>NW_027225579.1:3522500-3875000 GCF_038994185.2 Dermacentor albipictus | reverse complement strand
TCTTCTTTAATGTATGGAAACGGGGCGGGGGGGGGGAGGCGGGGGGGCGCGCTCGCCGCATGCTGCCTGGTCGCCGCCGTGGAACCGTCTCGTGCGGCTGCGCTTTTCTCCTAACCAATTCGTCACACTCTCTTTACACGCTTTTCTCCTCGTGCTTCCGCTGCAGGCTCCTCCTCCGATTTCGTCCTGACGTTTTCTTCGCTATCGCCGTCTTTCATCTCCCCGCTGCGCTCCGCGCTCGCTCTTTCATCCTTCGCTGTGCGTATTCGCTCGGTTACGCTGAGGGACGCCGGCACTCAACGCAACGGGAGCCTAAGCGCTGCGTTCTCAAAAAAACTTACCATCAGTTTACACGCACAAGCAGACGTCCCCTAGCTGTAAAATCTGCGAGGTTAAGTCGCAGGCCGCTCAGCTGGGAGAGTGAAGCAAACGCCTTAGGAGGAGGACGCCTGCAGACGGAGAGGAGGAGCACGCACAAGAGAAGGTGCGGAGAAGGATGCAACGGAGGGTAGGAGGAGAGTTGGCCGAGGTGTGCTGGGTCCACCTCCTCTGGCAGTTGCTACGGGCTTTGTGTGCGCTATCAATGTACAGGGTTCACATGGCGATTGAGAGGCCGAGCGCGTAGCGAGATAGACAGAGCAGCAATGCAAGCCGTCGCAGGCCGATCGCGAGTCGACTGACCTCGACTCTAAAGAACGTGGCTCACGCGCAAGCGTATGGGAATAGCACCCGTACGCTTGCGCGTAACCCACAATCCCGAAGTTAAACATCACTACAATATTCAGTTAAATAAAATTGTGAATACGCTGCAATACATTTGAAGAACGTCAGAATTCAGTTCACCACGAAAGATTTTCGAAGATTTTAAATTCGGTAGCTTGTTACACTCCTGTAGCAAGTGAAAGCGAAAGCCTACTACACATGTGGTAATGAACTAATTTGTATGATCGAAGGGGTCAGACTTCTTGCGAGACATAACCAGCCGCAATGAGAAGTGAACGCATGGCGATCTACGGCGACCTCTTCAACGACACGTGCGAGCACCTAATGCACTATCCAAAGGTTCTTTCGTTCTTTTTTTCGTTATCTTTCTTTGAGTCTTTCTTGCTTTCTTTCTTCGTTCTTTCGTTCATTCTTCCGTTCCTTCATTACTTCTTTTATTCTTTCTTCCCTTTCTTCACTATTATTCAGCCAGTCCATCTTTGCTTGCTTACGTTGGTATGAGCTATTTCTGATGATGATATCTTTTGCATAATATTGTTTGTATTACTGGCCTAGAAGCCATTTTTTTCGGTTATGTGGCATTGCTGATGATGATACTTTGGTTTCACTCATCTACATTTTTCTATCACTGGCGCAGACGCCGCTTTTTTCGGGTATGAGCCATTGGAACTTAAGACTTTCGCTCTCACTTATAGTTATTTTAAATAAATTGTGAATACACTACAATTAACTAGATGAACGTCAGAATTCATTTCACCGCAAAAGATTTTAAAAGTATCGTCAGCTGCGTAGACGCGATTAAGGTTGTCTATGCAAAATATCACAAGTGTCTTTATTTCACAAGTGTTTACAACGTCTACCGCACTCTCGAACGTTTGACAACTATGTAAATTTCTTTACGCTGCTTTTATCGGCACTGGGGCGGACAGTTGGCTGTCATAGCATATTTATACCTATATATATTTATATTGGTAGACGATCTAGACTCCCCTTTATCAAAAATCGGGCGTCTCAGTCCTTGTTACGATGTCGAGCAGGACCTTCGGATGGTGTTAAGCAATCTCGACTCAAGACAACTTTCATATGTCTAGAGAGAAAGGGGAATCTTCATATCTAAGCGTATCCTAGTCCGAGTCATCACTTACAGAGCCTTTCTGCTTTCTTGGTTGTAGTGGGGAATTCAGCACGTTTAATGTTTGCACTCTGTGGGGCCTCTGTTGTTCCCAAACAGTTATCGCCATTCTTATATATTGCCTTTTTCTTCCTTTAGCGCTGAGCAAGCTGTATTTCAAGGTCATCAGGTGTTCCGCAACGAACTGTGCTTGCACTCCTCCTGTTCTTAATTTGTATTACTGAGTTGCTGCAAAACGTATCATGTCATGTTTGCCTGTTCGTCGACAATTGCGTTATTTATACCCATTTACTAATGATACTGATAAAAAATTTATCCAGGACAACTTCAATCTCATTGAAGCATGGTGTAATCTGGTTGATGACCTTTAATACCATACCATAGAATGAAAGCTCACGTCTTTTCATCACCATGGTAACCCTAATTTATTTACATGCATGATTTCTGATTCTCCTGTCCAACTTATGCGGTCCTGTACTTACCTAGGCATAACTATCAGTAATGGTCTGTGACGGCGTGAGCATGTAACAAACCTAATCTCATCCGCGAATAAAAAACTCGGCTTCCTTAAACGTCATCTTCGCGACAACACTCTAGATGTAAAACTATTGCTTATAAATCATTAATCAGTCCAAAAGTTGAGTATGTATCTGCCATTTGCAATGCACAACACAAATTTCTCATTGATTCATTAGAGCCGTGCAAAACAGAGCCGCATGCTTCATTCATCGCTCGTACTAATACGATATCAGTGTATCATAGCTCGAACTAAAGCCCCATTCATCGGCTCTTTCCCTCCGCCACCACATCTCTAGCTTGGTGTCTATTTCGTAAATTTTATTATTCCCAGCTCAAACAAGAACTTTACAACTGCGCATCTCTAACACGCACGTCTCAACGCACCGGTCAGCCGTTTAAGGTCTCACGCGAACGTGCTCGTACGACTACTTTTTACAAATAATTTGTTTCCCAGAACAGCAAGCCACTGAAACGACCTTCCCCATGATATCGCAGCCATCACCTGCCAATGAGCATATCAAGGTAAAGTTACACTACACCTGCCATCATGAGAGAAATGTTATAATTTTCAATTTTAGCCCCACCCCTAATGTAATACCCTCAAAAAGGCGTCTTTCAGAAAATGAAAATGCAGTGTAAAGATATGATATGCGTTGTCAGGGGGACATAGCATTCTCAGCAGGGAAGTACCTAGCGATGAGTTTTGAGGAAAGGAAACGCAAGCAAGACAGCTGTTGCAAGATACGTCCATGCTCGGGTCCCTTCGAGTGTATTACTTAGACAGCCAGTGGAGTCTTTAGTGTAAGCAGTAGCCCTTGCGATGGAGTAGTCCAGCTCTTACTGGGGCAGGAAAAAGAGGGTTAGAGGTTGAACGAGCTGTGTGGAGAAACAGTGCTCCGGCGGCATTTTCAGTAACCTAACCTGCTTTATTATTAATGCAATAAACATTCTTTGCCTACTTCAGATATTTCGATCTATCTATCTATCTATCTATCTGGTCTGGTCTGGTCTGTCTTACGCTGAAAAAAAAAATTATGGGGTTTTACATGCCAAAACCACTTTCTAATTATGAGGCACGCCGTAGTGGGGGACTCCGGAAATTTCGACCACCTGGGGTTCTTTAACGTGCACCTAAATCTAAGTACACGGGTGTTTTCGCATTTCGCCCCCATTGAAATGCGGCCGCCGTGGCCGGGATTCGATCCCGCGACCTCGTGCTCAGCAGCCTAACACCATAGCCACTGAGCAACCACGGCGGGTGTCTTACGCTGATCAAGTTGGCCAAGCTGTCTACCACTTTGAACCGCTAGGTAGAGATAGTGATAGAAAAAAGAAGGAAAGACCGGATCTGAGCCATTGTAAGTATCGGCTGGCTAGCTTGTGCTGGGGAAGGGGTAAAGGGAATAGAAAGTGACAAAAGAAACAAATAAAATAGGAAACTCAGTGCCCTTCCACTGTATGAAGAATGACGAGCGAAGACCTGTATATGAGCCCCTTAATGGCGAACTATACCTCCGCTACGGATCGGCCCGGCATTGCACCATCTAAAGGATCGGTGTACGTATGGGGAGTGCTTAACACCTGCTTCAATTGCGCCGCGGGCCGGCTGGGCATCGCAATATCTTCAGGATCCGCCAACGTTATGACGGTTCATTCCAGTTGGGCTTCGTCAATCACAGCGTGTACATGACGGCACGAACGTGAGTGGTGTCTGACGCGGACGCCTGAGGAGAAGGCATGAGTTTTTTGTGGACAAACGGACACGTTCATGGGGAAACTAGTCCCTAACAGCTTCGCTGTAAAATATTAATGCTCGTGGTCGTTATACTGTCATGGTCCTTTTACTATCGTCAATCTAGTTTCGTCGTCTGACTCTTGTCATTTGATCGCTCTCACGACTTCTACGACGCCCCAGTGTCCTAAGTTGTCTATTAGTTTGCCCCAATCACTATGTGCTTGTGCTTGTGATTCAGCCATAGTTGTTGCATCATCGTCAATCTTGCTTTCTCATCCGTCTCTGCTGATGCCATCGTTGTTACACCATCGTCTTCATGGTGTCCTCATGTTCACATATCCGTCGTCGTGAAGCCATCGTAGTCGTTCCATCGTCATCACTCCAAACTTTATCACTCGACTCTTCCCATGCTGTCGTCGTCACACCATCGGTGTCATCCACTCTTCGTGATACAATTGTCATCGCGCCATTTTCTTAGTACACTCTTCGTCACCCCATTTTCCTCATGCCATTGTGATGCCCTCATCGTCATTGCCTCGTCATTATACAGCCGTCATCATGCATTGGTTTTCAAACCGTACCGTCGACATGATGCCGTCGTGGTCGTTCCACCATCTTCAATGTATATTTTGTCACCCGACTATCGTCACGTCGTCATCGTCAGGCCATCGCCGTCACACAGTTATCTCACACCTTCGCAATTAGGTCGCCGACATTCTGTCTTCGTCATGACTTCAGAAACGTCATCGCCATTGTCGTGAGGCCGTCGTCGTCACACCACCTTCGTCATTTCATTGACGACATTCCTTCTCCGTCATTCTGTTGTACCTATGCTGCCGTCATTGAATCGTAGTCATGTCGCCGTTGTCTCGTCACACTCATCATTGCGCCGTCGGCATGCAGTCGATATCATGCAGCCGCTGTCATGCCATCGTCCTGATGCCATTGTGGCTCTGCCATCCTCATCATTACCACTTCGCCATTGCATTGTCGCCGTTGCACCGTCATCATATCGTCGTCATGCACTCGTCTTCATTTCATTGACTTTATGCCGTCGTCATCACAAAGGACCGTGGTCATCATTTCAGAATCGTCATCGCATTGTCTTTATGCCGCTTTTGTCATTCCCTTAACGTCATTCCTTCTTAATTTCATCGTACTAGTTGTATCGGTCGTCATACAGTCGTCATGCCGTCATGCTCATTGGGGATCTTCTCAAGTGAGTGCTTTAACAAAGTGGGCTGATACTGGAGACAGTGTAAACCACATGCAAGACAAATCAAGGAAAGTCTCAGAATATTATTTTCAAATAAACAGGATGGTAAGTCTCTGTATTGTAATAATGTTATACTGTACTGTATTACTGTAAGCCTATATATTTTTAATGCTAATCGCATTACCGTCGAAAGTCATTGAGAGATAATTTCTGCCACAGTGATTCTATGTTAGGTTCTGACACACCTGGTGAGGAGGAGGAGGAGAAACATTTAATAAAAAGAAAGGACAAGCAGGTGTCTTTCTGCTTGTGCGGGAGGTGCCCTCAGTCCAGGGCTCCTGCGGCTCTTGCTGTCTCCCTGGCCCGCCGCACCAGTTGCCGCTGGTTACGAGGGTCCGAACTAGTCAGCACGGCCTCCCACTGCTCGGGTGTGGGGTTGGGTATTTGCGGGGCCGCCTTCACGTTGGGGCATGCCCATGTGGTGTGATATAGGGAGGCGTAATCATTACAAAGGGGACATTTGTGTGAATATAGTGTAGGGTGGATTGCGTGTAGTCTGCTTAAATGTGGGTATGTGTTGGTTTGTAGTTGTCGCCTATCTATATTTATATATATCTTTATATATATCTATATAGTGAAACCCATGAATTTTGTACTGTACTATCCCAGTTGAAAAACACAACAGGAAATTTTAACAGTCTGTCGTATTTTGGGACGTTGTTTCTGTAGTTCTGTTGCCTGTAGTTCTGTTGCCTGTAGTTCTGTTGCCTGTAGTTCTGTTGCCTGTAGTTCTGTTGCCTGTAGTTCTGTTGTCTGTAGTTCTGTTGTCTGTAGTGTGCCGTCCTGTAGTAGAAAGTTCTGTAGTTCTTGATCAATATTTAATTAAAAATTGACAGAGACGTCCGTAAGGTTATGTAAATTTGTTAGTACAAAAACGAAAAACATAAAAGTAAAAAAAAAAAAGTCTTTGCCTAGGATTCGAACATGCGACCTCACGATTCCCAGCCCGGCATCTTACCACTGCACCACCGCTGACATGCTTTTCGAGTGTACATTTTGGCTATGTGAATAGTACGACGTGCTGATGCGCTGATGTTTACATTTGCATTTTGTGAGCCAAGATCCGCTATCACTCCACCGCGTCAAGTGCCGCATTTCTAGAAGAGCAAGAGTGTTCGTACCATCGACAGGTACATCGCGCAGTGCTAGAACATCGATTTTGATGTACGATATCCATATTAAATAAGGAATTCAGAAACAGGCAACGTTGACTTTTAGGGTTATTACTGCTAGTTTCGACAGTAGTCTCTCGTTCTTTACACTTTTGAGCGCGCATATAATTCGTGTGTTCAATGCAAAATAGCTACATAAACATTCGTGGATGAGAGTTCTTTCTGACAGCATACTGGCTTCTCACGGCAGCACTGTACCAGATTAATGAGACCCGAGCGAGACAGCTTTTCACGCAACTTTGTGGAACAACCCAAATCTTCTTTTCTGCTTCGCATAAAGCTTGTGAAATATTCCTGGGAAATTAACTAATGTGTCAGTGTAACAGCACATGTAAGTCCATAGGCCTGTGTGCCACATCGTACCAAAAAAAAAAAAAAACGGAAACGCAGCCATTCCCGCAGATGGTATGATTTTGATCAGCGGCCGATTTTGATGAGGCTGGTAGGACGTTGCCGGTGCCGCGTCGTCACGGCACAATTATAACTATTCGCCACGTCGACTTTATTACCGGTGTCGGTGCCATCAGCATTGCCGGCTTCAGGGAAGCGCGATTGAATACCGCGCAAGAGAAAAGTACAGTGTACACCACCGATGCGAAAACATACAATTTTAAAGGACCGCGACGGAAAGCGCTTCTGTTGCGACTTCGGAACTCTTGGCCGTCGCGACCGAATGTTTCTGCTGCGACGTCAGAATTGGTGTCGTAACGTCGGAGTCGCTGTCAGGATATAAAGCTGTTGTTCCGACTTCAGAACTCTTGTTGTCGCGACAGAATGCTTCTGTTGCGAAATCAGAATTTCTGTCGTAATGTCAGAAATGTCTCCCAATTAAGAAATGTCAACCATTTCTGTCGTACAACAGAATTTCTGTAGTTGCGACAGGAATTCCTTTTGTCTTTTTCAACAAGGCACTACAGAAGCTTGTCGCATCACACAATTTCAGTGCACTTCTGTTGTCATCATTGGGTACATGTTGCGGCGATAGGTTTCCGTTGTGGAACAGTTCTCTGTAGTACAACAGAAGTTTGTCCATTACTTCAGGAACACTTCTGTTATGACAACTGGGGGCCTGTTGCAATGATAGGCTTCTGTCGTACAACAACATTTTTCTGTAGTACAACAGAAGTTGGTCGCATTACTTCAGGAACACTTCTGTTGTGACAATTGGGGGCCTGTTGCCACAATAGGTTTCTGTAGTATTTCAACAGCTCTCTGTAGCACTACAGGAGTTTTTAGGGTTACTTCAGGACCATTTCTGTTGGGACAACAGGGTGCCTGTAGTGATGACAATGTTTTCTGTAGTACTACAAAAATCTGTTGTAGAGCTTCAGCTTTCTGTTGTAACAACAGACATACGACAGACTGTACTTCTGTAGTAGCAATAACAAATGTCTGTTGTACATCAGAAAAGTCTGTCGCTCCATCAGGAATCTGTAGTTACTACAGAAAAATCCTGTTGTACAACAGAAATTTCTGTAGTACTACAAAAATCTGTTGTAGAGCTTCAGCTTTCTGTTGTAACAACAGACATACGACAGACTGTACTTCTGTAGTAGCAACAACAAATGTCTGTTGTACATCAGAAAAGTCTGTCGCTCCATCAGGAATCTGTAGTTACTACAGAAAAATCCTGTTGTACAACAGAAATTTCTGTAGTACTGAACACAACCTCTGTTGTCATTTTCAACTGGGATTCTTTTTGAATTTTTCTACTTTATGCTGAATTTCGTCCTGGGTCGTCTCAGTGATTTCTAATTATTTACAATTGTTCCAGACACTTCAGTAAGGCAACTTGACATGACATGACAAGAACTTTATTTGAGTCCTGAGGGACTGAGACCTCGGGGAGCCAAACCGAAGGCTCCCGAAGATAAAGTCGGGGCTCCGCCCACGATGGAACCGGGAGATCAAGTCCCGCGGCAATGTCGTGGGCCCTCTGGACAGCCTGGAGTTGAATGTTGAGATTGCTGCTCTTGAGAGAGTCCTGCCATTGTTCTTTCGTGATGGGTGGAGAGGCGTTAAGGGCTGGGCACAGCCAGAGCATGTGGTCAAATGAGCATGAGTCATGACCACATTTGGGGCACGACTGTGAGTGTTCAGGATCTATCCTGTGAAGAGACTGAGGAGTGGGATATGTACGTGTTTGCAGGAGTCTTGGTGTGGTAGCCTGAGGTTTGTTCAATTTGGGGTGAGGGGGTGGAAATGTCCTCCTGCCTAGTCGATAATGAGAAACAATTTCGTGGAATGTACTTAATGGATCGTTGTGGATGTTGACCTCGTTCCAAGCCTGGCTACCCGCGACAGCGCGGTGCGTGAAATCGCGCGCTCTCCGGTGGGCCTGCTCGTTAGGATTACATGCAAGCGGGTTAATTGAGCTATCTATATGGGCTGGGAACCACGAGATTTGGTATCCTCCTTCGGTACTCTCCCCAGTCCTTTGTAGTGCTTTGATCACAATACTGTACGCCTGTTCAGATATGAGGGCGGACGAGAAGGATCTAACCGCGGTGCGCGAGTCCGAGGAGATGATAGCGGGAACGTTCGAGCTGTGAAAAGCCAGAGCGATCGCCGCTTCCTCCGCCACATGGGCAAACTTAGTATAAACAGAGGCTGCATTGACCAGGTTGCCCCCCGCGTCTACCACCGAGACAGCGAACTTATCCCCGCTGTCATATCTGGCAGCATCGGCAAAGAGGGCATCTAGCTTCTGCTGATTGATCTTTTTAAGGATGGACTTGGCCCTCGCGAATCTTCTTCCTTGGTTATGCACTGGGTGGATGTTTCGCGGGATGGGGTCAACCACGATGTGTGCTCTGGTTTCACGGGTCAAGCTAACTTTGGTCGCCGGTTCATGTCTGGGTTGGATTCCTGCTTCTTCTAAAATCTTAATCCCTGGCTTAGTGGATGAAAGTCCCATTATCTGAGCCGCTGTGTGAGCTTCTATTAGCTCATCGATGGTGCTTTGGAGTCCTAGCTCCAGCAGCTTCTCAGTGCTTGTGGACTGCGGAAGGCCGAGCACGCGCTTGAGGCCGGTTCTGATTAGGGAGTCGAGCTTGGCCTTTTCCGCTTTACCCCAATTAAGGTACGGCGCGATGTAGGTGACATGACTCAGGAAGAATGCCTGATAAGCTCTGAGGAAATTATCCTCTTTAAGACCACCTCTTCGATTTGAGACGCGGGCTACAAGTCTTAGGACATTACTAGCCTGTCCAGTGAGCCTGTTGAGGGCCGTCGAGTTACAGCCCTTGGCATCAATGAGGAGACCTAGTATCTTGACCGAGTCCTTCCTCGGTATGGGATGCCCATTTTTAGCTCGAATTTCTACCGGCAGAGTTTCCAGAGGCGCAAGATTTCTGACCCCCTGTCTGGACTGGCGGTATAACAGTAGCTCTGAGTTAGAGGGGGAGAGTTCAAAGCCCGTGTTTGAAAGAAAATCTTCGGTAGCCTCCAACGCGCTTTGTAACGAGTGTTCGAGCATGGCTAGCGATCCGCCCGGCGCCCAGATCGTAATATCGTCTGCATAAATGGCGTGACCCACGTTCGGAATTGCAGCGAGGCGAGTGGAGAGTTTGTGCATGGCTATATTAAATAAGAGTGGGGAGAGGACTGAGCCCTGCGGGGCACCGCAGGTGCCTAGTTCAAAGGGTCCTCCCGTGACCATGCCTAGTCGAAGGTGTGCCTTGCGATCAGCGAGGAAGGATCTGGTGTAATCATGAAACCGCTGGCCCAGGTTGACAGACGAAATCTCTGTCGGGATGTGTTTATGCGCGACCCTGTCGAAGGCCTTGGAGAGGTCCAGTGCGAGGATCCCTCTCACGTCGTGAGTAGGGTTATTAAAGATTGCTTTCTTAAGCAAAAGCATAGCGTCCTGCACGGACAACGCCTGTCTAAAGCCGATTAGGTTGTGTCTAAATAGCTCCTTGTTTTCAATATGTTCAGTGATCCTGTTATGTATCGCGTGCTCCGCAACCTTAGCGATGCATGATGTAAGGGAAATTGGCCGCAGATTATTTATATGTGGAGGTTTTCCTGGTTTGGGTATGAGTACCACTTTTGCGGTACGCCAGTCTATCGGGACCTGTCCACTTTTCCATACCTCATTTATTTTGGCCGTGACTATCTCGATTGCCCTATCATCTAGGTTCCTGAGGAGTTTGTTCGTGATTCCATCAGGTCCCGGGGCTGATCTGCCATTTAGATTGAAGAGAACGTGTCTGATCTCTGACACGGTGAAAGGTTCGTCTAGATCAGGTGCCCAGAATCCCATGTAGTTCACACGCTCTATCGGGCGATCCGCGTCTTCGGTGAGGGGGAGATAAGTACGTGCTAAGTTGTTGGCTAATTCCCTGTCGGTGAGACCGATTGCGGTTTGCTTTTTAATGAGCCTATCCGTTGCTAGGCTAAGGGTGTCCTTAGACTGTTTATCGTTGAGGAGACTTTTAAGTAAGCTCCATTTGCTACCTCTTCGCATACGCCCTTCCGTTTCGGTACCCGTCTCAACCCATTGCTGCCGGGCGAGCTGGGCCGAATAGGTTTCAATCTCCTTGTTAAGAAGCGCGATTTTCGATCGGAGTCTACGATTAAGCTTTTGAGTCTTCCACCTGGCTGAGAGGGCGTGTTTAGCCTCCAGAAGGTGAGCAAGTCTCGAGTCCATTTTAGGAGCTTCAACATCCGTAATGATTTCTTTGGTTGCTCCTTTAACCGCCTTGTTCAGATTATCTAGCAAATCTGGATACGTTTCGTCTGGCGGGACTGTTTCGATATCATATCTATAATGAAAACCATAAATTTTGTAGTGTATTGTTATTTTCTATTTTTTCTGATTTATTTTGAATTGTATCATCGGTCGTCTCAGTGATTTTCAATTAATACAAATTATTTCAGACACTTCACTAACGCATCTTGTAACTAATGTGGTGGTGGTGGTGGTGGTGAATTGTAGCAACAGGCGGGTTTAGCCTGACGATCAAGGCTGGCAATTAATCCGCCCGAGCGTCTCGCACAATATCACTGAAGGGTTTCGCCATATGTCCATCAAACCAGTCTCTCTTAAGAATTCGATGAGGAGACGTGAAGTTTCTTTGCGGGCTATAACTGATCCCTCGGGAAATATAAGGTGTTGCAGGCGCGCATGCGGAAGGTCCTTGTTTTGCAGATTCTTCAGGAGAGTGTCTCTTTCATCTTCGAATTGCTGGCAGGACCACAAAAAGTGTTCAATGTCTCCTGTCTCGTTGCATACCGTACGGTTCGGAGAATCGATTCGCCCCATTTTAAATAACCAGGCCGGTGTATTAGCAGATCCTGTCCTTATTCGATATAGAAGTGAGGCTTCCTCTCGGTGCAATCTCTTGGTTACGCAGGGCATATGCAGTGGAACCCAAAGCGATGCAATGTGATTTCGAATGTCAGATTTTTGCACTTGATTACTCTTTGGAGCCTTGATTTTGGGAGGATGATGGAGCGCTGCGTATGCAAGCGCATCAGCTTTTTCGTTTCCTGAGATACCAATGTGGGAGGGAATCCGCTGAAACTTTACTGTGAAGCCTTTGCTGTTGAGTTCTTTCACGATGGCTAGTGATGTGCGTGGGAACTTGAGGGATGGCAAACCACGGTATACTTGCTGTAATGCGGCCTTTGAGTCCGTAAGGACAACCACATTCTGTGGAGGCAAAGTCTTTAGTTTGCGCAGAGCAGAAGCTATTGCTACGCCTTCCACAACTGTCGACGAGGCTATACAGTCCAGGCGGCCAGACCACGTATATCTCAGAGAGGGAATATAGAATGCAGCTGCGCAGCGGTCTTCATCTGCTTTGACAGAGCCATCTGTGTATAATTGTAGGTGATTCGGGTAAGTCGTGTTCAGGTGTTCCAGGACTAATGACTTGGCTTCTGCAGATGGAATGCAGCTCTTTGATTACAATTGTGGTACACTTAAGTTGTATGTGATGTCCTCGAATGTTCAGGGTGGTTCTATCCTTTCCCTCTGTCTCGAGCAGCGCAATCATAATGCGCGAAGCGCGTACAATGCTGCCTAAAAATGTGAGCGCGGCCTGTTACCCATGCGTCGTAAGAGGGCTCTACCTGGCGTAGACTCACTCAATCGTAGTAGCTGGATCATGAGAGCCTTGGAAGCCTGAAGCCGTAGAGGGTGTGACTCAGCTTCGTAAAGCACTTTCTTGTTTGACGCTGGCTGAGGGACTTCAAGGCAAAGTCGGATACCTTTTCTGTGGATTGCTTCTAAGCACTCGTATTGTCTGTCTGAGGGTGACATCAAAGGTAGCTGGTACAGGATTCCACTGGTAACCAATGCTGTATCTAGCCGTAGCATCGACGTCGGATGGTTGCCCCAGCGTATGCCAGCAACTCGCTTGAGAACGTGTAGCCTGGCTGACGATGACGCCACAACGTGGTCAACACAGCGGCGACAGAGTAGCCTGTGGTCTAAGGTAACACCCAGAAATCGGACGTTGGTGACTTGTCGAATCTGGAATCCGTCCAAATTCAGCGTCAAGCACATAGATTTTCTTTCAAATCCAGGAAATAGTGCGAATGTTGATTTCTCTGCTGATAGTGATAATAGAATGGTTGCCAAGTGGCCCTGAATGGCTTTCATTGCTCCCTGGGCTATTTGGGCGAAGCGGCGATGCTGGTAGCCGGAGACCCATATGCAGATATCATCGGCATATATAGATATCTTCACTGGTGTTCGATGGTTTAGTACTCTTGGGAGGCTACTCATGGCAATGTTAAATAATAAGGGAGATAAAACACTCCCCTGGGGCACGCCTCGAAATATACGTATTTCATCGCTCAAAGTGTCGCCAAGACAAACTCTGATGCGACGCTCATTGAGGAACGTATGTATGAAGTGCAAGAAATGACCCGTGACGCCTATAACTTGCTATAACTGGCTGATGATGGTTCTTTGAGACCCGTAGTCGTAAACCTTAGAAACATCCATGAAAGGAGCAAGTGTCGACAGGACATCCGCACTGGAATGTTCTATGTGGCTTAGCAGGTCCAGCACATTGTCTTGCGCGCTAAGACGCTGCCGAAACCCAGTCATGCCCGATGGTAGTTTTCGACCCTGCTCGACATACCAAATGAGTCTTGTGCACGCCTTTTTCTCCATAAGCTTCGCTCCACACGAGGTCAGTGATACGGGTCTATATGAGTCCAGAGCTGCAGGATTCTTTCCAGGCTTCAGAATCGGTACCACCCATGCTACCTTCCATAAATGTGGGATAGCCCCACTGGCCCAGACTTGGTTAAAAAATGCCAGCAAATCACGTCGTCTTTCAACCGGTAGGTTAGTCAGCATCTGATTACTGATAAGGTCAGGTCCCACCGCACAGCGACGTCGGAGGGTGCTCATAGCTAGTTCCAGCTCTCTGAGTGTGAAAGGAGGATCTATTAGAGACGATGATAGCGGCGGAGGCGGGTTGGTTGTGCCGGCTGACCTACCGGAAGAGTAACTTTCAGCGAAGGCATTCGCAAGACAAGCGAGTGTCTTGCCTAACGGCAATGCTAGGGTTTAAAATGGCTTTTTTGGTCGAAAGTTTCCAGCAAGTTATTAACGACCCACCATATCCTTGGAACTGGCGTGAAGACCGATAGGTTTGCACAAAAGGATGCCCATTGATCTCTTCTTAGTTTCCTTGTATAACGTCGAATCACTGCGTTAATCCTGTTATATATAGTCTTCATTAGTGGGTCGCCCTTCGTCCTCATCAGCCTCCGTTCCGCTCTTCTACGGGCAGCACATAGATTTCTGAGCTTTAGATCCGGAGCGCAAAAGTGGTCGGCTAGCTTCAGCTCAGCGGTAGCCAATCTCTTGCTACGTTGCATGTCCACGAACAGGTCTCCAGATGATTCGATTAGGCCGTCCCAGTACGTATTCCAATACGTCACAGGACAGGATCTTCGGCCGTTGGTGCTATATCCAGCAATGTTAACGAAGACAGGAAAATGATCACTGCCCATTCTATCTTTGCTAGTCGTTGACGATGTGAGGATTTCCGCTGAATGTAACGTCAAGTCAAGGACACTGTAAGAGGCCGATGGTCAAAAAAACGTTGGCTGTTTGTCATTCGCCACGCAAAGTCCCTCGGTGTTTAAAGCACTAACAATTTGCTTTCCATGTGCATCAGTCGCCTTGTCGCCCCAGAAAGTATGGTGCGTGTTAAAGTCCCCGCATATAATCCTCGGAGCTTAGCAGCGGCTGCAGAGGTTTCTTATAATTTCTCCCATCGAGACCTTAAGGGGAGAGCTCACATATACGGAGGCCACGCTGAGGCTTCGGTTTCCCAGTCGCTCTTGTACAGCAGTGACTTCCAAAGCGCTGCTGCAAAGGTCCTGAACTGGTAGAACGTAATGTGGTATTTCACGTCTCACATATAGCATCGCGCTCCCGTTCGGAAATGTCGGAATACTTTGGCTTCCATGTTCGACATAACCAGCAATTGATCTGGAATTTGGAAGGCCCGCCTCGGACAGGGCCAATACTGGCACAGGCATGTTGCGTAAGAAAAGCGACAGTTCAGGTAAATGGCACGCAAGACCCGCACAGTTCTATTGCATAATAAGAGACACCTGTGGACGAGATGGTGAACATTGTGTCCTGACCACATCCATATTGCTAGGTGCTTTAAAAAGAGGCCGAGCTTAGAATTACTGACTCGAGAGCCAGGACTACTTCGAGCACTTCCTTCATCGAGCTCGGCGGCATCTTCTCTAAGTGTGATCGCAAGGCCTTGAAGAGAGCACGCAGCATCTGCTGACAGTCCTCCTGTGGTGTTTTTTCATCGCAACGCGATTGGGGTCGCTGCAGTGCAGACACATAAATTCGCTGTTCCAGTTGTTCAGCAGTCTTCTCGTCTACGGGGCCTTTGTTCAATGATTTGACTGCTTTAGCCGGTTCGCTGCGCGATGGCACCACTGTGTCCTGGATTCCTGCAGAAGGCTTCAGGCTTGGAAAATCAGTTTCACTCTTTGAGCTCCATTTGATTTCGTCTGACTCTCTGTGACTTTCCGTCTTTTTCTTCGTCGTATTTTTCTCATCCTTCCCTCTTGGCCCCAAGATAAACGTTTTCTAACGCTTTATTGCCGCTGCCCGCGTAGGACACTTGCTATAACTAGCTGGATGACCACCACTACAGTTTGCACATAGAAAGTTCTCGCTGCACGTGCATGTTTTGAAATCGTGCGGTCCTCCACATCTCTTACACCGCTGCTCACCACGCCAGTACTTGGCCAAATGTCCATAGCGCTGACACTTGAAGCACGGAAGTGGTGTCTCAACGCAGTCAATGGTCACGTGTCTTGTGAAGCCCAAGTTTATCTTCTCTGGACGGTCTGTATTTGGAGCGAACGTAACTAAGCTTATCATCTGATACCATATCTATAGTGAAACCCATGAGTTTTGTACAGCACTATTCTTTCTTTTTATAATTTATTTTGAATTTCATCCTGGGTCGTCTCAGTGATTTCTAATTAATACAAATTATTCGATACACTTCAGTAACTCATCTTGTAACTGAACTTATGCTCTGATACGATATTTATAATGAAACCGATTATTTCTGTACTGTACTGCTTTATGGTATTCTTTTTTATGATTTATTTTTAATCTCCTCCCTGGTCATCTCCGGAAGTGAACCGGAAGTGCTGCGCAAGAAACAAGAGTGTAATTCGAGGCTTGTGCTATTAAAAAATTCGCAGCCATTCCACTATGTGAATGAGGGCTACTGTCGGAGTTGTAAAAAATAGAAAACACACCAGTTAGTGTGAAAGTTTACTTATTTTGGCATTTTCCCCTTCCCGTCTGCTGTTAATAGATGGGCATCTACGGAGGGAGTACGGTTACAGAAAACGGCTGTAACCCTTGTTGTATCGAAGCTATATATCGAAACAAGTCATATGATAACTAGACGCTATAAGACAAATATAAAGACACTTGTCTTAGACAAGTATGCGGAGTTTTATTTACTCATCAAGATGACGTAGTTTACGATGTTCTGGAATTCTGGGCTTCTACGGGAGCGAAACGGACAGCCCCATGCTTGTACGCTTGAATAAAACTCTAGTACTTGCAAGTTTCATTCAACTAATTAACTGGGAAGTATGCGCAATAGCAAACTACAAACAAGCGTGTTTTGTATCGTGCACTCTTTCGACTGCACACCGGTGAACGCATCTCGTCGCTCGCGTCGAGGCGTGGTTTCACGGCCGCCTGCGTATAAACGACGCCCCGTAGCACCTTTGTCGACAACACATGCATCTTTCGAGCGCCGTCGTAAGAGCCCTATGGCTGTAGCCCTGTGTGTGTATGACGTAGTGCAGGCCCGATACTTTTTTTCGTATTTTACACAAATTATATTACATACAAATATATATATATATATATATATATATATATATATATATATATATATATATATATATATATATATATATATATATATATATATATATATATATATATTTGCCTCTTCATAGAGGGCGCGGGAGGTTTGAGCCATGGGAGGGTAGACATATACACCTTCGCTGTGAAAGGCTTCTGGAAAATATTCGAGGTCACCTCAGCACTTCTCATAAGTTGTGAATGCGAAAAAATTATTGTCGAATCGAACGCCGGTGAGAGCTCCTTCTAGTAAAAAAAATCCTCGCGGGCAAGCAAGGGCGTTGAGACGCTGTGCCAGCGCCTTTCAGGTAGCACAAGGGTGGTTCACTTCGATCCTTCACGTGATTCTACCTTGCCCGGCTTCCATAGAATCCAATGGGGACGCTCCCGAGTAAGCCGTGGCGATTTTGACGCCACCGCTTTCGTCAGGCCGCGATTCGCAATGGAAATTTCGCTCCAAGTACCACGATGACTTAAAACAGAGCGCACATGCCCATATATATAGGACGCGCTGGTTCAGCACAGTGGATAAGTCACTCGGCTGCTGAGCGTCGGGTCGTAGGTTCAAAACTCACTACCGCCAATATGTTACCGTTCAAATTTATTCTGCTCCTTTATACAATAATTTCATCATGACCATTACCGAGGCAAAGTTAGAACGCATGCCAGATCTTGCACGGACGAGGAACGCGTTGATAACCCATGCTGGTGAGAGCGAGAGTGACGCGGCGTCGCGGCGATGTTCTCTCCCCTCACGTGATACCTGGCGCCGCAGCCATTGTTCCCTTTCGCCTGAGCTGCTGCGTTGAAGCACGCACGTGACGTGGCGTCGCAGTCAATGGAGATTTAGGTGCCGTTTTGCTGCTACAGACGCCGCTGTTTTTTTTTGATCGATTTGTCATTTGATGCTTTTATATTCAAACGTTACTTATTTCTGTATTCGGCAAGCCTCATGCAGATCAAACTACGTGGTCATTCTTAAAATGCAAAAAAAAACATAATTGTATCTGTCCACAAGATATTGCGTTATAAACCATAAATATAAGTAAAGGTACCTGCCACCTAATATGCTTATGTAAATATTTCTATGAAGTAGGCAGCGGATGGTTATGAACATAACAAATTACAGAGGGGCATAAAATTGAATTGCGCGGCTTGAACAGGTTGTTTATGTTCATGTAAAAGCGCACACGCATGTTTTAAATGCTAATTTTAAATACAAGATGACAAAAATGAAACTCCCTCTGATTAATTCATAAAGTATGCGCTTTAGTTAAGGCTCGATACGATGACAGCTTACTTTCGTCACATCAAACCTCGCTCTCTCAAAGTGAGAATCACATTAATTCAGTTAACATCACTAAGACTGACGTCTGACTAATATTGACGTCACATGACCAGTGAACTTACACTTATTATATCTCACAGAATCGGGCTTGTTTGCTTTCAGTGAATCTAGAGCTATGACATATACATTACGGTAGTTGTAAAGAATGAACTGAGAGTCTCAGACTCACACGGGCTGGTGCTCGCTCTCAATATGTTTAGCTTATTTGTTGGAGGCATCTTGAAACAAAATTCCTCCACGGAGACAGTACGAGCGTCCACCGTATTCCGTGGTAGCAGGTCATATTTTCCCAGCATCCCTCCACCGCCCGCGCCGACCACATATTTGCGCACAATGCCACACAATTCTGCAATAATATACCCCGCATAACACTAACTTGCATACTCCACAGTAGGCTTACACTTTATTCAGAAACGGCGAATGTATTGGGTCCAATGGAAATGAAAGAGAAATATATTTTATTGCAGAGAGTCTCTAAAGCTTTATGGCCCTATCTTCGACATGTCTTCAGCGGTGCATGCGACAACGTCGGCAGAAGCTCCCACACACACGCAGGTCCCCTGACGCTAATTTGTGCATCTGACCTGATGATTGCGACAATGAAGAAGCGGTCCGCCCAAGCAATTTCGAGCTTTGATTACTAGGGTAAACCCGTCTTCCTCTACACCTGATATCGCCGTGGCCTTCTAGTCAGGCCCTATCGATAACTTGTCTGGAAACCTCCCATCATTTAAATTACGTAATATAATCAAGGAGCGCGAAGCAATGACATCGGAATTGCACTTAATTCTAAGGAGGCCCGAAAACCAGCGCTTATTCTGCCGTGCACGCTGATCACAGCACTCCACTCACGCTTCAGCAACAGCCGTCGTTTCTGCGGGACCTGAAACAGCCCGTCGCCAGACTAAAGCTTGATTGATTCCTTCGATCGAAGGTCACTCGTAAAGTCGCCCTCGCCACTTCACCCTCTCCCATCTCTCAGTTGTACTTGCACGCTTCTAAAACGATGCGGGGCAACCAACGTCCAGCTTCGGTGTGCACCACCGTGCCGCTACAAGTACAGGGGCGGCCCAGACCCGAAGGAAGGGGTGGTCTGACAAATGGCCGCGGGCTCGCCGCGACGCCACGGCGACAACCTGGCGCCGTCTGCTCGCTTAATTCGAAATGCGAGAGGGTCGTTGAATGATCAGACGAGGGTGAGAGGGGGGGCGCCGCTTTCGGATCGCCTCCAGCATTGCTCCCTCTCTGTGTCGACGGCCCCCTACGGCGGGGAAGCTCGCTTCCCGCCTTCTCCGCTGCTGCTTTGTTTGGGACACAGGAGCAAAAGACACACGATGCGTAGTTAAAAGCCGAGCCCTTGCCGACGACCGTTCTCCTCTTGTTTCCTGCGGCCATCCACGTTTTAGTTGGCGTTAGCGAGGCCCCCACTTCGTTTTCGGAACAAGGGGAGTTTCGGAAAAGAAGGCGTAGTGTAAAGCTTCCTCACGTCCTTGTTTGTGTCCTTTTTTTTTCGTGTGCCCTGTTGTCGTTGGCTGCAGGGCAGACGCAGGGGTGCTTCATGATTTCCCCACGTTCCCCTATCCATCAACAGGCGTCCGATCGCTCCTTTGAGGCTTTTTCTGTCATGATATCAAAGCGCGTTCCGTCTATGGCCTGCGCGTGTGCGTGCGTGTGGGTATCTACGCTTCTCGGTACAAGAAGTCATCGTGGCTAAAGAAGTGCTTCCGCCCTCCTACCACCCATCCTCTCCCGTCGCCCTTTCATGGGTCTGTTCTTTTTTTTCCGCCATCAAAGGGAAGTCACGGAGGAAGTGCAATTGTGGCGGTGCACTGGACGTTAGTGCGCTTGCCACTGCACAGGGTTGCCTCTTTAGCTCACAAGCGCTTTAGTGGAAGAGAAGTGTACAAGAAACGGCTAAGTTCAGCCTCTCCGATCGGATACTTCAAGTCTGTGTGTATGAATTCTTTTCCCGCACTTTTTGACTCAATTTGTGCAGTGGGCTGCATAGCAAATCTTCATATTTATGGCCAAACAAAAGCAGGCCAGTTTTTTACAGCGACAGTGTAGACCGTTACACCCCAAAGGGCCTGCCGCGTCTATGGGCGAAAATCTCAACCAATTAGCGGGAAGCGCGAGCCGTGTGCGGCGCTAGGTTCCTTGGAGCACCACAGATGGCGTTCGCCTCTACACATCAGCATGTGAGGAATTAGAAGGTGAGGACGTTTCCCAGTGGTCAATTTAGGCCCCAGTGGCCTCCTTCAAGCCCTTGGGTTCAGAGGGAGCAGTGTTAAAGCAAACATGTCCGCAATAGACATCAGTAAGAGGCGACTGGAGGATTGGTGGAAGAAAAGTAGGGACACGACAAAAGACGGAGACGTACAAAAGCACAGTTCGCAATAGGGGAAAAGCGCAGCGGTGGCGTAGAGGCAGAACACCCGCATCGCGTGCAAGAGGTCCGTGGCTCGAATCCTGGTGCCGGCAATGTTCCATTGGATAAAAAAATAAAAATCCGCGTGTTGATAAAATTGCATAAGCATGCCTGGAGTGTGGCCTGATCCCGGTGACCAGAACCGGTAACGCACTCCCTCACCGGAGCAGGATTGGCCACCCTGGTGTAATACTTGGCCACAACCTCCTATATGAACACAACAATCAAACCCCGGCCCTCAGTCCCCAGCAGCTGCGAAGCAACTGATCACGGCGGCGGTCAGACCTCCGACGCAGCAGAGGGTGCTAAGAATCCCTGGCTCCGGACAGGCCGCCATTGGAATATGAACCTGGCAACGTTTAACGCAAGAACGTTATCTAGTGAGGCGAGTCTAGCAGTGCTACTAGTGAGGCGAGTCTAGCAGTGCTATTGGAGGAATTAGAGGGCAGTAAATGGGATATAATAGGGCTCAGTGAAGTTAGGAGGCCAAAAGAAGCATATACTGTGCTAAGAAGTGGGCACGTCCTGTGCTACCGGGGCTTAGCGGAGAGACGAGAAGTAGGAGTCGGATTCCTGATTAATAAGAATATAGCTGGTAACATACAGGAATTCTATAGCATTAACGAGAGGGTGGTAGGTCTTGTTGTGAAACTTAATAAGAGGCACAAAATGAAGGTTGTACAGGTCTACGCCCCTACATCCAGTCAAGATGACCAGGAAGTCGAAAGCTTCTATGAAGATGTGGAATCGGCGATGGCTAGAGTGAAAATGAAATACACTATACTAATGGGCAACTTCAATGCCAAGGTAGGCAAGAAGCAGGCTGGAGACAAGGCAGAGGCGGAATACGGCATAGGCACTAGGAATAGCAGGCAAGAGTTATTAGTAGTGTTTGCGGAACAGAATAATATGCGGATAATGAATATCTTCTTCCGCAAGCGGGATAGCCGAAAGTGGACGTAGTGGAGCCCGAACGGCGAGACTAGAAATGAAATAGACTTCACACTCTGCGTTAACCCTGGTATCATACAAGATGTAGACGTGCTCAGCAAGGTGCGCTGCAGAGACCATAGGATGGTAAGAACTCGAATTAACCTAGACCTGAGAAGAGAACGGAAGAAACTGGCACATAAGAAGCCGATAAATGAGTCAGCAGTAAGAGGGAAAATAGAGGAGTTCCATATCAAGCTACAGAACAGGTATTTGGCTGTAACTCAGGAAGAGGATCTTAGTCTTGAAGCAATGAACGACAATCTTGTGGGCATCATGAAGGAGTGTGCAGTGGAAGTCGGCGGGAACTCCATTGGGCAGGATACCAGTAAACTATCGCAGGAGATGAAAGATTTGATCAAGAAACGCCAGTTTATGAAAGCCTCTAACACTACAGCGAGAATAGAACTGGCAGAACTTTCGAAGTTAATCAACAAGCGTAAGACAGCTGACATAAGGAAGTATAATATGGATATAATTGAACATACTTTCAGGAACGGAGGAAGCCTAAAAGCAGTGAAGAAGAAACTAGGAATTGGCAAGAATCAGATGTATGCAATAAAAGACAAAGCCGGCAATATCATTACTAATATGGATGAGATAGTTAAAGTGGCTGAGGAGTTCTTTAGAGATTTATACAGTATCAGTGGGAGCCACGACAATAATAGGAGAGAAAGTAGTCTAGAGGAATTCGAAATCCCACAGGTAACGCCGGAAGAAGTAAAGAAAGCCTTGGGAGATATGCAAAGGGAGAAGGCAACTGGGGAGGATCAGGTAAGAGCAGATTTTTTGAAGGATGGTGGGCAGATTGTTTTAGAGAAACTGGCGGCACTATATACGCAATGCCTCATGACCTCTACCGTAACGGAATCTTGGAAGAACGCTGACATAATCCTAATCCATAAGAAAGGGTACGCCAAGGACTAGAAAAATTATAGACCGATCAGCTTGCTTTCAGTTGCCTGCAAACTATTTACTAACGTAATCGAAAATAGAATCAGGAACACCTTAGACTTCTGTCAAGCAAAGGACAAGGCAGGATTCCTTAAAGGCTACTCTACAATAGGCCATATTCACGCTATAAATCAGGTCATAGAGAAATGTGCGGAATATAAGCGACCCTTATATATAGCTTTCATTGATTACGAGAAAGCGTTTGATTCTGTCGAAACCTCAGCAGTCATGGAGGCATTACGGAATCAGGGTGTAGACGAGCCGTATGTAAACGTACTGAAAGATATCTATAGCGGCTCCACAGCCACAGTAGTCCTCCATAAGGAAAGCAACAAAATCCCTATAAAGAAAGGCGTCAGGCAGGGAGATACGATCTCTCCAATGCTATTCACAGCGTGTTTACAGGAGGTATTCAGAGACCTGGATTGGTTAGAATTGGAGACAAAAGTTAATGGAGAATACCTTAGTAACTTGCGATTCGCTGATGATATTGCCTTTCTTAGTAACTCAGGGGACCAATTGCAATGCATGATCGCTGACCTGGAGAGGCAAAGCAGAAGAGTAGGTCTAAGAATTAATCTGCAGAAAACTAAAGTAATGTGTTTAGCAGTCTCGGAAGAGAACAGCAATTTACAATAGGTAGCGAGGCACTGGAAGTGGTCAGGGAATACATCTACTTAGGGCAGTTAGTAACGGCGGATCCGGATCATGAGACGGAAATAATCAGAAGAATAGGAATGGACTGGGGTGCGTTTGGCAGGCATTCTCAGATCATGAAGAGCAGGTTGCCATTATCCCTCAAGAGAAAAGTGTATAATAGCTGTGTCTTACCAATACTCACCTTCGGGGCAGAAACTTGGAGGCTTACGAAAAGGGTTCTACTCAAATTGAGGACGACGCAACGAGCTATGCAAAGAAGAATCATAGGTGTAACGTTAAGGGAAAAGAAAAGAGCAGATTGGGTGAGGGAACAAACGCGAGTTAATGACATCTTAGTTGAAATCAAGAAAAAGAAATGGGCATGGGCAGGACATGTAATGAGGAGGGAAGATAACCGATGGTCATTAAGAGTTACTGATTGGATTCCAAGGGAAGGGAAGCGTAGAAGGGGGCGGCAGAAAGTTAGGTGGCCGGATGAGATTAAGAAGTTTGCAGGGACGACGTGGCCACAATTAGTACATTACCGGGCTTGTTGGAGAAGTATGGGAGAGGCCTTCGACCTGGTGTGGGCGCAACTTGGCGGATGATGATGATGATGATGATGATGATGATGATGATGATGATGATGCAATAGGGGATCAGTAAATTTGGGCGTAGTAGTTCACAGTTTTTTTCTTTTTTCATTGTTTAACCTAGGTAGGATATTAGGCGGTATAGTAGCAACAGCTTGGTGGCGCAACCCACCGCCCCATTCCAAAGGGGACGCTCATAATATCCATCCATCCATCCATCCATCCATCCATCCATCCATCCATCCATCCATCCATCCATCCATCCATCCATCCCGCATTTTGGGAGAACTTCAGAATGGCTTGAGAATAGGTAGGCGCTTCGATGATAACTTGTTTGACCTACTCAGTGTATTGAAATATAAAGAGTAGAAAGCAGACCGTTGTATTTGGCCTTCTTAGACATCACAGGAGCCTATGAAAACGTAAACCGCAACATTTTGTAAGGTTTTATGGAAGGGGAAGGCTTAGGTGACGATTGTCTACAGCTTTTGAGAGAGATTTACCTAGGAAATACTGTTTACGTTGAATGTAAAGGCATGAGGAGTGAGGAGAAAGTTCATATCAATAAGGGACTGAGGCAGGGGTGCCTTTTATCCCCCCTGCTGTTTATCATGTACATGGTGAGGATGGAGAGGGCGCTAGAAGGAAGTAATAGCGGGTTTAATCTCTCATACAAACAGTCGCGAACAGTAGTAGAGCAGCAACTTCCAGGTTTATTTAATGCGGATGACATTGTGTTGCTAGCTAAGAGGCAAAGTGATTTGCAACGTCTGGCTAATATCTGTGGACAGGAAGGCAACAATTTAGGTTTGAAATTTAGTTAGAAAATCAGGTGTTATGGTATTCAATGGAAACAGCGAACAGACAGTGGCAATAGAGGGCCAGGAAATACCTCGGGTAAGAGAGTATCAATACCTTGCTATGTGGATAAACGAAGGCAATAGATGTATGGAAACGAAGCAAAAAACAATAACAGTGAAGGGGAAGAGAAATTCAGCCATAATGAAGCACAAGCGCTATGGGGATACAATAGATACGAGGTGCTTCGGGGTATATGGAAAGGTGTAATGGTTCCAGGACTTACTTTTGGAAATGCGGTTGGTTGCTTTAAATCAGGGGTACATTCAGGACTCGATGGGAACCAAAGGTCAGTGGGTCGCCTCGGATTGGGTGCTCACGGGAATACTACAAATGAAGCTGCGCAGGGTGATATGGGCTGAACTAGTTTTGAAGTGAGGGAAGCTCACAGTAAAATTGAGTATGAAGAACGGCTGAGGAATATGGAAGAAAGTAAATGGGCTGGGAGAGTGTTGAGGTATCTGTACAGGAAAAACATCGATTCACATTGGAGGAAAAGAACTAGCAAGCTTACCAGCAAGTGTGCGGCCTGTAGGGTGGGCAACGCAGCAACAAAGAACGTCAAGCGGAAAGTCAGAGAGGCTGAAATAATCTCATGGGTGGCGACGATGGAAACGAAACCTGCCATGAGTAACTACATAAGTGAAAAAAGAAACAAATGAGGAAAAAAAACATTTTAGGAATACTCAAAGGGCAGCTCATTACTTTTCGAAGCGGGATCGGGGTGCCTTGGAACACGCACCTATAAAGCGATATATAAGAAGGAAGAAGAAGTATGTGCTTGCTGCAGTAAAGCTTGGGAAACTATGGATCATGTTTTTATTAGAATGTGAAGGCGTCTACCTAGCGGGCGATTTAGGTACCACTGGCCTCCTTGAAACACTTGGGTTTACCGGGAGCACTGGAAAAGTAAACATGTCCGCAATAGATATTAATAAAAGGCGTCTGGAGGATTGGTGGAAGAAAAGTAGGGAAACGACAAAAATGGAGACGTACAAAAGCACAGTTCGCAATAGGGGATCAGAAAAAGTGGGTGTGGTAGTCCATAGTGTTTTTTTTATTGTTTAACCTAGGTAGGACATTAGGCAATATATTAGCAACAGCCTGGTGGCGCAACACACCGGCCCATTCTAAAGGGGACGCTCATAACATCCATCCATACATCCATCCATCTACCAGCGACAGCGGTGGTGCCAGCTGCGCAGAGCAAAAAATATAAAAGGAGAAAGCTCGCCTTGGAGCATAGCGTTCGCTGCAAGCGTTTACCGTTAAAAATACGGCTGGATAAGCTGCAGTTGCCGGGAAACGGCAAATGTAGCAGGCGAAGCAAGGATTGTCGTAAGTACACTTTCGCATGTAAAAAAAAAAAACCGCCCATCGACTGATTTGTGTTGTGACAGTGCTGTGGGAAGGCCGCGTATAGGGAGAACTCCTGAACAGCAGCGTGCATACGAGGCGATGTGACAGAGTGGTTAAGTGCATTTCTCTTCTCTCTGATCCACTGTTTGTAGGTGCACGAAGCAGCGGGGCAAGCCAAGTGGCCGGCCGGTGAAACGTTTTAGGCAAATAATTTGGTAAAGTACATGTGGATTTCGCCATGTGAGTAATTTCACGCTAGGTCGCTATGGGTAATCATTCTAGTAATCCCTTCGTTGTCCAATCACCTTCATAGCTTAGATTGAAGACATCTTATTTCTTCGCTCACTTTGCGCAACACAGTTATGTTAGGAGAAAAACATGCAAAAGAAAATTTGCTGCATTGAGTAAACGTAGAATAAATAAGTGCGAAAGTACGCGAATGAATATATGTAGCCAGGACAAAAGGAACTAGTTATGGTGCTCTCCTTTTTCTACTCATCAGTGTTCGTGATATTAAAGGGACTGATGCCCTCGCCCGGAATTAATGCCTACAGCAGATTTAGTCACCGCTTACTCAGCACTAAGCGTTCCGCTGCAAAACATTTACGTTTGCCGCAGAGGAATTCATTCTTTGTTTGGATTTTTTTGTTTCCTGTCCTTGCCTTCTCTATATTTCTCTTTGTTTATGTCCCGCATACAGAAGACCATGCAATTGACCAGCGGCATGCTGTCACCTCTCAACGAATGGCTAGTCTAGCTGCAGATAGATTGACTGTTTAAATTATGAAGTTTCAATTACCGACGCGACACACCGATTATCTATAAGAGACAGCGTAGTGGTGAGCTTCGGATTAATATTGACCATCTAAGGTTTTTTACAGTTCCCCGAAACCGCAGTAAATGTTCATGTTGGCACTCCCCACCCTCGTGAATTCGGTTACCGCAGCTGCCACTCGAGCCCGCAACCTTGTCTACAGCATAATATAACGTCCTAGCCACTTGGCCAGCGCAGATGACTCTGCGCTTAGCCTGTTACGGCGAAATTGTTGCTGGGAAGCTCACGTGGTCACTCGACACCCTTAGGCGGCTGTACATACAGAGCCTAAAGCACATAAAGGATATAAAGGAAAAAAAATGTAGCTAGGCAGCCTGTGTAATACATAGAAGAGCTAACCAGCTGAGCATTGGGAAGGGAAGCGCAGTCGAGGACTGGAAAAAATTAGGTGGGGTGATGAAGTTGGAAAGTTTGCAGGCGCAGGTTGGAATCAGCGCAAGAAAGGGTTAAGTGGAAGTCGCTGGGAGCGGCCCTCGTGCTGCAGTGAACTTAAATATAGACTAATGATTCTGATGGCGATGATGACCTAAGGGCTTTTGATTTGGCACCTGTTACTGGTTGAATGCTGGTAATATTCTTCTTCGTTCAGCTTGATACGCCCCAAGGTTGAAGTGCTGGCTAGTTCAATGACATTCATCTTCAAAAGTTTTTAAAGCGCTTTAAAACGTAACGTTGATATCTGAATCACTATGTCGCATTAACCTTAGTCTGCCAATGTCTTCAGTACATATTGTTTATGTTACCCCCTCACGCAATACTCCAACGGGGACCTGTGATATATGTGTATATATATAAATAAGTAATAACATAAATAAATAAATAAATAAATAAATAAATAAATAAATAAATAAATAAATAAATAGAAGCTTTAGGTGTGCAACGTGCTGCTGTGTAATTTCGCAACCATTGGTTATTAGTTTTCAAGGGTTCAGGAAAGTAATGGAACTTTATCGTGTTGTTTACTTGCATTTTTCACTGCTTTGTTTGGTGTATATTGAACTGAATTACTGGGTTTTATGCGCCAAAAGCACGATTTGATGATGAGGCACCACGTAGTGGTGGACTCCGGATTATTTTTGACCACCCGAGGATCTTTAACATGCCCGCAATGCTCGGAAGACGTGCGCTCTTGCATTTCACCGCCATTGAAATGCGACCGCTGCGGCCGGGATTTGATCCCGCAACCTCGCGGTTAGCCTAAGCCACCGTGGTGGACGTTATTATTTTTTTTCGCATAGATATCCCGCAGAATTTTTATCTTTATTATTATTTGATGCGTTGACGCATATGCATCGAAGCTGCGGTAAGCGCTAAAGGACTAGGCGTAAGCATGAGAAGCGGGGTGCGTTTTCTAAATAAAACAGCCTCAGATTAGCTATTGTACTTCCTTGAAAGCCAGCACGAACAAGCAAGCGGGCTTATGAGTTTGACTTTCTTCGGGCTACTTTGATAACACGCGCATTGTTCTAAACAATAGTAATCAATATTCCTTCGCGAATATATGCTCTTTCGCAGAGCGAGTGTTTTCATGATTTGTCACGAGTCTTACAATGATTACGTGTGGCAGTGTTAACTTACCCGAGCCGGTAGAATTTACTACAGCGTCTATTCAAGGGAAAAGTCTGTTGAAATCTGGAAGATTCTCAGCTGCTACGCTTCGTGCTCAGTGAAGTGCTGCGCGCTTAACTTTTCTGCGCTCGTGGGTGGTTTACGACTGCAGCGTACCGAGCGCCCCAGGGAAGTGAGGGGATGACTGCACTGTACTTATTCATGAAGTTCAGAGTGACATCGAGTGAGGGATAGAAAGCTGATAGTACGATTGGCGCCTAATGCGAGAAAGACAGCTTTTTGCTTTAAAACCCTACCAAAAGTTACAAAAGAGTTCTGTAAATCCATGTAAATTCTTCTAACAGTAAACAAAAAGAATATGGGACAGGAGCAGTGCTGGTAGATATGACAACGGCGACGACAGGACCACGACAATGAAGATGTTGACACTGCAACGACGACATCATGACGATGGTATGACGAAGACGACCACCGAACAGTGACCCGGCATGGCGGCGTAATTACTTCACGGTGCCACAACAGCTAAACGTCAGATGTGATAGCCGTATCTTTTGCTGAATAGATGATGCATCAATCATGGCCCATTGACCAATGCCACAACGCAATGGAGTGAAAAAGGCGCATGGAAAGAGGAAGCCCTTTTATGATGTTCATTCGGTGGCCTAACAATATTTCTTGTCCGTTTCACGTCCCCTGTTTCCTTCAAAAGAGGATTGGCAACACTACTTTTCTGTTATTAATTACGTGTTCCCATATGTACCATAGGCTCCTGAGAAAGAGCGCACGTCCAGTTCCATCGACAGAAAGTGCTCGGGTGAGGTCATGACTGAATTTTCCCTGTGCCACTAACAGGGATACATCTTCGCGCGATCTTTCATACCATACCCTAAAAACCGGCATGCAATCAGATGTTTTTATGCGAAGCATATTACGAGAGCTCAACCCAGCTCCTCAGGCGCGGCGGTGTCGCCTTCAATACCACGTGACACCGTGACGTCACGACAGAGGAGAAGTGGCTTTGGCTCAACTCTTGCAAGATGGGCTGGGTGGGAATCGAACCAGGGTCTCCGGAGTGTGAGACGGAGACGCTACCACTGAGCCACGAGTACGATGCTTCAAAGCGGTACAAAAGCGCCTCTAGTGAATGCGGTGTTGCCTTAGAAACGAGCTGTTTCTAAGGCTCAGGCGTGCGTCGCTTGCTCAGGCGCACATTTCGTTGCCGCGCCGAACGCTGCGTTGCTCGACGCTCGCCGCGTCCAATGCGGGGCGCGTAGTCGCTGCGCCGTAGCTCATTTTGTCTTACACCCCTTGGCGGGTCGACGGGAACGCTGTCGCGTTCAACTCTTGAAGGCGAAGCAGAGTAACGCATGAGTTGTTTCTTCGTCTAGCCGAACCAAATATAGCCAAGCAACAGCAGTTCACCAGGCTAAACAGTGGTTCAACAACTAAAATAAAGGCTAGTATGCTTCGCATCCTGGGCTTAACCTTACCTAAGCCACAGCCATTTTTTTTTTCAATTACGAACGTCCCAAATTTTCACTCACACTTTTATAGGATCCAAACCGAGTTTTCAGCAAATAATATGTCTCAAAATTTGTGTGTCGCTATTGCGGCATAGGCACCACAATCTTCGTCATTCATTACCGAACAGGAGGCGTCGTCTAAAGACAGCATGAGTGACAGCAATAACGGGCTGACATAGCAAGCGAGTGTGCGCTTGGGCATCACGTGAGGACACCTGCTAACCACGTGATGTTGGCGCTATCGGGAAAGTGCCTTTTTCTTTCTCTGCAGCGAATCAGGAAAATGTACGGACCGCGAAAGCAGTACTCGGCTGCCTTCACGAACAACGTGATTTAAGCTGCAGAGAATATGGCAGCTGGAAGCTGTGTAACGTGACCGAGAAGAGAATTCGATGTTGGCGACGGTAAAATGAGTCCTTTTTCGCGTGCAGTGGAACGTTTGCCTCAATCGTATTATACGCAGATGAATGTTTTTGTTGTTCTTGTTTCGGTTTTCGGTATCCTAAAGTGTATGCTCCTATTATATCCTAGACTTTGCGATAGATAACCGCAGGGCCCTGCAATTTCCGGACGCATGCAACCTGAGGCGCTATAGCGTAAAACTATTCCAAACTTTTCTATTCCAATTCTGCAATCAGCCCCACGCGATTGGTCAAAAACATTTTTGGACCACCCCCCACTTCGCCTGGCTGTCACGCGACTTCACGAAAACCACGACAGCTCCCCATCTAATATGACGTGTGCACACTGATTATGCATGATTTGACCGAATAAAAGCAAAATAATTATTTCTGATTCGATGCCTTTTCGCCATTAGCCCTCAGCTATTGGTCAAAGGCTTTCGGGCTGCCCCCATTTCACCTGCCTGTTACGCGATGTCACAAAACCACAAAAACTCACCCCGCCAAAGTGACGTGTACGCGCTAAAGATGCTATAATGTGCCGAACAAAACCGAGTTTTCTTCTGAAGAGCCCCAGGCTGCCCCGTTCCGAAAGGAATAAAAGATGGCTGCCGCCGATCGCCCCTGCACTGGCTACTCGTACCTACCGAAAAGCATGGGTTTATTTGCGTGTAATAAAACTTTTTGCATGGCATCGTAAAGTTTTCGAGCACTTTCGGCATGTTTACGTCCTCGTTCTGTGAACTCTTCTTTGCTGAGGATACATTTTAGCGTCATTCTTAAGCTTCCGTTGCATGCCGTCGTGATTTTCGACCAACCACTGCGAGTTAAATAAGGGAAAGCAGACCAATCGCTTACGCCGGCACCACCCTCTTCATCCGGTTATCAATTTTCAGTGCAGTGGCTCGGCCCCATCAAATCCTTCCTCACTTGAGCGTGCTCCTCGCCTCTTCTCAGCCAATTAGATAAGAGAAGCTGCTTAGCGTGGGCAATGTTATTCGTTTTTGAAGCAACCGAAAGTGACCTCCTATCAACGAGGAGAACGTTTGATTGGTCTGTTCAGAGAACCCTGCGGGTGACCGCCCGATGGTTGCGTCGGCGCTCACGCAAATTTGACGTCAGGAGATTGGAATAAAAATATTTTGGAATAGTTTTACCTTATAGGGCCCCTGGTCGCCGAGCTTCAGAAATGAGATAGCTTTAGCAGTGCGGCATTACGGTACGGTGAGTGCGGCATACAGTGCGGTAATACCGTTCCGTACTAACGCGATGACCGAAGATGTTTTAGCTGCGTGTGCCGCTCGATGCGAACGCTAATGACATAATGATGATATCGGCTAACATTGGGGCTTTGCAGAATACCATTACTTTGTGCTGAGCGAGAACTATTCATTTTGGCGTATACCAGGAAGCTTAAGGTTGTTCACTTACACATTATTCTCTACGGATATGCCCGGTTACGGCAAACGTAGACGCCAGTGGCAAGGCGGGTAGCGCCATCGTGTGTCACTTTGTCCTACAACACGTGAAACCTTTTCTAGTCCCATAGGTGTTCTTGTCTAAGCAATACATAAAAAAGGAATTGTTTGTGAATTTCATCGCTGCCGACACTTTACACCAACGGATAAGTAGAATAAGAGTATAGCTAGTTACTACAATAAAACTCTGCATCCTCTCTAAGCAAGCTCTGCGTAACTAGATTGGGCCACCATCATGAAGTGTTTTTGTTTATGTGATCGTTTATTGTCTGTCTTCTTTAAGGTGATTTTCCCTTCCTTTTATATTTTTTGTGTCATTGAGCCAAATTATATAAATCGCCCGTTACGAAGCGTACGGCCACAAGTTCAGTTCAGCCGAAGTTTACCTTCCGGTTAGAAGCGCTTTCATACTTGCTGTCACTTCATCGCATTTTGGCTTGGTGCGGCTCGGCTCGCAAAACACGGTGCGAGCCGAGCCTTACCGACCGTTTAGTACACCGTACGGAATGTCTTTCCGGATGGTAAAGTGCGCGCATGCGCAGTTCTCCAGCAGTACGCTATTACCACCCTTACCGCACGTAAACTTGGCACTGCTGAAACTCTCTATTCTAGCGTCACGAACGAAATTGGAAAAAAGGAAGCGGCGTGTTACCGACCTTGACGAGGAACCTGGCGGCGTGACTCGTTGGTAACCGATCTTGCCGCGATCACGCGGAACACTTGTATCGCGTCTCAGCGTCGACTTCAGTTCCGCCCGAGAGACACGGAGTGTATGTTGCCCTCCATTTCCTCTATTTCTACCTTGCCGCTCTAGCCCGCCGACACGGCTCCCTCGAGAGTGGTCGATGCATCGTATCGTGTTCTCACTGTGGCGTCTGCGAACGTCCCACGCCCTCTTGAGTGTTGTGTCAGCAAGCTTGTGATGCTTGATCGATGACTCGGTTGAAACAAGAAGATTGTCTGCGTTATTATAGGCTATTGCGAATAGTGCGCGTTCAGTTCAATTCGCTGCCGACGATTCTTTGATTTTTAAATTTTTGGCTCAATTTATGTGGGACACCCTGTAAATGGCAGTTCGGCAAAGACATTCTTCGCTGATGCGTAAGCCATGTTTGGTAAACAGATTCGGTTTACTTTATTTTTCCTTTTTAACTCCACGTGGAGTGTGTGGCTGGGAACATTGCATTTATCCCCTTACAGCAATACGTAAACACGAATAGGAACATATGCATAGGAAAGTATGTTGTGATTGAAGTTAGGCGCGTTATGTATTCGCCTTAGGTGTATTTGTCTTAGATGCATGCCAGCGACTACTAAAAAAGAAAGAAAAGGAAGAATAAACAAGAAATATGTAACGAATGGTGCGTCCATGTGTTTCGTGGGCTTCAAATTAATAGTGTGTGCGGCACATGCACTATTGTTTCCATGCACCAACTTATCCAAGTGGCTGGAAGCCGGGCATGAAAACCGTAACATCGTACTCTGCAGAAGGCTTTCAGCCACTGAGCCACCACGACGAGTGCCATTTCTAACACCTGAAAAAAAAATTTTTAAGCTCGCAGTCAAGAAACATCCCGACTATTTCTACCGCAGTCAAGGCTATGTGACTTGCAATATCTCCTTAGATCATATTAGTGACAAAAACAACAAAAACACCAATAAATAGATTGCAAGTTGTAACACTGTTAGGTATATAATGGTCGCGTGATGCTAATTCCATGCTGGCTTCTGATGGTTTCATGTTGGTATCACGTGGTCTCAATTCACGTTGGTTCATGATGGTTTCTGAGAATTACTTTCGTGCCAAGCCCACGATTTGCAAGGTTTTCAAGCGAGATTGCTTTTTTTACGGGAGCATTGCATGCGCTATGCTGTCTACAATGGTTGTACCCGGGTTACGGTATTTCGACGGAAAGCAAGCTTCTCTGTATGCCACGGAAAAGATAAGCCCACCAGTGGAATCACGCTAGTTCCTGTTGAGGGGGAAGACACCTAGAACATGCTAATTTTTTAGGATGGTCTTAGAGGAATTCGTTTCAGTTGCAGAGGTCAAAAAAAATAAATATACCCTAAGAAATACCTTAAAATGACTACTTAGGAAATGGAAATGCCAGTAACCACAACCACGCATGTCTGGTGCAACGTAGCCTTTGGTGACGCTGAATATCGTAGGCTCAACGTCGTCCACAGGGACGCTTTATGGGGACCAAGTGGCCACAACGTGTTGCGAGATATAACTCAGGCAGCAGTATGCATACTAAGTCGTGCATCACTCATTACCCACTAGGTGCTTTCCGTCTTCTTGAAGACGTGTACCACTTTCTGGATTTCATTGAGAACTTAAGCAGTGAAACAATGTTCCTTTGCGAAGGTACTCATAAGTTTTAGGAAGAAAACTTTGTTAACGATGTGCAAAGGGAGCTACGAGTGCACGACGATTGCTTCATCCTGCATAAAATACTGGTCTGAAAAAGCCTCAACTGTAAGGAAGTAATGACAGCAATGGGGGGGGGGGGGTGAAGCCGCTGGAGTTTCTAAGCGCGGGCTTGCATCGCAGTGATGGCGGCTGCCTTGCAGTGTAGAGCTATTCACTTCGTACGTTTTTGCCGCAACTGTGCTTGTGTTACAGGCGGAACCAACTTTCCAGCTGAGACAGAGGATCTCCTCTTTCATCAGCACGGCATCAAGCACAGAAAATAAAATTGTTCACGCCTCTTCTATACCTTTGGGAGGCTTCTTCATAAAAACGAGGGGGGCGTATGTTTAGGGCCGCAAGGTGCACGAAGGAGTTGTAACAATTCAAGAAAGAAGCAACTAACCAGAACAAACCGTCTAATTTGTTCCCAACGTAGTTATCCCTGTCACTTAAGGGGAAGCTTTAGCTCGGGCCCCAACAACTATACTGGCAATTGAAATGTATGTAAAACGCACAAACACTTGTGTGAGATAACCACTGGGCCGATTTTAATGAATTTTGTTACCTTGGAGAGAGAAAGTTGAGTTATAGTGAATGTTGGTAAACGAATTTCTTATTTAGAGCGTTGACTTTTTAAAACGTATTTTCAAAAATTCGACAGCTTGAGAAAAAAAGAAGCACGAAGTTTACACACACATTGTTCTGCGCCAAAAACAGGTATCAGTGTTCTACAAACTGCATCCGCTAGAGCATCCAAAGCGGAAAGAATTGGCAGGTCAATTTATATTTTACGCGATTTTCCTACATTGTTTGCTAGAGTTTTGCAGAAGTTCAACTCTAATAATAGTGGTTTACTTCAGAGCCATGCATAATACATCAATTTGTTTGCCATAGCTTTACTATTAGGCGCAATTTATAGAATTGTTATATAGCTTTTTAGTGCTGAGTTAGAGTTGTAAACTAAACAGTTTCGTTTTCCGTATATTTGCGATTTTTGCCAATATTTCGTATAAATATATGGCCTAAATTAAAATTTCCATTCAGCAATCACTACAATTAATGTATTTCTTTTAAATGCAGTAAACCTCTTCAAATGTTGTGCAGTGGATGGCAAAAAAATGGTTTTCCTTTTCCCATCTATTCATAAAGGAGCACTCGTGCAAATCCTTCCTCTTAAGGAAAATAAACTGTAGCGGCTGATTGTGTGCGGTGACGCTGCAGTTCCTTACATGACAGAAAAGGCGACCACTCAAAGTGTCCGTTAATGAGTAGCGACACAAAATTTTGTAGTCGTCTAAATATCGTCTACGTATATCAACGGCGAACATAGTTTAGAACATAACGAAAATTATTTTTTTTAAGTATTTGTGCGCAGCCAATCGCGAAGCGCAACACCTCGCGACATTGAAATTCACAGACAGTGTCTGTAAAGAAACGATAGAACGCTACGTCACGAGTTTGTGCTGGCTACCGTGCTTCATGCATGCGCTCACCGTCTCAGTTGTTGCTCGTCGTGGGACGCTTTCCAGTGTCGCTTCAACAGTGGAATTGAGCAGCAATTTATGTCGTGTCCGTCAGAAGGTTTCCTGCGCTATCTGCTTGACTTTGCTGCACTGACCATGCGCACAGCACAGTGCCGCGTGTATACTGTGTCGTGTTCACTTGTGCCCAACACATTCAGAATTCAATATAGTGATGCATTATTTTCCCCGGGATAAGCGCGAGACACATCGTGTGATTTTGTGCGGGATCCGCCATGCGACCATTCGCACGAACAGCCGCACTCGACAGACCCTCAGCAGGTTCCTACAGCATCGAATCGCAAACCGCAAGCCTGACCAGTGGTGTTGCGTGTGGGGAATTTTACCTTTTACAGCGAAAGCTGTATATCACTAACCTCCCGTAGTTTGTTCGGCGTTCTGCAACAGAAGCGTACTTAGCGATTTCTCACGAACCCAAACGGGTGCAGCGCGGCAGCGCAGGTTTCAAAATGCGGAACAGATTACAGCGCTCACCGTGAACAGTAGCGTGACGTCAACGTTATCGCAGTACATAAGCAGGAGAGGTATCGGCGCTAAAACCAGCTGCGTTATCGATGGGGCGGGCACGTACAGTTCGTACAGCTGAAGAACAACATGCATACGAGGAGCGCCGGAGGGAACAGCAAGGAGAGTTTAAATGGCACCGGCACGGAACGACCACCAACGAAGAACGTTCCCACGATGCTGAACGAGAACGAAAATCATGAGCCAGGGCAACCATTTCACAGTGTGCACTTCAACGGCAGCGAAAGCACTTTGCTTTTCGTTTGAGAGCTTTGACTGTCGTCAGGTTTCACTGTCATTCCATCTTCACAGAGTGCAATGGTTGCCCGGGCTCGTGATTGTCGTTTTCGTTTGATCAAGTAAACATTAGACTTGTACCTTTGAGCAAGCCAAGGCTTTCACAACACACAGTACAGCCTCTGCAGTGATCGGGACAAACTTGGAGTCAATCTGTTTGAAGCTTTAGTGACCGTTCTTGAAGAACTGATCTTCTGTTGGGTACAAAACGTAAACTGCAGTTTGATGCGTCGATATTCGACAAGTTGACCTACTCAGAATCGCTAAAAAGCTTTCGAGCTGCCAGTTGTAGTTGATGCTGGACTTCTGTCAGCGCCGAAAATGGGTCAGTAAAGCATTAGAAATTGACTTCTCATGTTACTGCCAAAACAAGACGTTGAAGAAATGGCGTATTGTTTTCAAACACACACACACACACACACACACACACACATATATATATATATATATATATATATATATATATATATATATATATATATATATGAGAAACGTTTTGGCTGATATTGGACTAGCCACGGGGCGCTTGTTTTATCGAGGCGTGCTTTTTTGTAGCGCCAATAGATTGGATAAGAAAGCAGCGGCACAGGATCACCGGGGCTCCTAAGGGCCAGACGGGGAATCAAAGCAGTAATACGGACTGGTACGTGGGTTGGGGCTCGCCGAGGCGCAACCCATGACCAGTTCTGGTTTCAGCTTTAAAGTCCCCGTTGCGCATTTAGACAGAAGCCACCAATAACGAGAAATAATGACTTGTTGGTAGATTTAGTAAAAAAAAACTATTCCAATATATAATCCCATCCTGCCGCCAACGTGAGACGCTATGTTCCGGGATACCACGTCCCGCTTCTTCTGCAATACCAGTCATAACCTTGCAATCTATATGTTTGTATGGGCTGGGAAACTTACGAGGATATTTTAGAATAATGCAGGAGAAAGTGTCGCAAATGGGAAATTTACGTGCATAGGAATGGGAAATCTGCAAGGTGCGGAACATCACCGTGCGTGGCCAACTCGCTGGATGTTATCGCACTGGGTCGTACAACCACCGCGTCGATTGGGTGGTCGCAACCAATGACAGCGCGCTAGCATGTACATCATTACCACGCAGCAGACCCGGCGGTAAAGGGCCCGCGAGCAAGTATTTCACTGCTCTGATCACCCTGGTCATTTTTTCTCCTTGGTAGGGACGCTGGCCCCTTTTGCCAGCGGCACAGAATTCGGCTGCATATTGTTACTCACACGAAAAAACCCATAGACTAAAGAGACCTTGAAAGTGACCACTTTATAAATTTTTGCACTAAATAGTAAATCGTCGGCATCGTTTCGACTCTGCGACGTGTGACCAGCCGCAGCAATCATCTATGCGATTGCGGCTCGCCAGCTAACCTGTTTTCTCATCGCTACCAACAATGTCAGCAAAACTAAATGTACTGTCACTTATGAGCCACGTAAATGTGCAGCCGTTGATTGGGCTGACGAATATAGGCGTTTTATTACGTGCTGCGGACAGGACGCAAGGATTCTCCGCCCCGGATTCGATGGCCAGTGAGCTAGACCTATGCCGTTTCCTGGCGATTGCTAACTCGCCTGACTTGGCCGTTCGCTACCGGTGGTATCCAGCAGCGGCATAAGACCCAGATTCGTGCCAGATTTGCTCGCTTCATTTCGAGTATGCCTGATATAAACAAAATCCGCTGAGTTTAGAACATCATTAGTTCATTCATTCAAATAACTTTATTCAGTGCCCTGCGATTTGGTGGGGTGGGCCTGGAACCCGTCTAGGTTTCGGCCAATAGCTATTGGCGCTTGGCGGTTTGCTCGGCTCGCTGGACGGCGTGTTGCAGGTCCGAGCTGAGCAACTCAGGCTCCCAGCGCACGCGCAGGCTGTCGCTGTTTGAGGCGGCATCAGCGTTATCCTGTATTGCAGCCGTACATTCCCCTAGGATATGCCCCAGGGTGGCTCTAGAGACGCAATGTCTGCACTTGTCCATCGTGTATAAATCTGGGTGTATTAGGTGCATAATAGTTGGACTCGGATAGGATCTTGTCTGTAACTGCCGCCATTCGACAGACTGGTTTTTCCTTAATTTTGGGTGCGGCGGCGGGAATGTACGCCAATGCAGTCTATGGTGTTGTGTTTTTCGTGAAATCTGGTCATTCAATCTTCCCACTCCCACTCATCGGTAGTCGGTGAGGCGCGGCTAACCGAGGCTCGGTCCGTAAGCTCTCGAGCCATGTGGTGCTCCGCCTCATTGCTACCGTCTGGTAGTGTGTGAGTGGGTGTGCAGATGAGATCTACACTTTTGTCGCGGTTATTAGCTAATTTTAGGAGTCGTAGGGCCTCTGGGGAGAATCGACCACTGGCGAAGTTTCGTATTGTCGTGTGGGAATCACTGATAATTATGCCCGCTTGTGTTTGTGCTATGGCTAGCGCAATAGCTATTTCCTCTGTGGTTTCTGCCTGCGGCGGGTTGACTGTAGCGCTCGTCGTGCATTTTCCTTCGTAATTTATCACTACTGCAGTGTAGGCGCGCTTGTGTCTGTATCTAGCTGCGTCTACAAATGTGGTGTCCTTGCTGTTACTGAATTTCTTCTGTACATTGCATGCTCTGGTTTCCTGTCTACACTGATGGTGGGTAGGATGCATATTCTTGGGTATTGGAGGTATGGTAATCATGTCTCTGATGTGCCTGGGTGTATCTACTTTGACGCCATGTTGGATATGATGCCTTAAACCTAGGTGATCTAACATTTGCCTACCTGTTTTAGTTTTGGACAGGCCTTCGTATTGTGCTATTCGTTGTGCCTCAATTAGCTCATCCAGTGTATTGTGGAGACCTAGCTGCAGTAGCCTATCGTTGCTGGTGGTGATGGAGAGTTTGGAGCAGTCCGATGATTTTTCAACACGACTACCTACCCCCAAGCCTGGTGCTGCGCCGTCTGTTTACCAGGCCTGGTGTCCTGCTCTGGCATCTGCTTCATACACAAAGCGTCCTCGACGACAGGTTCAAACTACTTGCAAGAGAGGTATACTGTAAGAGTCTACCTAGTGGACATGTCCATTTCGCTTGCTGTTGAAGTTCTGATCGTCTGGGCTGAGCTGTGCACCTGTAGCAGCGAGGCGCGACAGCCAGTGACCACTTCAACAGCAGACGAAATGGGCACATCCACTGGGTGCACTCTTACAGAATACCTCCCCAGCAGTGCGTATGCATAGTGATAGCTGTCATTGGCTACAGTTTCCCAGTCGCCACCTTGTAGTGGATCGAATCGAAAGTGGTTCGCGCCGTCTAATACGCGTGGCGACTCCCACCCTGCAGGAAATCATCGCTGGTGGACGACAAAAACGAGGACGACGACGACGAGAATGATGGCGTGCACATCGCAAGTCACGCGTACGTTTAGTGGACGAACTAGCAACACGAAGGTGGCGCGCAGGCGAAAGAACTGTCGCACGCGCCAGTGCGCACGTCACCGTTTTGTTCGATGACGTGTCCAACTATGTTTACAAACCTAGTGTCCCCTCTCGTTGCTCTCTGAAACTGAAACTTAGACTGGTCGCTACAAACAAGACTCCAAATCACCTGTCGCGCTTTGAAGCAAATGAGGTGTCGTGTCATGATTACTGGCTCATTAGCTACATACTACATGTGCAGGTCATAAATACCAGGTTCTCTAGCCGAGTGTCATATGTGCGGTATAACCGAGCTCAGATTGGTCCACCTTGACTGATCAAATAGGGCACCACTGTAGGTTAAATGAGGCGTACAAATCCTGCGGGACCCGCCGTGGTTGCTAAGTGGCTATGGTGTTAGACTGCTGAGCACGAGGTCGCGGGATCAGATCCCGGCCACGGCGGCCGAATTTCGATGGGGGCGAAATGCGAAAACACCCGTGTACTTAGAATTAGGTGCAGGTTAAAGAACCCCAGGTGGTCGAAATTTCCGGAGTCCTCCAATTCGGCGTGCCTCATAATGAGAAAGTGGTTTTGTCAAGTAAAACGCCATAATTTATATTTTTAATTATTAATTTTATTTTTAAGTATCCGCCTCCCGTGCAAGAGGACCGTGGTTCAAATCCCGGTGCCGCGCAATTCTGCACTGGAAAATACAGAAAAACCGTGTTTTGAGAAAATTGCACAAACAGGCCTGGAGTGAGGCCTGATCCCGGTGACCAGAACCGGTAACGCACTCTCTCACCAGAGCAGGATTGGCCACCCTGGTGCAGTACTTGGCCACAACCTCCTATATGAATACAACAATCAAGCCCCGGCCCTCAGTCCCCAGCAGCCGCGAAGCAACTGACCACGGCGGCGGTCAGATCTGTGACGCAGCATAGGGTGCTAAGAATACGTGGCTCCGGACAGGCCGCCATTGGAATCTGAACCTGGCAACGTTTAATGTTAGAACGTTATCTAGTGAGGCGAGTCTAGCAGTGTTATTGGAGGAATTAGAGGGTAGTAAATGGGATATAATAGGGCTCAGTGAGGTTAGGAGGTCAAAACAAGCATATACAGTGCTAAAAAGCGGGCATGTACTGTGCTACCGGGGCTTAGCGGAGAGACGAGAACTAGGAGTCAGATTCCTGATTATTAAGGAAATAGCTGGTAACATACAGGAATTCTATAGCATTAACGAGAGGGTGGCTGGTCTTGTTGTGAAACTTACTAAGAGGTACAAATTTAAGGTGGTACAAGTCTATGCCCCTACATGCAATCATGATGACCAGGAAGTCGAAAGCTTTTATGAAGAGGTGGAATCGGCGATGGGTAAAGTCAAAACAAAATACACTATGCTGATAGGCGACTTCAATGCCAGGGTAGGCAAGAAGCATGGTGGAGACAAGTCAGTGTGGGAATATAGCATAGGCTCTAGGAATAGCAGAGGAGAGTTATTAGTAGAGTTTGCAGAACAGAATATTATGCGGATAATGAATACCTTCTTCCGCAAGCGGGTTAGCCGAAAGTGGACGTGGAGGAGCCCGAATGGTGAGACTAGAAATGAAATCGACTTCATACTCTGCGCGAACCCTGGCATCATACAAGATGTACACGTGCTCGGCAAGGTACGCTGCAGTGACCATAGGATGGTGAGAACTCGAATTAGCCTAGACTTGAGGAGGGAACGGAACAAACTGGTACACAAGAAGACAATCAGAGAGTTAGCGGTAAGAGGGAAACTAGAGGAATTCCGGATCGAGCTACAGAACACGTATTCGGCTTTAACTCAGGAAGAGTACCTTAGTGTTGAAGCAATGAACGACAATCTCATGGGCATCATTAAGGAGTGCGCAATAGAAGTCGGTGGTAACGCCGTTAGACAGGAAACCAGTAAGCTATTACAGGAGACGAAAGATCTGATCAAGAAATGCCAATGTATGAAAGCCTCTAACCCTACAGCTAGAATAGAACTGGCAGAACTTTCTATGTTAATCAACAAGCGTAAGACAGCGGACATCAGGAGCTATAATATGGATAGAATTGAACAGGCTCTCAGGAACGGAGGAAGCCTAAAAACAGTGAAGAAGAAACCAGGAATAGGCAAAAATCAGATGTGTTAAGAGACAAAGCCGGCAATATCGTTACTAATATGGATGAGATAGTTAGAGTGGCTGAGGAGTTCTATAGAGATTTATACAGTACCAGTGGCAGCCACGACTATAATGGAAGAGAGAATAGCCTAGAGGAATTCGAAATCCCAGAGGTAACGCCAGAAGAAGTAAAGAAAGCCTTAGGAGCTATGCAAAGGGGGAAGGCAGCTGGGGAAGATCAGGTAACAGCAGATTTGTTGAAGGATGGAGGTCAGATTGTTCTTGAGAAACTGGCCACCCTGTATACGCAATGCCTCATAACCTCGAGCGTACCGGAATCTTGGAAGAACGCTAACATAATCCTAATCCATAAGAAAGGGGACGCCAAAAACTTGAAAAATGATAGGCCGATCAGCTTACTGCCCGTTGCCTACAAAGTATTTACTAAGGTAATCGCAAATAGAATCAGGAACACCTTAGACTTCTGTCAACCAAAGGACCAGGCAGGATTCCGTAAAGGCTACTCAACAATAGACCACATTCATACTATCAAACAAGTGATAGAGAAATGTGCAGAATATAACCAACTCTTATATATCGCTTTCATTGATTACGAGAAAGCGCTTGATTAAGTCGAAACCTCAGCAGTCATGGAGGCATTACGGAATCAGGGTGTAGATGAGCCATATGTAAAAATACTGGAAATATCTATAGCGGCTCCACAGCCACCATAGTCCTCCACAAAGAAAGCAACAAAATCCCAATAAAGAAAGGCGTCAGACAGGGAGATACGATCTCTCCAATGCTATTCACAGCATGTTTAAAGGAGGTATTCAGAGACCTGGAGTGGGAAGAATTGGGGATAAAAGTTGATGGCGAATACCTTAGCAACTTGCGATTCGCTGATGATATTGCCTTGCTTAGTAACTCAGCAGACCAATGGCAATGCATGCTCACTGACCTGGAGAGGCAAAGCAGAAGGGTGGGTCTGAAAATTAATCTGCAGAAAACTAAAGTAATGTTTAACAGTCTCGGAAGAGAACAGCAGTTTACGATAGGTAGCGTGGCACTGGAAGTGGTAAGGGAATACATCTACTTAAGGTAGGTAGTGACCACGGATCCGGATCATGAGACTGAAATAACCAGAAAAATATGAATGGGCTGGGGTGCGTTTGGCAGGCATGCTCAAATCATGAACAGCAGGTTGTCACTATCCCTCAAAGGGAAGTGTATAACAGCTGTGTCTTACCAGTACTCACGTATGGGGCAGAAACCTGGAGGCCTACGAATAGGGTTCTACTTAAATTGAGGACGACGCAACGAGCTATGGAAAGAAGAATGATGGGTGTAACGTCAAGGGATAAGAGAAGAGCAGATTGGGTGAGGCAACAAACGCGGGTAAACGACATCTTAGCTGAAATCAAGAAAAAGAAATGGGCATGGGCCGGAAATGTAATGAGGAGGGAAGATAACCGATGGTCCTTAAGGGTTACGGACTGGATTCCAAGGGAAGGGAAGCGTAGCAGGGGGCGGCTGAAAGTTAGGTGGGCGGATGACATTAAGACGTTTGCAGGGACAACATGGCCACAATTAGTATATGATCGGGGTAGTTGGAGAAGTATGGGTGAGGCCTTTGCCCTGCAGTGGGCGTAACTAGGCTGATGATGATGATGATGATGTTGATGATGATGATGATGATGACAGGGTAAAAAACAAGAGAGAAAATTCTTGCGTCCGTACACCTTCAATGAATGCGCCAGAGCATCTGAATAGCAGAGCGCTGAGCACTTGAAAAACAATCTTAGCACATATTACATTATCAAGCGAAGTATATACTTTGTGAAGACGAAGAAAGAGATTCATTAGCCTGCTCTTTCCTCATTAAATGTAGTGGCGCAACGTATACCGATCGTTGTTCGCAGTACTGCATTACAGCGCAACACGGCTTGTATTTCATGTTTGCTTCTCTCGCCGTCTCGGCCTGATGCTGTCTGTACACGTGCATTCATCGCATCTTCTCTCTAGCTTTTGTGCTAACCTTTGTGTTTCGCCGCAGTATAGGCTAGCCAGCTACCCGGACGTTTTTGTGGTTACCATCTCCTACCTTCTATTCTTCCTTTTGCTGCCCCTTCTCTCTCTCTCTCCGTCTCTAACATATTTATCAGTCGTTGAGCACAAAGAACAAAGTATATGAGTACTAAAATCAACGTCTATTTAAAGCACGTGGCCTGGTCTGTGCAACGTTTCCTGCCTGGTTTGAAGCACGTGACCTGCTTTTTAGCAACCTATCATATTTGTTCTCACGTGACAATGAAGCGGCTCTACTTTCACTGCTGTGGCATTTGTGAGATCGCTTAGTCACTCAATAATGCATAATGTAACCAGTGAGTTTGTTCCAAAAGGAAAAAAAAAGCAGAGTCGTAAGAGATATTGACCTGTGCGTCTAATTCGAAGAATGAGGGACATCGAAAGAAAGGAAAGTCTCTAGGTCACAAACATAAATACGAGTCTACGTTTATAGCGTCTGAGATATGCGTATTTACGAGGGACTCTCTCGAACAATAAGTGTATACGCTTTCATCGATCCCCTCTCAAGCAACAAAATATTTATTTGCACCCACGCGGCAGCGACGACACAGTTCTTACTTAAGCTATGTGTTCAGCAACAATAGGACTATACAGTTGGTGCTAGAATAATCAAGAAAAAAGAAGAGGGAGAGTGTGGAAGGGAAGAGTGAATGTTTATTAGCATAGAGAGCTTTTTGCGCAATGACCGCAGCAAGCGGGGCACAAAGTGATTGCAGGAGAAAAAATGAGAACAACAGCACAGTAAAGATAAGAGGAGAAGACAAAAAGAAATCGCACTAAAAAGATTAAAAGGGATCGTATTCCGAACGAAATCAGGTCCAGCTGTGCTGCACTAAATCTCCGAGGGCCTTTGTAACGATCATTGCGCACATTCGTTAATTTTCTTGTTTTTTTTTAGTAATGATCGGCTTTGTTTAAATGTCTGTCGGGTTACGTTCTCAGCGCTAGCACACTTTGTACGCACCACAGCCGTGCTAGATTGTTACCATAATGAGGATTTGTGAGCATCAGAGAAATGCAACTGTCGGAATGCAAATGTCGGTAATGCAACTGGCGTTTCGCCAACGCACTGTGCTGCATTCATGCTGCAATATATGTATCGGTGGAGTGAATGCGTGCGCAGTAGCTGGCTGCAAAAAATGTGACTGGCATATTAAGGAATGAAATGAACCTCTGTGTCCATACTGAAAAAAATTTGCGCCAAAAAGCAACACACACAAGAAAGACGACTACACCACGGGCCCGTGGTGTCGCCCATGGTGTCGTCGTCTTTCTTGTGTGTGTTGTTTTTTGGCGCAAAATCTCTTCAGTATGCAAGATCACCAACTAGCCCAGCAGTTAACTCTTCTCTGTGTCCAAGTTCACGGTCCGCTGCTGCATAAGAACTGCCTGTGTTGCCGACTATTCGAGATGCACGGCTTCCCTCGAGGATAAAAAAAAAAACATTCAGTCATCCAGCAGCGTCGTAGCACTAGCCTCCAAGAAAAGGACTTCAACCCAGGAATGTCCACACGAGTGAGTAGCACTCGTTTTACACGGTGACAAAGGGAGCTGCGCCACTTCTTGGCATATAGTAAGTTTCTTGCACGTTCTCTGCACACATCGATCCTGACTCACACGCAATCGTACGCCCACTCTATCGCCAACGTATAAAGAGTAAGTGAACGAGCACGCACTTGAGTCAATGCGCCGAGGCACAGGCGACGACGACTACACCGATAGCACAGTAAGCGAGTGACCAGCGATAATACGTATTTGCTTACAAGCTACGACAACGTACATGGCAGCCGCGTTAGATGCATTGTGCCCAGCAAGAACAAATATATTGCAACTGAGCAGAGCCTCGAGCACACCCCGAGGAACTGTACTGAGTGAGAAACGTTATAAGCGGCTGCTTAAATGTATTTGCTAAATAAAGAGCGAAGAGCTAAGCGCTTGTCTTATGTTGTTTTATCTCTTGCCGGAGTCGCTAGACCATAGTGCACCGCGTGCTATTTCGGCTGGCCGGCAGCATGCTTGCTTACAGTTTGGACGCACAGAAGACAGTGTGCTGAGTTTTTGCCTTCGGCGAACGAAAAAGCAATCGCTCACCGCGCACTTCTGCGATTGTGCTGCGGCTCCAGGTGGTCGTCGCACTGCTGCTCGTCATGTTCAACGCGCCGTACTACATAGGGCGCTAAGTTTCGCCGATCTTGGCATGGCCCGCGTGACATATCCCACTTTGCCGGCCTCTGCCTGGTATGCTGGAAACGGTGGACTGTATGAGTGCCTTCCGCCTGCGCGCACGTTAAAACCCTGATGTACCCCTTTTATAGGATATGGCTTTAATATGACGATAACTGCTTTTACACTTTCCTCGTTATTGATCGTTTATCAAAGCAAATGGAAAGTAAAAGAAGTGAATGGCTTCAAAAGAGATGCTGAACTCCCGGACTGGCCGCCTAATGACAAACAGCCGGTTATCGTAACCGGTTCAGGTCATGCGCAAATAATTCGTTTTCACTTGGTACAAACTAGTACACGCTGCCGGCAGTTGTCGCCAGCTTTTCAATGATCCAGGGGTTTTAAATGTGGCTTGTTCTTAGATACCTCTGTTTCGTGCCAATGACTTCCCAGTTGCATTATATTATTGGTTCCTTACTTTTGAAAGGTGGATGTAAAACAAAAATCAAGTGGCAGAATTATCACGTTGCTGAGAAGCGCGCCTTTTGATGGCCATAAGGAGCCTTAAAGAGAGCACGTCTCAGAACACAATGCGAGAGCTTAATTGGCGCATAACGACGTTGGTAAAAGCACACGTACAGGAATGTGAGGAAAGAATAACGATGAAGTTTGTGAAGGCTAATAATGTCACGTGTCCAATCAGAAGTACTCGGTTCAAATGGGAAGCGAGATAAAGAGAAAATTCGTACCATCGTAAGATCGTGCCAACCGTCATACATGGAAACACCGGGTAAAAAAAAAACAGAGATTACATTAGATGCTCGCATACCCCCCCCCCCCCCCCCTCCGCCCGCCCCCTCGGCATCGATATCCTGAGAATTGCAAGAAAATACCATTCCATAAAAGCATCAGGAGGGTATCTTCCCTTTGGATGCCTGCGCATGCGTTTACATATGTGATTAGTTACATAAAGGGAAATAAACCTCTGAGGGGAGGTAAAAATATATGTAATCATTTCTGTCGCCCATGTTCAAGTGGTTTTCAGAGTCGCACGGATTTCCCGAATCGCACGCGTGGCTTAAAAATATTCCACAGCAGTTTGGCGCCTTGCAACGGAAACCGTGTGCTGTCGTCCCTCCTTTTATCATATTGTTCTCAGTGTACGTTGAATGCTTCAGGCGTAACACATAGTTGTTCGTCGTTGTGCGCTGCCATTCCGCTTTAACAGAAAGAGAAAATGAAACAGCTTCTGCGGCCAGGGGGATCTGAGTGCCGAAGGGGTCTCTTATTCCCATTTCGCTCATATTTTACCGTTATTTCTCCGAGAGCAACGATAACCCAATTTGTGCAGCCAACTTTATCCTCAATAATGTGGTTTTCTTTCCCCTTTCCGTATGTTTTCCCCATTTCGCTGTGTGTGCGATGCCCCTCCTCCATACCCTGTGCGTCCTCACAGTCCAAACATCGGCAAATATTCTCCTGTAGAGCCTGCTCTACTGCAAATAATTTCTGAGTGAGGTGAAGCTAACTAACATGAAATGGAAGGGAGGTTTATAATTTAGCGGAAGTTTGCAAGGGGTGCAGCGTCTCATATTGCTCACTGCCTTTCATCTAAGACATTACGTGCTGCTTCATTTGCCGAAACAAGACTGATCAGTCGCTGCAATACAGAGAGAGAGAGAGATAGAGGCAAGGCAGGAATATCAACCAGATGCGAGCTTCTGGTTTGCTACCCTGCACTAGGTTGGGAAATTAGGGGTTGGAACGAGGGCGAAGAGAGAACTAACAGGAACAGCTAAAAGGAAAGGTTTTCCTATTACAGGCATTCACAAAGGACGGTCAATCTGAAGAAGCGCACTAGCGCTTGCACCACCTTCTTATGCGATGTTAAGTACCATCGATGTGAAATTCTTTCTTCCGAGGGAGGCTAGATGTCCAATTGCCTGAACACGGCGGAAGTCGATTAAATTTCTAATGAAGAAAATTAAATTCTAATGAATAAAACAATACCAGGTGAGGGACAAGTTGCAAAGGCCGTAAGCTTAGTGGTATTCTAAAAGGTACGATGCACATTTTTGAAGATAACCTTCGTAATACTGAACCTTCTTGACAGATAAAATGTGCCGAGTGCACAACTGCATTTTCTGGTTCACTTTTTTAGTGTCTGTGTACAGATCGAGAACAACAACATAACGTGTCTAACAACAACCCCCAAAAAAACATCATAGAACGCACCCCACGATGACTGTCGATGGTAAGACGATTATCATTCAAGCAGTGTAGCGGCGCGCTGTATTAATGAAGTCAAATTTATTTAAAATGTGTAGAAGTCATTATGATACTTCCGTTGGTTTGGCTTTTTGTGACATGCGCAGTCTCTGGTGTCAGCCCATTTTGCTATAGCACTGGCTTGCCAAGGTGGCCCATGAGCATCAGCTCACTGCGGCTTTCTTTCTTACTCGAAACTTCGCTACCTACCTTGCACCGCTACCTACGCCTGTAACAGATCTGGTCATATCAATCTCTTCCCTGCTTTTTTTCGTCTAATACTCACTACGTATCTTGCTTTTCTCGACTTCTGACCGCCGGTTGATGCAGCCGTCCACTTTAAACCCCAAGTGCTTCTGGAAGAGGTAGGTCACTTACGGGTAGCACTGAGTGAATCATATTGCACTTTATTACGATGTGCTGAGTGGTCGCATGATTTTTTTTCTGAAGCCTACAGAAGCCTCATCTTGTTGAGAATATTTGGTCCGATATGTTTTTGTCCGTAGGGAACCAACTTGAGCCTCAAATAGCAAGCTACAGGCCTCGTTGCTGCCACGCAGATTTTCCCTTCAAATTTCTTTCGTTCAATTCTTGTAAATCTCCAGGGTCTTTTTGTTTCCATTCTTTGCATCGAATTCGCTGTCTATGTTTCTATCTCTTTCTGATAACTCGTCGTATCTATTTCACATTGACAACTGCCTTTCACTTGGTCGCCAACATTCTTGCCCTCTTCCTCCATTTGGTGTCCACGCTTTTCAAGTACAGATACTTGTGCACTTTAGCTGCCAATTTATTTTGATCCATGTTCTTGAGTCTTTCTTGAAATGAGTGTAAGTTTGGGCATGTTGGTATTCCATAGCTTTTACGTTTCTAGCGCACGAAAAGGGACGAGAGACAATTTTTTAAAGTTTTTTTTCCCTAACAACACTCGGCACAATCTAGCGCCGCCGTCGCGAAGCCTGCGTGCAGCCTGCGGTATGCATGGCGCGCCGGTGAGTGCCAACACCTACAAACGTGCCATATTGCAAGCCTGTTCCCCTCTTGCGCTTGTTTCCAGATGGGCTACGCCATCTGGTGACAATGCCACAAAGTTCAAGCGTTGTATCCGAGACAGGAAGCCTGGTAACGCTGAGAATTGTTCCCTCGCTTGCCGCACATTCAGTGCCACATACTCAGTAACCCAAGTTGTCGAGAAGTTCATTGAAGAGTGGCACACACATAGTCCATTCATGACGTAGCTTGCCCAAGTATTGTTGCGAAAGGCGCTCATCGAAGAGCAGCGCAAATGCAGTTCATTTGTGGCGCAGCCTGCTAATGTGTCGGCAAATAAGCAACAGTGCACTGAAAACGAAGACGAAGCATGACGTAGAAAAAACACGAATGCGGACGGACTTTCGGCTGCAAAATTAATTGAATGAACGAATTATCACACACTCCAACTGCGCCTCCGCCTACAAGGCAGTGAACAATTCATGACAAGCATTCGAGGTAAGATAAGGTGATGGTAAGAAATAATAAATTAACAATAATAATTTTTATTATCACCTGATTTAACGACGAAAATTACTATGAATTATTCACTGGTCTGCAGGCGCATGCGCAGTTCAAGCGTATTTAATTCGTCTATTCATAAAACTTTCCAGCTGGAAGTCTGCGCCTGTGGTGTGTCTACGTCATCCTTGCTGTTCTTGTTCAGTGCGCTGTTGCTTATTTGCCATGAAAAAAATACCAACTCGCCCACTTTTCGTGCCTCTTCAGTGTAGGCGTCAAGTTGCTGTCCTTGAGGAACCTTTGTGACGTTGGTTCTATTCGGCTGAGCGTCGGCTAAATTTTAGTATCTTTTTTATTATTATAGAGCGGCACTTTTCCATTGGCACATCTTTAACCAAGAAGCCGTTACAGACGTTTATTGAAGAGGGGAACACACCCACTGGCGCATACCTAGTAACCAAAGGTGGCATCAAAGGGGTTTGTTGGAGACTAGCACATACCGAGTGGCACATTCCCAGTGCTCTTAGTTGGCTTCAATGAGTTTCTTCGAACAGCGATACCTACCCGGTCCCACTTTTGCAAGCCACCAATGTCAGCGTGAAAGAGGTTCGTTGATAAGAGGCACGTATGTATACATCGGCGCATACTGAGCGACCTAAGTTGGTCTGATAGTTGGTTTCGAAACCTGTTGCCTCAGCAAAGCAGGACGATGCGCTGCCCATTCCGCCACTGACTATGCAGCGTCCCAGGGAGGCGGGAAAACAGTTAGATGCAAACATATATACGGAGATGCATACATATAAACATGTATACATAGATAACCCCCGCAAAGTGCGTGAAGTACCCTGCTGCAGTTGACGGTAGCATATAGGTCAGGAATCATCCAGGCATAGGGATGAGTACGTGCAGGAGTATGAGCGAAAGAAAAAGCGTTTATATCACATATTCACACTGGCTCCAGATATGGCAGCCCACTCCATGTAGGAACACCTTAAATGTCTGGGCCCACTAAATATCTGACAAACCGCACACCAGTCACTCACTCCCTACACCGCTCACTACACCAAAGGTGTCCGCTTTTCAAGCACTTCATTTCCCTAGGTGACTTGACTACCGAATCTGATGGCTGTATCTTGGCCAATCACAATCACTGAATGATTTACAACATCCCTCCCATGACGTCGCACCATTGCGCTGGAATCTGCGTCCAATGTGGCGTTATCGCCTTCGCATATGGCGCAACCACGTGGCAATCTGGGAACCTGAAGTCGAAGCCGTTCCCACTGAAGACGCTGGCGTCTTGCATCAATTAGGGGGCTTTGCGGGACGGTCAGCTTGCAGCTACCCGGGAAGCCTGGCCTTCACGATGGTGACCGCGTCTAGACAATCTGGTGGTCGTTGTTACCTTGAAGGGAGCTTGTTTGCTGACCCGTCAACAGTCGGCGCCAAGGCTGCGTCGACGTCTGGGTGGGCACTGATGAAGGGGGCTGCCTCGTAGGAAGCACCTATAAATGCCCTTTGCCGTATCGAGGCCTAATAACCCCATGAATGCTAAAGCATTAAATACAATGTGAGGAGAATAAAATTACGTGTGTATGACAACAATGGCGTGACGACGACTTTATCACGAAGCCTGTACAACGACGATGGCGTGACGACTACGGCTTTGCGGGAGCAAGATGAAGAAGCTGGAGTCACGCCTTTCGACGGCCACGACGACCGCATGACAACAGATGCACGTGAGCCACTGTCTGACGACGACGCATTGAATGCACAGCGATGGAATGACCATTCTGGCATAATTACGATTACGACAGCGTAATTACTATAAAATGACAAAGCAGGATACACGTTGATGGAATGACTAAAGTGGTATTACGACGATGACGTGACGATGATGGAAAGACGCTACTGAACTGATGACGATAATAAAACGACAGCATGACGATAGTGATACTACGACGACTGTGTGACGACGATGGCGTGATGGCGACGGCATGACCGAAGTCGGATGGCGAAGTTAGGATGGCGAAGATGGAATGACCGTGATGGCGTCTGGATGACAACACCACAACGACTGCGTGATAACGAATGCATAGTAACGAATGCATGACGCCGACAGCTTGACGCCTACACACTAGCGACGATGCCAAAACAAGGGTGTAAGAACAAAGCAATGACGACAAGTGCAAGAGGAGAATGATGAGACGATGACTGCATGAAGTCAAAGTTAGTTTGACCCTTCCAAATTGTTTGATTGCCGTAGCGGTAAGTGCGAAACGAAATATGCCACTCATGTCACTCGGTGCGAGTACTGCACTGCAGCGCAGCAAAGTGTGGTCTTAACCGTGAGCTGCAGGATAGCGTCTGAGTTTGGCGCGTCGTAAGCGCCATAATTTGAAGTGTCTATGTGAACATACAAAATCAAATTGTAACTCTGCGCCACCGTGACGCTCGGTAGCCTTCGTATTGCAAGGCATTTGAAAAAGACCGGGAGCACTACGGATTGGATCGAAGGCGATGTTTGCTTGTCATCTCCGCTTCTGCCGAATGCAATGAAGTACATTTTGCGGCAAAGGACATATGAAATAGTTGGCTTTAACGTCATATGCATTCGTCGACTTCGATAAATATTGGTTCAGGACGCCTTAAAGTATTTTATACCGCTTGCTTAACAGTGCAAATTACTCATTGTGAAGTATCAGCCGAAGATGGGCGCATACTTAGTGGCCCAAAAATGGGGTAGCTGAAATGTAAGAAATCTAATCAAATGAAAGCTATTGAAGAACGTGCTCCATTAACAGGTCTGACTGTTTCGTATTTACCTAGAAGACTACAATGTCTTTATAAATTTTATGTCCCAATTTATAACTAGTATACGTAGAACGAGTGCTCACTGGCACTAGCTTTCCAATCGAAATGGCATGATAAACGTATAAGCCAAAGCATCCGCAGGTACATACCAGAATGTTGTAGCAGATATCAGAAATAAAAAAAGGGGTTTTATATTATGGGCCATATATAGGACAGGTCAAACAATATATAAACAGATTTTGTGTGAGGGAAGAAGAAAGGGAATGTAAAAACTATAATTGCTTTTCGTCTTCATTTACATGTATTGGCCATATAGAGCTATGATCACACGCTAGCGTTCTCGTGCTGTTCTGTGCGCACCCTCCTGCGATGCGTCTACGTAGGGAAGACGCGACGCCATTTTCGAACATTTCAGTTTTTATTGTGAAAGTTTTTATTGAAGTCCAAGTGAAAGCGTGCGAGCGGGAGCCAAGGATGGGGGCTTGATCTCTCGCACGCAAGGGAGCAAGGCGAAGAGGAAGCGCGCCGTCGTCCACCATGTGCAGGGCACCGGAAGGGGAAGGGGAGGGGGGTACGGAGTTCTACTCCGGTCGCGGCTGAGTGTGGTCGCGCAAGCCTTATCTTGAAAGCGATATACGATGAGTAGAGTCTATGTGCGTCGAGGGCTGTTAGCTTCGCCTGCGCTGTATTCTTGCCGCTTAGTTCCCGATGAAGTGAGAAGGCAGCACGAAGGTCTTTTAACTCACTGGTGCTGCCGCTCTTACGCTAGTGTTTTGACAGCGAGTGTCCGCAGTGTTCGAGTGAGAAGTGTTTATTTTGGCTTGTGCGCGTGGGACACTGTGGTTGTTAACTTAGTAAGCGAATGTTTAAAAGTTTATGCTGCAGATAAAACTACTATTCTGACTTCGTATAGTTGCCTACTAATTAGCTATCGCAATTGATGCATCGTCTTTCAGGCAAAACTGTGTCATTTTTTTTTAATTGTGACTTGACGCCCCAGCACTTTCTGAAATATGTATATGTTTACCTGTTTCTTCTGCCGCGTTTATAGTCTCGTATGTGCAAACGTGACGATGCCGGGAGACGCGTGATTCCAGATCGAGCATTTTTACTGCAAGCTGTGCGTAAACGGCGAGACTGAGAATACAATACTGGGCGTCCTAGTTATGTTAGACCAAGATAAAAAAAACACCCAATAGGTCTAGAGAAATCATACCGACTGCATAGTAGCCATAGTCGTGTGTACTTACAGCCAGTATTTTTTCATCACGAAGTGTTAATTAATTTGCGTTTATTTAGCAAACATTTTTAATTATTGGTTCAATCGCAAATATAACAATGACAAAGTTGTGGGGCACCTGAAATGACCTCTGAATCAAGCATTTGTTTCGTGCTCAGCTTTGTCTCGTTCATTTTTCCGAGAAAAAACAAAAGCGGGCGAAACATCTAAAATACGAAATAGATACGTGCTCGCGCGCCGCTACTCAAGCGCTGCCAAACGAATAGCCACGGATGCGCGTCTTTATTAGCTGCGGCAGCTCGATAGAGGGCTTCAAGCTATGCGATGGTTGCGGCATCATGAGAACACGCCGCTGACGTGTTCATAAGCATAGCGGATCCGTAGGGAGGGAGGAGGGATTTCGAAGCCGGGAAACCGTGACGGCGTACATGGGACTGTAATTTTGCGCATACGTCTTGTTCTCTAGATTGGCGCGCCCGGAACGTATCTTGCTTTTGTTCCCTTCAGCAATCAAAACAAACCTTGCGCAGGCGACGTCCATCTAATGTGTTTTGGCGAATCTGTACGGCCATCATATGCTGCTGTCGATCAAGTAAATCATTTTTGCTTGACGTGTCAGTGCGGTGATAATAATGGAAGATCTCAATGCTACCACGCCAGTGACCTACTCTTCAAGAAGACAGTCATGCCCTTCACCAATGATCAGAATGATAAAATGATCCTGGCTCTTGGGGCGGCGCTCAGCATCAAGAGGAACGCAACCAAGTTATTCCGGATGTGACAATGTAGAGGACGCCCTAGTCCTTTGCGAGACGGGTAGCTTCACAAGAAACCGAAACATGACTACAATGGTAGTTCAAGAAGCGGAAACGGATGTTTTGGCATTCTTTGCTGCTAACAGCCATGGTTGTGTGCACATCGCCAGTGCGGAGGTCGGAACTTCAAGGTCATCAGTGCAGAAAGTTCTAAAATAAAGGTCACATGCACCCGTATCATGTACGTCTTCGTCCGAAACTTGAAGACCGAAATTTTGAAAACAGACTTGACTTTGCCAATTGGATTTTCACGAAATGTGATGAAGAACCGCACTTTCTCATTCACGTGCCTTGGCCGGTTCAGGCTAATTTCTCCAGAAACGCGCAAGTTAATCTTCCCAACGCGCACTACTGGAGTGATAGGAATTCCCACTGGCTGGCACAAACACGACGCCAATACCAGTGGCCGTTTAATGTGTGGTGCTGTATTTTTGATGACAACGTCATCGGACCGACCTTTTTTGACTACACACTAAAAAAAAAAAGAAAAGAAACTACACTTCGTTACGACATCGACATCCTCGAGGGCCCCGTGAACGAGGTCTGTTGCAACGTTCCACTTGCGCAACTTCAGAAAGTCTGATTTGAACACGATAGTGCTCCTGCACATAGTAGTAGTAAGTCTCGAGCGTGGCTTGACAAGCTTTTTCGTGGACAGTGGGTTGGCCGGCACAGACCTGTACCCTGGCCTGCAAGGTCACTCGACGTGACACAGCTGGACTCCTTCTTGTGGGGCTACATGAAAGATACCGTGTATAGCACCGAAACTAGCACACCGGATGCCATAAAGGCAAAAATAAGCGGAGTCTGCCGCAACACTCCAATGCCGTTTTTCAATGCACAGGTGTTGTTAAGGCGCAAGTACTGTATTGGCTTCAGACGGTGACCTCTTTGAGCACGTGCTGTAAGTGGCAGTGGAAAAGACTCTATCAAAACTAGTGTATAACGTCACTGTTTAACGCACCTTCATGATGTCACCCTATTCTTATATAAAGAAAGCTTGCGACAAAGATAGAAATAGGTAAAAGTCTGCTTTGCTTTACCTCTTTTCCGCAATTAAAGAGACAGAAAGGGTAAATGACTAAACCTGTCGTACCTCTGGGTGTTTATTTGTGGGCGACTGAGATCACTGAGACGCCTTACACTGGTGCAAAAAAAAGGTACACCCTTTGGGGCTTATCTTGTCCCACAGCAATGATCGTCATCTGTCTTGGCCACATTTCCTTTCCTTAACGCTGCGAGTCCTGTACTTCCAAGTGAGGAACTGCTTGCGCATTATTAGCGTGATACAACATTCCCGACAGTAAAGTACCGAGCCCGGACTTTTCAAGAATGGAAACGCAAGCAAGGCAGATGGCGATTATCGTTGCGGGCCAAATATACACCCCAAAGGGAACACCCCTTTAAGAGTGCATGTGCTTTTGGTTTATTTTTTTATTGAAATAAACTACTGAGTAACTCTTCGTTCTTCCCAGTGCTGCCTTTATTTTTAATTTTTCGCGCACTTTTAACATTGGTTTAACTTATTTTGTAGCTTTGTTTCATGATACGCCAAGGTTAAAGCCATCCCGAGTGCCCCATGATCGAGCACATTCTTGAGTCCGCCTATGCTGATAGCTAACGCAACACGCTAGCTAGGACTCGAAACCTCTCGATCCATCCTACATGAAGAAGCCTTATACGATGCGGCTATAAACGAATGCAGCCGTATATCTTTCAAAGATTGCTTGGAGGCGCTTGAGTAGCGGCGCGCCAGCGCGCATCTATTTCATTTTTCGCGTATCTCGCGCGCTTTTGTTTTTTCTTGGGGGAAAAAAACAACCGCGCACACTTCAGCAAGAAATAAATGCGTCATTCAGAGGTCATTTAAGGTTCCCTGCAACTTTGTAATTACATGTTTGCGATTCAAGAAATAGTTAAAAGGTTCCCTAATTAAAATAAATAAATTAATTCAAACATCGTGACGAAAAAAAAATACTGGCTGCAAGCGCACACGACTGCCACTACTTTGCAGTCGGCATGATTTCTTTAGAGCTTCTGGGTTTTTAAAAAATCTTTGTCCAGGTTAACTGGGACACCTTGTATAAGTGAATGTTTTGATTTTCAGCAGAAAAACAAATAATGGCGTCGGTGGTTGGGAGTCTTGATCGCTGTTTACGCAATACGAATTGTTCTAATTGAACCCCCGAGGAGTGACCACGTTGGATTGCCGCTGGCTCAAGAGGTGCCGATAATAGCATCACCAATGGAGTATGTAAAGAATGAAAGAGTCAGTTAGGAGAAAAACTCAGAATTTGAGAGATGCATGATATGTGATTGTTCACTCCTGCCGCTTTGTTGTCCCATCGCCAGTTGACAACTGAATAGGAAAGGTGTTATTTGTGTCACCTTTATTAATAGCCAAATTTCTGCCACAACACAGGGCATGGCACATTTTTTAGGTCTCTTTCAGCTTCTGTGTAAGTAGGCTTCCGTGCAGCGTATTCTCGACTAAACATTCCATTTTCTTCTCTTTTCTTTTGCAGTTGACGCAAAGCAGCTACGAAAATGGTAAGTGCAACATTCTGTATGCTTTTTGCTACCTATTTACGTACGCGGTATAAAGATTCAGAGAGAAGATGGAGCAAATGGCCCCAAAATTAATTGATGTTGTAATTTGTAAGTTTTCTTGTACACCGATGGCGAATTTGTGCGCTCAAGATTCACATTAGCAATTTCATATCTGAGCTACGAACAAAAGGAGAGACTTAAGTAGTCAGTGTGAAGATTATAAAATTCATAGTCATTCTGCTTTGAAGCAAGCTCTTGGTGTAACTAAAAACAAGCAGTTATCTGTTGTTTTTAAAACGAAGAAAACAACGATACGGTTGTTTAGCTGAATTGAAGCAATTGAATTTTACCATTACAGCGAAGCAACGCAACAGCCCTTAGAAGATCAGCAAATCAAAAAGTGAGGCCGTTGGAGCGAGTTAACAAAAATGCTTCTTTGTTGAGGCAATTTTTCGAGTATCTCGTTTGCTTGATATTGTTGACAACAAAATAAAGTCTACGCGCTCCAAAGGAGGCATACTACGCACGTGGTGCCATATCCAAGCTTTGTACTATTTTGTTTTCGGAGAAATAGTGTGGCCTCACTCCACAACAAGAAAAGAAAGAAACGAGGAGCTTGTCTCCTGGCTGCTCGTCTTGACGGAAACAGCAACGCGAAAATAGGCACCGCGTTTTCTTCGGAAAAGGCAGTTGCAAAGCAAAAACCTGGCGCAAGCTTCTTTTTTTCACTGACATCAGGAAAGGTAAGTGTTGTTAACGTCACTCAATTCACCTCCTTATCTTTTTTCTACATGGACAGAAAAAATTGCAGATATTTGTCTTCAGTATGCGCAATTCTCATATTGAGATAGACAGATTATTCACCGGGAACACTTTATAGTGCAAAGTTAGGGGTCTGTCCACTTAAAAAAATTTTGAGCAGAGTTTTTGTTTCCTGTGGTGTGATTGCTAAAAATTGTATAAATTGTATTATTCCCTTGGAACATAACTGTAATTTCACTTAACGGTTAAGTGCAAAACAAGAACTCAAATATCCTGGTGTGTTGATATTGTTGTTGATATTCGCTACCTCGAATTGACGACGCCATCGACTGCCTACAAGAAGCAGAATTATTTTCTTCTGTCGATAAGTGCTCAGGGTATTGGCCGGTACCCATGGCTGACTACAATCGACCGAAGGGAGGTTTTGTCACGCCCGACAGTTTCTACGAATTTAACGTCATGCCGTTTGGACTTCGTAATGCGCCCGCAAGTTTTGAGCACATGATAGATACCGTTCTGCGTAACTTGAAATGGCATACATGCTTGCGCTACCTTGACGACGTTGTTGTTTTCACTCCGGACTTCCCCCCGCACCTTGAGCGCCTCCGGCGTGTTTTGATGTGCTTCAGGAATCCCGGTACACAACTAAATTTCAAGAAATGTCCATTTGCAGCGCGGCAGCTGACCATACTAAGTTACATTGTCTTAAAAGATGGAATTCTTCTTGATCCAGCCGAACTTCGAGGCGTCGCCCGATTCCCGAAACCTACATCCGTCAAAGACATGTGCAGTTTTGTATGTCTCTGGTCCTACATAAGACGCTTCATTGGAAGCATCGCCACCATCATATCGCCCCTCGCGAACCTCTTGCAAGCAGCAGGCCCCTCACATCGTGGTCGTCAGAGTGTGACGAGGTGATCGGAATCCTGCGCCGTTTCTTGACGTCACCTCCAACTTGGCGTCACTACGACCCGACGGCCCCTACAGAGGTGCACAGTGATGCCAGCTGTGTTGGCCTCGGCACAGCCCTTGCGCGGCGCAAACATGGGTTTCCTGAATACGCTGCTGCTTACGCAAGTAGCATGCTTGCGAAAGCCGAGAGTAACTACACCGTGACGGAAGAAAAAAAAAATTCGCGTTTATCCGAGCTCTAAGTTCCAGCCATACTTGTATGGCCACCCATTTGACGTCGTGAAGGAACACCACTCACTTTATTGGCTGTCGTCACTGAAGGACCGCTTAGACCGCCTTGCCCATTGGGCACTTCGCCTGCAGGACTGCAGACATTCGCGTGCTATACAGCAGCGGCCGCCCGCACCCTGACGCCGACGACCTCGCGCTCTCCCTTGCCGGACGACAATGCCTGCTGCTCCGTATACCAGCTTTCCGTTTCTTCCGTCGACCTTCGGAACATCGCTTCCGAACAGCGCAAGGACCACTGTATCATCTCGTTGATAGACTTGCTGTCCGATCTATCGGCACCACCAACCACTCAGGCGTTGCGTCGTCAAGCCCACCTATTCGCCTTTATCGACGACCTACTTCACCGACGTAGTTACACCGCCGATGGCCCCCAGTGGTTGCTGGTTGTATCCCGCAGTCTGCGTTCTGAAATGTGTGCGTCATTGCACTCTGATCCAGTGTGCACACTTGAAAGTATTCAAAACTTACCAGTTCATTAGACAGCAGTAATACTGGCACGGGATGTACAGCTATGTTCAGAAGTTTGTTCGCTCATGCCCACGGAAATCTCCACCGCACCTCTCGCCAGCCGATCTGCAGCCGTTACCTTGCCCTACTTGGCCGTTCGGGCGTGTCGGCATCCATTTGTATGGGTCACTTCCCCTGGCATCTGCCGGTAACTGCTGGGCCATCGTAGCTTTTGACCAGCTCACGCGCTACGCCGACACTGCCGCCCTCCCAGCGGCTACAGCGCGCGATGTTGCCTCCTTTCTGCTTTGGTGATTCATACTGCGTCATGGTCCACCACAGGAGTTGCTCAGCGCTCGCGGGCGTGTCTTCTTGTCGGAAGTCGTCGAAGCCATCCTCAAAGAGTGCCACGTTGTGCACCGCACAACTACTGACTACCAGCCGCAGAGCAATGGCCTCACACGACGCTTTAACCGTACACTTGGTGAGGTGCTGGCAGTGTACGTAGCCTAAGACCACACCAATAGGGATGCCATTCTGCCATTCTCAACCTAGGCCTAAAATAACGCCACTCAAAGCACCACTGGCTTTTCGCTCCTATTCTTATTGCACGGCCGACAGCCGTCGCACACAGTCGACACAATCTTTCCGTGCAAGCCGGTTGCATCTGAGTGTGTGCCTATTTCTGCCACAGCCAGACATGCCGAAAAGTGTCGCGAACTCGCGCGGGAGTTTACTTCAAATGACCAAGAGCGCCAGAAGAGCGTTCGCGGTCACGCCACTTGTGCGCCCGCGTTCCTCCCCAGAGCGCTTGTGTGGCTCTCGGTCCCTTCCACTGCATCTGGTGCCTCGTAGAAACTACTGCCCAAGTATGAAGGCTCCTACCGCATCGTCCAACGCACATCTCCGGTCATCTAGGTGGTCGAGCCCCTTGAAGCGTCTTCGGACATGAGCAGTCGTGGAAGAGACATTGTCGACGTCAACAACATCAGTGCCTACTGTGACACATTGACGGGACATAAAAATTGGAATTGGGCACTATAAACCAAGTAAAATAATTTAATTAAAAGAACAAAATACGCCCTGCCTGCTGCACCTAAGTATTACAGGCTGCCAAGTAGAAAAAATAAATAAAAAGGACCGTGGTCAATGATTTTTGCATGTATATAAAAGAAAGGGGGAGGGGGAGTCTACTACCATTGCGAAACCACAGCCAGAGTAGCGGCGGCTGCGAGATTTATTGAAAAATTGTATAAACAAAATGATATACATGATATGGCTTTCTATCTTGGTATGTTGACTCACAGAATTTCTTCTGTTTTGTTTCATGCAAATTTATACAAAAGCTATTCCGTGTGGGGTTGCTCGACGTGTATTAATGTCTTCTGCTGTTGATGCTCCGGTAAACGTCTCTGTTAACGCTTGTCTGTATTGTGTTGTGCTGTCTTCTGTTACCGATGTCTTGTGTGTTGCCTCTCATAGTGACAAGCTGTTAGGTCACCGGGTGGCTCCCTTTTCGTTCCAGTGGGTAATTGCAGAGACGGATTGAAACGATACAGCGGGTCATCATCGCCAGCGCTTTTGCTCGTGAGTGCCGCTCGCGCTCGGAGCCCACGCTCTGCCAAGACTGTCACCGCTGCGCTGCTCCTAGTCCGATCAAGTAAAGACCTTAGTAATATATTTATGGCCCCAAGGAAGCCGCATGGAATTCTGCGTTGTTTTCAAAGCCATTGCTTCTATTCTTTGTGCACGATAAATACAGGATGATCTATCAGTCACAACAATAAACAAGAATGTAGTATCCTTGTGCATACGATGGCATATCGAACACACGGCGACAGTGCAGAAAATTCTTTGTTTTGCACACTATGACACCGACCTTCAAAATCATGTTTCAAATTTAATTTCGCTACAGCACCGCTTTATTGCTCCTGAAACAGATATTTTTTTAATAAGATGCGTTTTGAAATATTTTGCTCTCTATTCTACCTTATGCTTACCTTATTCAACACTGCGATGCACGCTACTCTAAAATCATAATATATTTGCCTCTTCCAACGAGAATATAAGATCACGCCTTCGCGTGCACCAATTTATTGGGACTTACGATGGAAAGACAAGAAAAACTATCGTGAAAAGACGACGAGCTACGATATTGCTGTAAATATTTTACGCTTTCGTGAAGGTTAGTAGCGACCTTCAATAAGCAGCCTCTTTTGATACCGTGATCTGGCTGTTTAAAAATAAAACACCTGAAAAGCTCGATGACTGCAAAGGAAAACGTAAGAAAAACAACCTACGTGGATTCTGTGGCATAAACGGTGGTACATATTTTTTCGCTGTACGTCACCAGAGAGTAAGGACGTAGCTGTACGGCTTTATCATTATCACGGCGTTCTTTTGCTCCTCAAACAAGTGCTATGTGGGGCGCTTCCAGAAAAAAAGATGCTCCTTGTAAAAAAAAAAGGAATTTCGGTAAATGTAACCATACACCTGAATGAAACTCGATAATCACGTAACAGCCTATTATTGTTTCGTTGCTAGCGCACTGTTAAGCTTTTCGCAAACCATTATTTTAACGCAGCATGGAAGAAAAGAACCGGGAACGGACTACACTAAGGACTAAAAGACCCTAGAGTGTTCACGTTATAAAGTGAAAGGGGCTAAATTCAGCTAAAATTTCGGACCTAGGTTTACCGCTTCCGTCACGCGACCATGTCACGAGCAAAAAATTACCTGTTCAAATGCATTCAAAGGGCGAGACAGAGGACACAAGAAAGAGATGGACGTAGCGCAAATCAGCGCTTCGTTTCTCTCCTTCAGATATCATGTGTCCTATGCTTTTACTCGCTTTTTTTTTGTGCATCATCTACCAACTGGTCCAAGTTCACACTTTACTTTTTCGAATCTCAAGAATAACAATTCCTTTGTTAAATCGGATTGTTTAGTGAATAATAATTGCGAAGCAAATCAAATTATGAGGATTAACATGACTGAACAACGCCTGGACTAGCAGAGGACGTAAATGGTGGTGGGTTTCGGATTAATTTTCACCGCTTCGGTTTCTTTTACGTTCACCTAAATTTAGGTACACGATCACCTATATTTCTCATTTTCTCGCATTTTGTCCTTATCCGAATGCGGCGGCGATGGCGCAGAATTGAAGCCGCGACATTGTGACCACCACCAGAGCTTCATTGCGCCTGAGCTATCGCAACTTCTACGTTCTCCAGTTATCTCAGGCGAAGTTCCGTGCATTGCAAGACCAATGCCCAGAACGCCTTTTATTAGTTCCGCGAAATTCGCGTGGCTTTCGCTGCTGGTTAGTCCAGAGCATAATTGCTGTAAAGCACGGTATTCTTTTTAAAAACTTCCCAAACGAAGCATTTGGCACGCATGTCCGAGTCCCGCATCACCTGAACAGAAATAATGTAATGCTGCTATAGATAAAATTAAACAAAATCAAAACATTACTGTCAATTCACCTCCCCCTCCCCTTTCTATGGCGTCCACTCTATTCTTTCATTAACCTATGGTGCTATAATGTAAAGCTATTCCAAACTTTTCTATTCCAAGTCTCTAATCTGCCCTCCGCGATTGGTGAAAAACTTTTTTGGGCCACCCCCACTTCACCTGTCTGTTAGGCGACGTCACGAAAACTGCGATAGCTCCCCATCTGATATGACGTGTAGACGCTGATTATGCATGATTTGACCGAACAAAAAAAAGTAGTTATTTCTGATTCGACGCCTTTTTGCCATTAGCCCTCGGCTGTTGATCAAAAGTTTTCGGGCTGCGCCGATTTCACCTGCCTGTCAGGCGACGTCACAAAACCGCAAAATCTCACCGCGTCAAAGTGACGTGCACGCGTTAAAGATGCATTATATGCCGAACAAAACTGCATTTCCTTCTGAATAGCCGCAGGCTGCCCCGGTCCGAAAGGAATAAGAGATGACTGCCGCCGATCGCTCAGGCACTGGCCACTCGCACCTGCTGGAGAGCATGGCTTTATTTGCGTGTAATAAAACCTCTTGCGTGGACGTGTAACGTTTTCGAGCACATTCAGCACGTTCACGACCTCGCAGTGCCAACTCTTCTTTGCTCAGGATCTATTTTAACGTCATTCTTAAGCTTCCGTTGCATGCCGCCGCGATTGTCGACGAGCCATCGCCAGCTAAGTAAGGGAAAGCGGACCAATCCCAGACGGCGGCACCACCCTCTTCATCTGGTTATCGATTTTCAGTGCAATGGCTCGGCCCCATCGAATCCCGCTCCACTTGAGCGTGCTCCTCGCCTCTTGCGAGCCAATTAGATAAGACAGGCCGCTCACTGTAAGCAATGTTATTCGTTTTTCAAGCAAACAAAAGTGACCTCCTAGGAACGAGAAGAGTGTTTGATTGGTCTGTTGAGACAACCCTGCGGGTGACCGCCTGATGCCTGCGTTGGCGGTTACGCAAATTTGACTTCAGGAGATTGGAATAAAAACATATTGGAATAGTTTTACGTTATAGGGCCCCTACATCTCCTTTTTTTCTTGGCACTTTTCAATTTATCTACAGAGATAACGACCTTAACCTTTCGTGCATAAATAAATACTATGGGGGCATTACGTTGTAGTACGTCAAGTTCCGTCGATAAGAAATCCTAATCCTCCTCAGTATTTTTGCGCCCGCCTGTTTTCCATCAGGTTCGTCTTGTCATTTATGCATTCTGGTGTCCTTAATATTTTGTTTATCAAAATATTTATTCTTTCGCGTACATGATCAGGAGCGTAAGTAACACGTAGCTTACTCAGTAGCCATAACCCCAGCACCTCCACCCCTGGTTCAGTGTGTGATAAATGCATGATATAGAACTTAATATTAGTAAGGTGGCATAGCAACCACGCTGATTTCTTTATGATGATTTGAGAGAAAAGAGAGCACGACGTACATTGTTTGAGCACTATAGCTTGTGGCGTTTGGGATGGTGGACCAGCTTTTGTCGAGATAACCAAAATAATATGCGCTTCGGTTATTCTGACAAACGCTTGTCCACCCGCCCAATAAGTTGATGATATACTATGCAGGAAGAACGCACGTTGGCCTCTCATTTCTCTTGAATTTCACACACACACACACACACCAATATATATATATATATATATATATATATATATATATATATATATATATATATTCATACATACATAGTTATGGGAACATCAGGGACTTCTGTCATACAACAGCAATTTCTATACTTGCGACAGAAATTTCTGCATTTGCAATAGGAATTCCTGTTGTCTTTTTCAACTGGGAAGGGACGAGCGCCGATCGAAATCCACAGGGAAACACAGCCCACGTGTGGCAAAAGGTGTCTCGCTTTGAGAGGTTGGAGGCGGTGGTGTTCCGATTCACGTGCAACGTTGACGCCAACACAGCAGTCCGACGGTGGTTCCACAGTAAGCCGTACGAATGCTACCATAGGTGCACCTAAGATTTAGTGCTGCGATGGGAAAAATATTTTAACCGGCGTACGGACTACGTGGAAAAAGAGTGTAAGGTACATAGAAGAAATGGTATGCTTATTTGTAATTACCTGTATATACCTTAGGTTGGTCAATAAAAGTATGGGAAAACGCTTTCAGATTCACCCTCGGATATACATATATATATATATATATATATTAGTCATATCATAAGAAGCCAACAAACACTGACACCAAGGACAACATAGGAGAAATAACTTGTGCCTAATAAATGAAACGAAGAAACGATAATTTAGTGGAATTAAGGTGGATGAAAAAACAACTTGCCGCAGGTGGGAACCGAACCCACAACCTTCGCATTTCGCGTGCGATGCTCTACCAATTGAGCTACGGCGGCGCTGTTTCCCCATCCACTTTCTTGGGTATTTATGTGTCCTAGTAGAACCCTGGGTGTGTTAGCCAGCGCCACCACTCACAGACCTTGGCGGCGGACGTGGAACGTCCTTCTTGCCCCAGGCGTCACGAGAACGTGACGCCTGGGGCACGAGACGTTACTTATAAATATTTGCTCGCTTAAACATGCAAACGAGTAAATGAGACAGATACATTATATACGCTGTTTCTCTAAATCTTTACTCTATACTAATGAACGAAAATAACATCCATGATTTCTCTAGTATTTATCACACCTTGCGTGAAGAAAAATTTTTGTTATCTCGGAAGTATGAAATTACTTTAACCTTGCTTTCCCAAAGTCCACTCAAAAGCAAGTTATCAGTGAGCCGAGGAGAGAAAAGTTAGAAATGTATGGGTACTTTCCTAGGCCCAAACAATGAAACGTTCCTTTCCTTCGAGCGCTTCCTAACCTTACGTGAGGCCTCCTTACAGCGAAGGACCGATGGAGGAAGCATGTGTAGTCTGAAAGCTCCTTTCGCCCGTCCTCACGTAAGGAGCGGTTGCCGCATGCCTGGGTTCGAGATCATCTCTTAAAAGCTTTACGCGAACACCATTGTTCTATAGAAAAATGTATCGGCGGACAATCTTTAAATTGAAGAGCTATATAGAGAAGCGTGGATGCTTTCTTCTAGTTTGGTTTAATAAAGTTAAAGAAAGTAGCACATCACAGTGCAAAACTTGATGTGCTCGATCAACGCTGGCACGCCGGCGTCGTGCAACGCCTAGCAACGCCTAGCAACGCTTTAATGCCGCACGCGGGACTGAAACGAACATGCCTGGCAAGACGTACCACGCTCGCGCTTCTCCGCAGGTGGGCGACAGCGCGCATGCGCAAGCAAAGGTCACGTTGTTAAGCAATGAGGTGAAGCGCTCTTTCAGGGCCAGGAGCGGCGTAAGGATGCATGAAGGAAGCTTTGGGGCTACCTTATGCTGAGAGAGCACCAAGGAAGCCTTCACCGAGGGCGCCTCAGTAAGGAAGCTTTCAGAGTGACATAAGGTAGCCTCACTGCAATGAAGGCTTCCTTACTGAGGTAAGGAAGATTTCATTGTTTGGTCCCTAATGACTTCTTGGCATCCGCAGTGAAGCGAGAGGGAGAAAGTGCAAGAAATTGCTAAATAAATCATAAGGATTGTCTACTAATGCGTAAATATTCTTTGGCTCTGCTGTTACTTCGCCTTACTTGCTGTTCATAGCGAATGCATGTCTGCTCATCTCTCTTCCGACGCTAACGCAAATGAAGTTGATGTATTGAATCGTGTGGAGATGAGTTGCCACGAAACGGCATGACACCTTAAAAGTGATCATATAAATTGTGCCGAAACGCAGGTACAACCGGTTTCACAACAGCTGTCTCCGTTTTTTTTTTTGTTTTCTTGTTGTCAATTTGTCACGACCTTGACGCGGCGATGGAGACATAACCACTATTTATAAGGCCATCAATACTTTATAATTATAATTAATAAATTATTATCGAGAGTACCTATTACTAATTCTCATTTTAATACTCAGCAGCCGCACAGCAGGCTTCTCTGCACGAACACCCGTAATGTGAAAAATAAGCCTTGAATACGGCCTGACGAGAACGATGTTCTATCTGATCAATTCATTTTTGTTTATTTTTTTCCTTTAGTTGTTCCTTATCGTTTATATAGCTGCCAATCATCTACATTTACGCTGTTATAACGAATAAATGCATGAGCTTCGCAAAATATGCAATTTTATGCAGGTACAACGCATTACACTCTTCGCATGACAGGCGCATGTTGCTACAGTACTTGCCAAAGAATACCTACGCATTAGAAAGCAGTGTTCAATCTAACGTATACGAACCCGCATCCTCCGTATGTCGCATGCGGTGGTCAACGATATTTCTCTACGGCACTGGCTGTCTCCTCGCCGCCAGTCCTCCCTGTTGGTGCAGTTTTGTGTACAATTTGTGTGTGATCCCTTACAAAAAAATATAGAAAATCTATAGACTGGCTATAGATATTTGTCTAGGAAGTCTATAGACATTTCTTTAGTCTATAGGTAGTCTGTAGACTTATGGCCATACACTTTTAATAGACGAGTCTATAAAAAGTCTGGGTATAGAGACTGTCTATAGACAGTCTATTGACTTATGGCCATGAACTTTTTATAGACTAGTGAAAACAAGTCTATAAGTAGTCTATTGATTATGGCCATAGACTGTTTATAGACTGGTCTATAAAAACTTTGGGTTTATAGACTTTCTATAGATTATTCAGAACAAGTTTGCAGCCAAATGTCTGCATGATGTCGATAGACAAAAGTGTATAGGCTTATACAGTTCTATTTTTGTAGACTGAAGTCTATAGAATGCTATAGATAAATATTTATAGACTGTCTATGGAGAAATGTCTATAGACTGTCTATAGACATTTGTTTAGACTAGTATATAGACAGCCTATAGATTTATGGCCTTACATTTTTGTAGACTTGTCTATAGTATGGCTGAGACTACAGACACTCTGTAGACTGTCTACAGACTACAGAGAGTCTACAGAGACTACAGTGTCTACAGTGACTACAGACTACAGACTACAGTTAACGTTTGTAGACAAATATCTCCAGAATGTCTATAGACAAAAGTGTATAGGGCTATGACGTTCCACTTTTGTAGACTGAAGTCTATGAAATGTCTATAGACAAATATCTATAGATAGTCTAAAGGCATTTGCTTATAGACATTTTATAGACTTCAGTCTACAAAAGTGGAACTTGTGGGGATTTGGGGAATTCGACACGCCATGGCGCAGGCGCATTTCACCCATGTCTGCAATCCTAAGCCATGCCGTTCTTGCTCCGAACCAGTTTTAGCGGTGGCGCTCCACTCGCCGTGGTTCGTGGGTGAGGGCGGAGCTAGTGACGTCACGGGAGTGGTCCCTGGTGGCTACTGCCGTGACGGTACGGGCTCTCTTCTCCTTTGGGACAGCACCCGGTACGTACGATGCTCTCTCTCATCCGCCGACACCTTTGTGACTAGGATTGAGCTCACGCACGGCGCCTTTGCCCGTGCGGGGAGCGCGTACCTCGTGTTGTTTCCTATCCCGACGCTAAGCCTAAGAACGGGTGCCTAGTGCTCGCGCGAGGTCGTACCACGCCGAGCCGCACTCATCGAAGGCCCAAGCCGAAGGAGATTGCCCGAGCTCTCGCGATTTGGCCCATTGGTTATCGCCAGAGCAAGTAGCATAGCCGCCGGGACTTTTCCTAGCGGCGCGTCCCAGCTTGAGCCTGTGCTCTCGCAGCGACGTGCTACAGGCGCCCTTAGCTGTATTTTTCGCCCTTGGTGCGGGACCCCTTTGGTTCCCCGCCGTCCCGGGACCGGGCGTTTGTGCAGTGTTGGGTGCCGTTGGAAACAATAAACGGTTTCCTTCATTTTAGGGCAATACTGTGTTTTGCGTGCGTCGCTCGGTAGCCCCTTGTGGCCTGAGCTCGCGCGCAGCGGCGCTAGAGGCTGACGGCTGACGCGGCCCTGTGGCTCGCTAAGCTCGAACCCGCGGTGGTCGGTACTCCTGTGAGACCCGAAGACCCCACACTGGCGCCCAACGCGGATTCAAAGGCTCATTAAGCCTTTGTCTGTGCTTAGCCGAGTTAGTACGCCTTTGCATATTATACTTGCCGCGTTATGCCTGCTAGGCCGAGTGACCTTTGTCATTTGTTAGGGGACTTTTGCCCTTTGTTACCGCGAGCAGACGCCGCGTTGCTCGATAACGGGGCCAGTGCTCCGTTTGAGCAGCGGACTTATGCACCCTCACCTGTCGCAGCCCCCTGTGGGGACGACAACACGAGGCGCTACGTACCAGCTCCCATCGGAGCAGTAGCGTTGTTTGGGAACGGGGCCAGAGCCCTCCCCGAACAGTGCACACCAGCACATTCGTCTGCCACAGCTCCCTTTGGAATGCAAGGCAGTGCGATATCGCAGCGCTCTCGATCGGCTCCCTGTGGAGTTTACGGAGCGCGGCACGGAAACGGGGCCTTAGCCCTCTCCGACGTTTGCCCGATGGCTGCTACTCAAATGAGCAGCCAAAACCAGTGGTCTGCCACGGCCCCCTGTGGGGATTACAATGCCGCAGCCACGAATTTCGCTCATTCGTCTCCCTTTGGAGTACATTCGATTGTGCCCAGTGGCGCAACCTTCGAGCGCGCACCTGTTTTGTCGACGCTGGCTGCAAGCGGCCTAAGCAATTCACGTATAGCTGCCTCAAGTGGCGGCTGTGAACGACAGCAGGCGCACCCCGCTAGGAGCCCGTTTTGCTCTGGGGCTGGCGGTGCAGCGGCCGGTATCCCTGTGGAAACCGCGCCGCTGATCGAGCTGGAGGACTGTTCACCCTTGCTCGACCACGCCGCTAACGCGCCAACGGTTCCCTTTGGAGCAGGCGCACAGACGCTGTTGCAAAACGCCGTCGAAATGATTCAGTCACTCTCGGGGGCAGTTAAGGCGCTTTCGGCTGTCCCGAAATGCGCGCACCCCGCTGTACGGTTGGCAGTCCCGACTTACAGCGGATACGGTGACATGCTCAGTGCCAGGGATTATTGTGACTCCCTGGTGCGCTACCAGATGGCAAATTGTTTGGAGGATCAGGAGGTGCTGGAACGCGTCGTTCCCGTAGCACTTACTGACACGGCGGCTAGGTGGTACCGGCTTTCCGGATACCGTGCAACAACCCTCGAGGAGTTCCGCGTGGCATTCCTGCGCGAATTCCTGCCCGCTGACTACCAGAGTAGGATGCGGCGAGAGCTTGAGCTACGTACACAAGCTCCTGACGAGTCGCTTCAGGAGTACGTACGCGCGATGCAAGACCTGTTCTTAATCGCCGAGCCCAATGCTTCGAACGAGGAACGCGTCGAACGGGTGATCAGGCAGGCACATCCGACCTTTTCGGCGTACCTGCGCGGCGGCCGCTTCCGAGATCTGGAAGAATTGGCCGCCGAGGCAAAGCGCATTCAAGGCGACATTCTCGCCGCGCGAGCCTATCGCCCACCGCCGCCCGCCAGCGAGGCCCTTGAGCCACGCTGCGCGTGGGGAGGGCCTGTGCCCCTCCCCCAACGGCAACAACCCGGCCAAGCTGCCTTTGCGGCTACAAGCGGGTGTGTTTGGGAGCTGAGCGCGCGCGCTCTAGATCCCTACACGTACGGGAGGCGGGCAGCCTGTGCTGCACCACCGCCCGAAATGCATGAGCAGGGACGCTCTTCGACCCAGCGCATCGCAGAGGCGGACGCTCGTGATAACAGGCCCTTTGGTCAAGCAGCGAGTCGACCCCGGCAGCGAGCTGAGGCCGCTCCGCCTCGGGAAAGGTACCGAGAAGGAGTGCGCTGTTTTCGCTGCCAACAACGAGGGCACATAGCAAGGGACTGCACCGCGCCCAGGCCTCCTGCGAGGTCGGGAAACGGGAGCGCGGGTCGCTCGTGAAGGCACGAGTGACCGAAACCTTGCTTGTCCCCTCGGCGTATCGAGCAGGATGTGTTGCTGGGGCGCACGCGCCCTTCATTCCGGTGACCATTGTCGGCCGTGAATTTCCTGCGCTGCTGGACACGGGCGCAAGCGCTTCGTTGTTCGGCGAAAAGGTGTTATCCCACTTGCAGAAGCACTCAGTGCGCTTGCGGGATTGCCGAACGACATTCAATCTTGCGAAAGGCGTGGCCCATTCGGCGGGCGCCGCAAGGCTGACTGTCAGGTGGGGAGAGCGAATGAGACGCACGCGTTTCGTTCATCTCCCCGGGCTCAGTGTTCCTGTGATCCTCGGAAGGGACTTTCTCCTTAAAACAGGAATCGTTGTGGACATTGCGAATGGCGGCTATCGCGACGGACCGTTTACGTTGCTAAAGCCGTTCATCAGCCCGCCGGCGTCCGATCTTGCCTGTGCAGATGGGGCGTCGGAAACGTGCCGCGCGCCGAGTTCGGGGGCAAGCCCTCGAGCTGTGCGCTCGCCTGCTGCTACTCCCCTTTGGGAACGAGAGGCACGGCACGAACCGCGTCGCGCGCAGAGTTCGGGGGCAGGCCCTCGAGCTGTGCGCTCGCCCGGTTGCACCAACGTGGTAGCTGACGCGCTATCCCGTGCCCCATTGTGCACAAAGAGCATTCCTCCAGGTGTTACAGCCACTGCCGGTGCCTTTGCGCCAGCAAGCGTCGGGGGCGAAACGAGCGCAGAGAGAGGCGAGTCCGCAAGCGGGCAAACCTGTCATTCCGCTCTCCAGGCAAGCAGCGCGCCGCAAAACGAGCGAGCGGGGGAGCTTCTCGAAAGCGAACCTACAACGCCGTTGGCTGCAGTCCTGAGTGGGGACGAGACCAGACTCCCCTTTGGGAGAATTGGAATCGCATTCAGCAGGCAAGAGTTACTGAAGGCCCAGCAAATTGATTCGTTTTGTCGCGGAGTGAGCGACGGTCTCAGGGAGACGGAGCGCCGAGACGCTGCTGGTAGTGCGGCGGGCGCAGGGGGGCCGGAACCAGCGTGTGTCGCTGGGTCCCCCGCGGATTCATATTTGCTGGATCACGATGGGCTCCTGCTGAAATACATAGCTACCGATAACGAGGCTGTGGACCCGTTTAAGGTGGTTATCCCCAAGAGTCTGAGAAGCGCACTGTTGCGATCATCTCATGACGAACCCTTGGCCGGTCATTTGAGTGGCTCCAAAGTTTTTGCGAAACTAAGCCAAACTGTGACCTGGCCTGGCATAAAGCGTGACATTTTTCGCTATTGCCGTTCCTGCCATGTCTGTCAAACGGTGAAATCAAGGGGTGGCAAGCCGCCCGGATTGATGAAACCAATTGACAGTGAGCGTCCGTGGCAAGTGGCCACCTGCGATCTTATGGGGCCTTTCCCCAGGAGTAAGCAGGGGTTCACACACCTGATGGTAGTCGTCGATCATTTTTCGAAGTGGGTGGAGTTGTTTCCGCTTCGAAAAGTGACCGCGCGAGCAGTGCTGGAGAGGCTACAGGAAGTTTTTTGTCGGTTCGGCTTTCCGAAAAGACTAATTACGGACAACGCGTCCTATTTCACTGCTCGGGTGTTTGGTGCTACGTGCCGTTCCTTGGGAATTAATCACTGCACCACGTCGCCCTACCATCCCCAGTCCAATTTGACGGAGAGGGTCAATAGAACCCTCAAACCAATGTTGGCGGCCTTTGCCGTGAGTCAAAAGGATTGGGCAGACCACTTGAGTGAGCTCGCGTTCGCAATCCGAACCGCCGAGAATCGCTCGACTGGTTTCTCTCCCGCTTTCCTCAATTTTGGAAGGGAGCTGGCAAATCCGGTGACCAGTGTCATTCAATGTCAGCTCGGGGATGAGGAGGCGCCGGCAGACTGTTCTGCGTGCGCTTCAGCACTTCGGGACAGACTTTGTCGAGCTCTCTGTAGAGCAAGGCAGAGTTTGACTTCGGCCAGGGCCCAGCAGAAGGCTCAATACGACCGGAAGCATCGCCATCTTTCATTTAAGGTAGGTGATTTAGTCCTGAAGCGCAACCACGCTCTTAGCGACGCGAGCAAGGGGTTCTCAGCCTCGCTCGCTCCTAAGTGGCTTGGTCCGTACCGAGTAGAGAAAGTTTGGTCTCCGCTCGCGTACTTGCTGAAGGATTCCCCTTCGGGAAAACTCAGCCGTGCCCATATCGCCGACCTGAAAGCCTTTGCGTCGCGGTCCGACGAGCTCGCGCCGGTGCCCAGTGGCACCACCCGCAAGCAACAGGGCACACCCGGGGCGAAGGACCGCATTCGGACCACGCACCGGTACAACCTGAGGAGACGGTCACCTGTGTGATATCGCGCCTGACGGCGGACTTTTTCCGCCACCGAAGGCCCTCAGTAACATTGCTTAGCCTCAGTGGGTTAGCTTCTTTGCGGCCAGTGCACGAAAAGAAGCTGGCCCCAGCCCAGCTGTAGCCTTGTTGACAGTGTGTTGTGCAGTGTGCATTTTTTTTATTTTTGGGTACGCATGCTGAGTGTAATTATTGTTTTAATGTCTTAAGTGTACAGTTGTATAGTTCATTTTTGTTACTTGTACATAGATTTTGACCGTTCTTGTTTTCTTCTGTGTGTGTTTTTTTTCTTCTCGTTTTCGTTTTTTTCCTTGCTTTTTTTGCCAAGAGGGGGGTCGGTGACTGGCGTGTCGTGCAGCGCGGGGGGTGACAGTGGTCCCCTTGACTGGTTGGTGCGGGAGAGAGGGACGCTTCGCGCCTGGATCGGCGCGGCGCGTTGTGGCCAACGGGCGGCATGGCGGACGGCGAGGAGCGCGGTGCCACGAGGAGTGTGCGCGTGTGTGTGTGCGTGCGTGCGTGGGGGCTGTTGCTCGTTGAAGCAAGCTGAAGCAGCCGCGCCAACTCCATCGGATCGCCGCGGATACCGTTGGTGGACGGGACCCTATGACATCACGCCAGGAGCTCGACTCTGCAGTCGCCGACGCCGTGCGAACGCACTGCAGCCGCCACTGTGGCTGCCCATCCATCCTGCATACGGCGGCGTGGCCAGCTGACCTGGCAGTGTCCTGCCCCGTCCACCTGGAGTTCGGGACCACCACCACCACACTCCTCGGTTTCGCCGGCAACTCCGATAGAACAACGGTGAGCCCGTTCCTGCGTTAACTGGCCTGCTATCAAGCCCACGATCGCAACACCCGCGACTTCGGCCACCGCCCTAGCCACAGAACTTTACGCGCCGCGTTCTCTTCGCACCCCCGGACATTGTCCCGCGCTAGCAGCAGACTCTTTTGTTAATATTTCTTTCCCCCTTTGCGGCGTCATTTTCTTGTATTTTAGAGTGTATTTTTTGATTATTTTTCCATTATCATTGTATGTATGTTTTCTTGTACGCATAGTGCTTGCTGGGCTGAGGTAGCAATTAGCTAGTGCATGAAAGGCTCAGTTGTCTTTGGTGCATTAGCCCCTACCAGCTTCTTCGCCAGACTGGTAGGGGGGCAATTAAGGAGAGGAGGATGTGGGGATTTGGGGAATTCGACACGCCATGGCGCAGGCGCATTTCACCCATGTCTGCAATCCTAAGCCATGCCGTTCTTGCTCCGAACCAGTTTTAGCGGTGGCGCTCCACTCGCCGTGGTTCGTGGGTGAGGGCGGAGCTAGTGACGTCACGGGAGTGGTCCCTGGTGGCTACTGCCGTGACGGTACGGGCTCTCTTCTCCTTTGGGACAGCACCCGGTACGTACGATGCTCTCTCTCATCCGCCGACACCTTTGTGACTAGGATTGAGCTCACGCACGGCGCCTTTGCCCGTGCGGGGAGCGCGTACCTCGTGTTGTTTCCTATCCCGACGCTAAGCCTAAGAACGGGTGCCTAGTGCTCGCGCGAGGTCGTACCACGCCGAGCCGCACTCATCGAAGGCCCAAGCCGAAGGAGATTGCCCGAGCTCTCGCGATTTGGCCCATTGGTTATCGCCAGAGCAAGTAGCATAGCCGCCGGGACTTTTCCTAGCGGCGCGTCCCAGCTTGAGCCTGTGCTCTCGCAGCGACGTGCTACAGGCGCCCTTAGCTGTATTTTTCGCCCTTGGTGCGGGACCCCTTTGGTTCCCCGCCGTCCCGGGACCGGGCGTTTGTGCAGTGTTGGGTGCCGTTGGAAACAATAAACGGTTTCCTTCATTTTAGGGCAATACTGTGTTTTGCGTGCGTCGCTCGGTAGCCCCTTGTGGCCTGAGCTCGCGCGCAGCGGCGCTAGAGGCTGACGGCTGACGCGGCCCTGTGGCTCGCTAAGCTCGAACCCGCGGTGGTCGGTACTCCTGTGAGACCCGAAGACCCCACAAACTCTATACAGCACTTCTAGTTTTGTAGACAAATTTATAAAACGTCTATAGTGAAATGTCTACAAATGATCTATAGACATTTGCCTATAGACATTCCATAGACTTCAGTCTACAATAGTAGTGCTATATAAAGCTTTAGTTTTGCAGACTGAAGTCTACAAAATGTCTATAAGCAAATGTCTATAGACTAGCTATAGACATTTGCATATAGACTTTAGTCTACAAAAAGAGTGTTATGTAAAGTTTTACTTCTGCAGATTGAATTCTACAAAATGTCTATAAGCAAATGTCTATAGACTATCTATGGACATTTTTCTATAAACTTTCTATTGACTTCACTCTAAAAAAGTAAAACTGTATATTCCTATGCACTTTTCTCTATAGGCATTGTGCAGACATTTGTCTACAAGCAGAAATTTTCAATAATCTATAGAGAGTTTATAGAATTTCCATAGACTCACCTACTTTTTAGACTAGTCTACAAAAAGTCTAAGGTCATAAGTCCATAGACTGTCTGTAGACAATTGCTGCAGATCAGTCTATAGATTATCCATATAATTTAGCTTTGCACTATTTGTCGATTATTGTCAATACAGGGTGTCCGAGCTAACATTAATTCAGTGAAGCTGTTCAACGAAGAATAATGTAAAAAAAGATGGTGCAGTAAGGTCCGAATTTAAAACTTATGGTGTTCAGCCGTCAGAGATCTGAGCTGTAGGTCTTCTTATAATAGTATATCTTGCACCTTTTTTTAAAACTCTTCTATTTTCATTGCGCAGGTTAGCTAAAATAGCCGGGATGGACACCCTATATACTAGCTATATAAACCATACATATTGCCAAATACGTTTCGTTTCTTTCGAGCACTCTATTTGAAATGTCTATAAATATGTGCTCCATCCAGCATGCATATGGGAACATACCCAGGCAACTGTACGTAGAAAATCATGCATGCGGATGGAAGCAGTCGAAAACTCTCAAATGAATGCAGCCGTGAATCTTTATGCAAGACTGCATGAGTAGTAGTGCAAGATCACATTTAAGAAATATTACAGTTGCATGCAATGCATCCGGTTGAATGAAATCTGGTAGCTATCTGCTATCTACAAGTTAGTTCATATTTCTTTTCAAGTATGGCAGCAAAAGTTTTTGAATGCATATTATGTATGCTCACGTGTTGCTTCTCATCTGTACCCATGTATTACTGTCTATAGCTTAATAATGCTCCTGAACCAGCTCCACTGGTACCTGGTACCTGCCGAAGCAGTCACGTTGCATTGGCATTCTACCGACTCCACTTCCATTGCCGTGGCAAAGGGAGCGGCGTCATCCAGTAAAACAGGGGAAAAAGCCGAAAATACTGCAGCGCGGAGGAGCAGTGGTCTCTACAAGAATCACTTCGTCTTCGTTTTCCCAGTTCCGGGAAATTATTTTACCCGGAACGGGGGAAATTTTCGAAGAAGACACAATCAAGCTGGTCAGAAGCCTAGTGGTCAGCAGAGTCACGTAATCGCTCCCGTACCACAACATGACCAAGCACGAAAAAGAACAGACGGAAACTCTAATAAGGGAAGCGTATAACACGGTGCTACATCTGCCTGGAAACACGCCCAATGATAAACTGTTACAGATGGTCCTAAGTAACACCTTCGAAGAACTCGCGGAAGCGCAGCTCATTGTACAGATCGCCAGGCTCCAGCAGACTACCACCGGCAGCAAGCTCCGAAAAAGAAATAGGGCATAACACACACCGAATAGAGGATCGGGCAGCTAGTATCCCAGACAGCGTTCGCCAGACACTCGAGATTAGCCCCCTACCGAGAAACAGGGACCCGAATCTCCACGCCGCCAGAACGCCGGCGCGAGCAGATTTCGTGGAACGAAACCTCGCCGCACTAGAAAACACAGTATACACAGACGCGGCCGCATACCCATGGGACCGCAACACTAGAATGTTTAGAGTCGCGGCAGCAGTGGTAAACCACACGGGAGAATAAATTAGCTGCGCGACCCTGAGAAACTGCACGGTAACGGAGGGGGAGGAAGTCACCGTAGCTCTAGTGGCGGCTCAAGGTTACCACAGGAACAAATCTCTGATAATTCTAACGGACTCCAAAGCAACATGCAGGAACTACATACAAGGCAGAGTTAGTAAGGAAGCACTGAGAATCCTCCTCAAAACAGAGCCTCCTAGGAAAAACATAAAACAAAGGATCTTCTGGATGCCGGCATACACCGGGATAGAGGGCAACTCAAGGGTGGACCGCCTAGTTCCCGAACTCACGCACCGAGCAGGGCAGTCGGAAACCCTAGAGGCCCCCTTAACGGTGGAGCCGACGTATGCGGAAATGCTTAACCACTACCAAGGAAGGAGACTTAAATACCCCCCACACCACACATCGCTCACACAACATGAGGCAGTAAGCTGGCGAAGACTGCAAGCAGGTACGTTCTTCAACCTGCACACATTACACAAAATGTTCCCTACCCAGTACAGGGATACATGTCCGTGGTGCGGAACAACCCCCACGTTATACCACATCACGTGGGAATGCAAGCGTAATTTCACATTCCATAAAGTAAATAACCCAAGTGCGGAACAATGGGAGGGTCTGCTCACCAGCAGCGAGCTCGCAGTCCATCGGGCAATTGTGCAGCACGCCTGCGAGGCAGCAAGACTCAGCGGTGCCCTGGGATAGGGGCGCCGACCTTCTGAAGCGGCGAGGACTTCAAAACATGAAGACGCTGACCCACCGCCCAGCTCTCTCAGATATAGCGCAATAAAGTTTTTCCATTCCATTCCGGGAACCGGGAAAATAATTCGAATTGCAAACAAGTATACCGATTGTTTCACTTCATTTGAGCCAGACTTTAAAATGTGCAAATGCTACGTATCTGGAGAGAACCAAGGTAATGCGTTTGACGTGGCTTGGAGATATTCAGATTAGTTTTTGCGTTCCACCTAATTAGCTAATTAGTGTTAATTAATTTTGCAATTATTATGATTTGATGGAAATTCTCAATGATAATATTGTACAGCAACATCAGAAACTCCCTATACAGCTGTCTGTTGCGCAACACGTGCTCCATAGAAGTCTTCCTCCGAGCGTGAAGTAGCCCGCGATCCGCGATTATACGTAGTGTGCATCGAGCGGCAGTAGCGCAGCAATATATATATATATGTATATGTATATGTATATGTGTGTGTGTATGTGTAGGGGAATTGTGTATGTGTTTGTGTGTGAAGAGCTACGTAGAATAGGAAAAGACATAAAGAAAGAAACACTTTATCGACTTTTTTCCATAGACGGTCTGTAGAGTGTTAGTAGACAAGAGAAATCGAAACCTTATGGACTTTCGTCTATAGCTAGTCTATAGACTTTGTATCAACGAAAGACCAAATCTATAGAAAGGCAAAGACGTCTACAAAAAGGTTTATAGACTATCTATAGATAGTCTAAACTCATTTTTGTAAGGGATGTAACATTGCAAATGTAAGCAGAAGCTTCTCCTTCACAAGGCAGCTTGCGTTGAACGTATTGGTTTCGTATATAGACCGTCATACACTTTGGCTAATAGAAACGCTTATATGCTTTCTAAAAGATACTGGTCTCAATGAAGTACTTTTACAGTGCCTGTTGTATTGTGCATTAGTTGTGTGTGTTAGGTGACGCATGGGCTGTGCATATCTCTGTTTTTCATCATACCCATCTGGAGTAGAAACTAGGCCGTGCGGCCAGGCAAGCGTCTACGGTATTCATCAAAAAGCTTCACTCTCTCTTTTTTATGCCATGTCACGGTATATATTAGTGTAACGGCCGCAATTTTTATCGCGATTGTGATGAAGTGCAGTCCCTACACGGGATCGGGCCATTCCGCCAAATTTTTTTCACTGCAAGTATGAAATCTACCATAATACTCCGGGATAACCCACCCCCGCAAAACCGAATGCCATCCATTTTACGACGAATTTATTCAATTATTCATGCCCCAAAAGAAAAGATGGCGCCGGCACCTCGCACTCTGTCACGAAAGAACACGGAATACTCGTGGCCGCACAGTGGAGGTCATGGGCCAAAGCGCAGGTCTTGCCATTTCTTAGCGGAGAGCGAAAGTTCGCGGATGCGCGCACGCAGTATCGACGCACTGAACGCGATTGCTTTTCGATTATATATTTAAAACAAACGTTGGCGCAGGGGGCTACAAATTGGGGGCGCGGCCCTTTCACCGGTGCGGCCCTTATACGAGTTTGCGCGGTAGCTTCGGAGCCTTCACTGCGAAGTTTGAAAAAGAATGCACCAGGTGAAATTAGTGGACCACTGGGTGTGGTAATGTTTAAAGAAACGAAGAGGAAGTGACATAAACGGTATAGAGGAAGAAAAGTGTTTGTATTGTGGAAGGCTAATATTGTCGATGACTCGTAGCTGCACATTCACTGCAGCGAATCACCTAAGCGTCACAAGGTGAGTTATTTATGAAAGGTTTTAGCTCATTAGAATAATTCGGTATCACCAACCGTCTTTATGTAACCTGCCAGCGATTAAACTTCTCCAACCAATTAAAAGAATGAATTCACTTCCGTTTTGTGGCGTTTCTGTACAACAGTACACAGTGTGTCGAAATACCTCATATTCTCGTAACCTGAATGTAACCTGAGCTTTCAAACCAAACTTAGTGCGCCGCTGACAGCAACAAACTGAGTGGCCTCCTTCGAGTTTATGCAGCGGCAGCTTGAGAAGTCTGACATTACATGTTCCAAGTGAATGAGTAGATGAAGAAAAAAATGTGCCGTATGTTGGAAAGAAGGGATAGGAACTTGCCATATTTATATGTAGCTGGCAAAAACGCCACGCGCTAGCAGAGTGGGAAAAGCGGTAACATGCCAAAACCTGATTTCACAGTGAACACACGGCTCAGAGTAAAAAATGAGGAGGAAAAAAAATGGAACTTAGACGCATGCGCTGCATATCCGAGCGATCAAGGAGAAAAATGTTTAACTTCGCTGCGCGCGTGCGGCGAATCACCAATAGGAACACCGTGCAGTTGTAGTTTCAAAATTTTACTGGTCATTCTGGCTACCTTATATGTCAACACTCACTGATTTTGAATTTATTTTTCACATTTTGCCTCGGCGCTACGCTCGGAAGCAGGGTGACGGCTTTTTTCAGCGTTCTGCTGACAAGAGGGTTTCGATTGTTTGCCCAGTTCGAAATCAGGTGGCTTGTAGCCGGAAATATTATAGCTTTGTTTACCTAAACGTTACGGAGCCAGTCGCATGCGCTACGTGGCAGTCCTTTCATGGCTGACTTGACGACGGCAGTAACTAGTAAAGCCGCCATGAGATTACTAATAAGCATTCGCGCTTAGTTGGTTAACTTGAACGCGTCCTTGAGCAAGGAGTGAATAATATCGCCCGCATGTCGGGCGCTGTTCCTACGAAAAAAATGATAAAATAACGTCAATAAAGAGGCGTTATTCGCCTTTCTGGTAACCCCGGAAATATGTGCGGGATTTGAGAAGGTAAAGATGAACAAATGATGTGTTTACCTACATCAGCAACGCACTTTGTCGAACTAGTGTGTTCATACTTAGCTGTTGAAATCGTGCAAGCGCACAGAGTAACTTATTTATTGCGGCATTACGATGTGATGTGGTTAGAATGCTGTGGTTAGAATGCTGTGTACATTAATGTATATCATGTGAGGGGAAGTTAATTTTTGCACGCAGTTAGAGACAACGCGAAGCTGAAGTACACAGGACAAGAACACCTGCTCTGCCCACTTAGCAACCTTTCTGCCTCGGAACTCCTGATTTGAACGCCCCTGCGTTTTACTATCCAAATGTGTAGCTGAAAAGAAACTAAAGTAACGAGGCAGACCTCAAGCGTGCTGCGCTTGACCAACATGAAGGCCAGCTATTCTGCAGTAATTTATTTATTTATTTATTTATTTATTTATTTATTTATTTATTTATTTATTTATTTATTCATTTATTTTTTTATTTATTTATCTATTTATTTATTTAAAGCCAATCGCCAGTTGCACTTAAAAATGAATTATTAAAGTACATTTGCGTTCCTGTGTAGATCACAACCTGTGTCGCCTATCGTGGCGCGTATTATTAACTGCATCGTGTGCGCCAGCACTAGCTCCGGCGAACTAAACCTGACACGACGTTGCGTAAGTACTCGCCTCCCATAGCAGCTTCAGCGTTCCAAGGTTGCGACGAGTGAGGCTAGTGCTCCTTCACATTTTGCAGAACTTCGTAGCTGCTAATGTGCTGCAGTAACCCAGCCGCGAAGCCCTCCATTGCTTCGTCAAAGGCACAAGACATGTGACAGTGAAGAAGCCGCGATCGGACACGTCTTCAGCACATTGGCCGAAATGTCGCAAATGCTAAATGGTTACAATTTAAAATTAAAGGGATAGTGTTGAGGCCTAGCCCGGCGGGCAGAGTAAGGAAAGACATAGTCCACTTAATCTCAGCTTGCAGGCTGTTCACGCTACATAGAACAGCCCTAATATCCGTACTGAATGTTAATGAAAATATGCCCTGAGCTAAGACGCATATGTTTGGCCCATAAATTAACGCTACCGGTGCATCTCGCCCAACAAAGGCATATTTAACTTTTCTTGCAGGTGCTTGTCTAACAAGGCACTTTGATACGACATGCGCCGCGCCATATGGTGTAACCATCTTACCGTATCCCTTGAGTTTGTTCAGGTTGTTTCAGCAATGAACGTATATCGACTTGCTCAATTCTCTATCCTTCTTAGCTTGTTTACTGCGTGCCGTATTGTGGTTTCGGCATGTTTTGTACTTGCGATGCGAACAATAAATTTCATTTCATTTTACATCATACCCATTATCTTTGTAGGTCTCATTAACGCACTAGTGCCGGTAAAATGCCCAAAAGGAGCGTTCAGATATTAGGATTTATTTTTGAAATTGTTCATCTAGATAGCAATGTTATTTGGGGATTCGAAACTTATATAACATGGGGGTAGTCAATTCACAACTTGTGCCTGAAAATACGATATAACAAGAATGATGTGCGTTGACTCGAAATGTCGTAATTAACATTGGCCCAGTTTCGTAGCAACCGCTCGATTCTACAGGTACATTTTAGAGCAAGCATATGCCGAGAAAGATTTTGAAATGCGTCAAAGTTCTCGCAGAGCGACTGCGCAGGATTAGATCATTGCTTTCCTACGACAGATCTCAAGCCACGGTAAACTGCAAAGTACCACACCACACTCCTCGCACCAGAAGGATGTTCCTCTGCAGACTTCCTTGCCACAGCTGCTTCGACCATTACATCAGATAACGTACCACCTTTTCGGAAGTTTTTTTTTTACTTCTGCGGACAGGATAAAGCCGACAAAGTGCCATGCCATCTGACGAGTAAGGCCTGCTTCTGAATGATGTGCACGCTTGAGAGGGAAGCAACACGTGACTGGCAGCCGCCATCTTATAATCTCTGCTGCACGAATGAAGTCCATAGGCACCTTAGCTTCAAAAGAGGGAACTCTCCAGAACGTAAAAAAAATGTATTGGACGAGTCCGGCTCCTTATCAAAACATTAGAAAGAAAGTCCAAACACGCGGACGAGAGAGCCGCGTCCTCATGCACATTTTGCCAGAACAATTGTAACCGAGTAATTCTCGTCCACGGCACTTAAAGGGCTTCAAAGGCCTCACTCTCTCTGTCAGCACAGTGACTTCTCTTGACTTATTTTAATGTCTGTTGTGGGCATGTCTTGCCGTAATTGTTAGGCGTATTCTTGTCCTTGATGTCACAGGTGCTCTACTTCAGCCATAATGCAGCGAGGGCTCCGCATAAAAAAACAAAAAACAAAGAGGCAGCAAAAACAGTGGTTTTGCTACATTCCGTCAGGGTGCTTTTATGAGGGTCAATAGTGCGAAGCGGCGATTAGGCTAGCTCGCTCAAGAAATGTCCGCTGTTTTCCCCGAGTAACGGCTAAGTGGTATGATAGCGCAGAGCCGCCTTTTATGGGCTGTTTGTCCCGGGCCGCACGTGAAAGCACCGCTCTCGGCGTGGATGAGCAGCCTACAGTGCTTTTTGCCCCGGCAAAAATAGCTCGATATGATGACTTTGACTACGTGTGACCTTCGTTTCGGTGCACTAGACCACAGACGTAACAGAAATATGGAACAAACGAGGGAATGCGATTAACGAGCTCTAGACACTGCGGTGCCCGCCTGCAGGGCGAACCAAAATTACGTTTATGAGGCGTCGCGGTCACGGTGAGACATGGGGTCCTCTTCTTGCGTTATCTCTTTTGTTTGTTTGAAGTAGGTGCAGCTAAGAATAATTATCGGGCAGCCCCAATCTTCGACCGGTTATTAAGAGCCGAGACTGATCCGGTAGTCGGATTCATAGAAAAGAACAAAAAACGCAACGACTAGACTTTTTGTGTTTAGGGCGAATCAAAGCAGTTTCCAGCAGAATGTAATGTTTCCAAGAGCGATGAAACATGTTGGGACAGTGTTTTGTAAGAAATATTTTCCGCAGATTCAATTAATTTTTTGTTATTGCCCCCCCCCCCCCAATTCTTTACCGGAAGAATGCGGAAGAATGAAATTAATCTTACCAGAACGCAGCGTCTTGCTGACACTGCCTCTCCTTGTGGCAGAATAATGACAGCGGCGTCAACTGTAGTCGCGGTGTTCTAATTTTTTTTTCACTTCCACAAGCTTGGATGCGTAAGACAAAGGCCCTCTCAGTGTCATTGGATTATAATGTTCAGCGAGACGCTTGAATTTGCCATTCGCGTGCACCGCAATAACTCATCTACCACGTACTCATTCTATTGTGCGCCTTTTTGTCGCATGTCGTTGACTATACTCTGCTGATATCACCCGATAAATTCTGCAATCTAACATCTGCAAAAGAAAACACCCTAAGGGTTAACTGGAAGCATTACTGACATAAACCTTCGGTATATATCTTATAGCGCATACCTTAGGCACCCGTTCACGTGGTGAGCGTCGGCGTTGTCCCTCGTAACTGAGTGAACGAGCATGACGAAGGATGAAAGAGCTAACGCGGAGCGTAGCTGGAGATGAAAGACGGCGATAGCGAAGAGAGCGCGAGGAGGAAAGCGGAGGAGCAGGGTGCTGCGGAACCATGAAGGTGGAAAGCGGAAGAGGATGGTACGGCGAAAGCATGAGAAGAGAAGCGTAGTCCCGTGCAAGACAGGCTTTGCGGCGTCTTGTGTACTTCCATTTTTGTGTACTTCAATGTAATTTCAAATATGAACTTCAACCAACTAGCGCAACTCGCCATATTATTATAAATACGCAAATTTTCCTATTCCGTTCATAGCAAGTATTTCTCATTCAGCCAACGCATTGCCTAAGACGTACGGTAAAACCATTTCCATATCCTAAGCAGGACTTTACGCTTGTGTCGCAGCTTAGCTTCGAAGAGGCGGGCCAATAGATATTGGATATGAAATTGAAATAGGTACACGTAATTTGATAACGGCTTGCTACTGAAGTACGGTATGCGACCTTTGGCTTTCGCCGTCATTTGTCCAGATTCGCGCTGTCAAACGTCTTACTACTGAAGTCGCAAATATGGGAAGGTGAAAACACAGGGCACCAGACTAACACTGCTCCTGTCTCACGCATCCGCAGCTCAAAATGCTGCTACCGCAAGCACGCGATGACGACTTCATAAATCCGTGACACCTCGACAACATACAGACACCCGCTGTGCCCAAAATTGTTCTTTTTCCCTTCCTTGTCGCCTGCTCACAGTGCGTCAATCAAGCCGCATTACTACGTCTATTTACACAACTTCGCCAGCCACCGTAGTACGCGAACCAGAAGTGAAATGAATTAATTCTTTCATGCGGCTGTGGTGATGAATAACCCACTTGTTATTAGGAAACGCGATATGCTACTGGCATGCTCATGTGTAAGCATGCACGCACGTGGCATAGTGTCTAACCAATACTTTTTCTGTTCCTGTTTTCATTCGCGCTCAGCGAAAACGTTGCAGTTCCGGTTCAATTGTTTGAAAGTTTCAGCAAGTTCATGCAAGTTCCTGTTCCACTACAAGTGCATGTTCAACTGCGGAGCGAAAAAAAATCACTGCTTGAACCAGTTTGTCTTCGTTTGCATAACAGAATTATACATAGAAAACAGCATGAACCTATTCGTAGGGAAACTCGACGGGTGATCCCAAACTGAACGAAAACTATAAAAAAGGTATGCGTGGCCTTGTTCATACGACAAGTACATGAAAATAACATTGCGCAGATCCAATGGAAGCATTGGAATCTATTGGAAATGAAGCGCTAGGAAAGTAGTTCAAAGCCTCTGTCACTTTATTTCAACATACAGCACGAAAAATACAACAATGATCATGTGTATAGGCGAAAAACAACAGAAGCAAGTAACAGCTTCCGTTACAGTCAAGTCAATCAGTTAAAGTTACTGTTGCAAATGCTTTGTGTGCGGATTTCCCGTACAGAAATAAAGCAATAGAGCTACAAGAAAAACATCCTAAAACTCAACTACCATGTGATAAAACTTTGTTTTCACAAATTACAATGTGGTCAGTATACTTCCAGTTCGCTCTATCAGTTGTGCACCATAGTATCTTTTTAAAAGGAATTTTCCAATTACGTTTGGTAAGTGTATTATTTAAATATTTGTTCGTGTAAGTTTGGAAGCTGCAGAATAAATGGGTCATTATGTTTAAAGTCTGCGCTGTATCGGTTCATAAGAATGCACTCATATAAATGTAATGAAAAGTAGGCTTTGTCTGCGAATCATAGGGGACATTTACGATTATTTTCGCTGCTTTGTTCTGCAATCTCAGTATTTTGTTGAGTTTGTAATTGTAGGCATGCCCCATATGAGGTCGAAATAGAATACTGTAGAAAAAAAAAAGATTGAGCTATAATCTAGTAACCTTAAGTTTCATGGAAGAAAGAGGCAACAGGGGACAGTTTTGGTACCGGAGGATTCTAGAAAACATGTAGAAATTGCTTTTAACGTGTTGCACGGCAAAGTAAGCCCTCTTCTATAATTACTTCACAACTTAACACGATGTGTACAATTCGGTTTGACCCTAAACTTATCGTCCACGAAGTGATGTCACGAGGAGTAAGGCATCATATGATGTTCGTCTAGGAAAAAGTTGTGGTCAAAGGTGTATGCACAAATAATTAGGCCACACTGGAACGCAAATACATCTGAACATTTTATACTTGTTGTGTCACCCACAGCCATACCCATTCTGGAGGTATGGTTGAGAATTGGCGCAGAAGCAGTGGCAGATACCCGATAACCCGGGAATCGATAATCTAAATACAACAAGATTAGGAAAGTTAAATGAGCCAGTAAAATTATTAGGAAGTATGTCCGCTTGAGAGTTACTTAAGAGCCGGCATTGGAGTTGCAGGTGTTATGTTGCGATTTATTTTTGACTGCTCTAAACAAAAGCCTGCTCAATGCATAGCGCTACTTTATTCATGTAAACTTCTGAATACATAAGCTAGAGAATGTTGTGGCAAGTAGGAAACTGCTGACGAAAGGCAAAGGGGAAATAAAAAAATGTTATGCGTGGTTCTCCCAAGATATGCGTCTTCGTTATACATGGATAAGTGCCTAAATTATATATATATATATATATATATATATATATATATATATATATATATATATATATGAACGAGAAGAAAGGGGGTTAACCGAGGGGCCCGATAATTATTAGTCATATGATAAGCAGCCAACAAACACTGACACCGTGGACAACATAGGGGAAATTACTTGTGCTTGATCAATGAAATTAAGAAACTATAAATCAATGGAAATTAAAGTGGATGAAAAAACAACTTGCCGCAGGTGGGAACTTCGCCCAACTTCGTTATGATTAAACTTTTTGAACCCAATTTCGGCAAAGTAGGCAAACAAATCTTCGCTTTAAAGATCGCGCTGTTTAAGCACACCTTAGAAGAAGTATGTAATTACCATCGCACCTACTTGCATTAACTTACTGGCATGACCAAAAGCATCCCCAGAGCTAGAAAGTGATTTTTCACTTGACACTATCTGATAGTCCAAAATTATATGTGTTCAGGACTTTATTGCTAGCAGCGTGCCTGCCTCCCAGCGTGACACTTTGAAAGTCGTACTACAGCGGTGTTATCAATTCTAAAATCATACGAAGCTCGCGTGCACCTTCAAGCGACGCAGCATAGTTAAGCCACAAGAGCAGGGAACGCATAGATAAAAACCTCCCCAGAACGTGGTCCACATGAGCTGAAAACCGCAATTTGTTTCTTTTTGGCTTTGTCGAGGAGTGAAAACAAAAACCTTCTTGTATAGTTCTAGTTACCGCAAAAATAATGCTTTTTTTTCTTCCCGATTCTTGGTTTTCAATTCAGTTCCTGTTTCATGCCCCGCGCGCGAATATACGACTTGCATGGCACCCCTATTGCAATTAAGCCCGTTTTGGTGAGTCTCTTTCACATTGCACCTTGTACACGCTGGCACGAGGATCAAATAGTGTGCTGTTAAACTGCGACTCAACGCCACAACTGCGTAAGACCCATTTTCACCGAGCTTTTCAGCAGCGGGAAGCATAGATGCTTCAAAAATACGTTGGGAATTGTGTAACTCGTAAGTTCCACTTGAGTTTGCCGCTTGAGATTCCCGCAAGGTAGTGAAACAAACATTTCGCATTAGAGAGGTGTGCTGCAGCTAAGTTCGGTGCGGATCGCACGTAAGCACGTGCATTTGTGACCGTGGCATCTTTGCATTCACTGCATAGTTGTTTCTGGAGCGTTAAGGCAATTTTGAGCAATTACGCGTAGCCGTGCTCAGTGATGACTACCTGATATGACGTGTTCTACTGTCGTACTGGGCCACGTGTGCTGTCGAATCCATGCACCGCGCTACTATTAAACAGGCAATGAAAAGAGCGAACTGCGCTGTGTGGAAACAAAAAGAACGCACATGCGGTTTTCCTTTATTCGGCCTGTGTGTACGCTTTTCGTTCGTATTTAGCGCAGTTCACCAATGTAAAAGCATTTTGCGGCCTTTTCAATGCTGAATGCATCGCAAGGTCTTCTGTGTACATTTGTCTTGTCGCCAGTGGTTAGTTTTGACTTACGTGTGCCAGAAGCTTTGTCGAATGTCGTGGGGTTCGAACAGGTGTTTAATCTCGCTGCCAGCGTCTTCGGCCATTGGATCCTGCAAGCGACAGCTGTCGCTTCCACCAAACAGGAAAGCCTAAGGGCTCCTTTTTTTTTTCTCGTTGTAACATGGAAATGATGCCAAAAGACAACGAAGCGAAGAAAACGATTGGTAAAATAAATTTATTTTTTGTTTGTTTGAAAAGCAGAAATAATAATGTAAAAGAAAATGAAGGTGGAAAAAAACACAACTTGCCTCCGCTGCGGAAACCAAATCCACGGCTTCTGCATGGCCGTGTGTGATTTGCTCTCGATTTACCTACGGCCGGCTGAAACAGCGTTCGTTTTATTTGGCATATGCCTGCGTGTTTTATAGCCACAACTGGGAGTGTTAACCATAACCATTCATGGCAATGTTGGCCGTGCGCTACATTGCATCAGTTTCTCAGTTCATTCCTTGTGTTGTCCCGGACTCTATACAACATGTTTTTCCCTTTATTTAAACAATGTCACATAGTTGCAGCCTTTACGCTAAACCGCAAGCTGATCTGCTTTCGCTCTGTCCTCATCATACTTGTTCTCCCATCTGCAGCATATTTGCTCGCGTAACAGAATCAGCTGTAATATAACTGCAAAGCAAGCATGAGTTCTGAATTTCATAAAAGAAGAGTCATTGCCAAGGCTTTGTGGTTGACTAAAGCTTAAGTTCAACAAAACAGACTTGTGGGTTAGTTGGCATTGCATGTTGATTTTTTTAGCGCGATGAAACACACGACATGAGAGAAGGCACACAAGACACAGCTCTGTGTGCAGTGCGTCTTCTCACGTGTAGTACGTTTCTTTGCGCTGAAAAGCAATAATACAACACTTAGGAGGTGGTGGCATTAAAAAGTGCTACTGTTTTAGTCTGACTTTTCCAGTACTCCGGCACTATGGCAAGCCAGCGCTTTAGTAATGTAAAGTATCCTTTCACTAGATTCTATACCTTACTCATCATTCACTTTCAAGGCCATCGGAGTACGGTGATAACGCAGGTGCTGCGGTGCTCGACCCACTGACTAAGCGCGAAAATTAATAGATGGTATCCATTACATTATCCCGTCTCTCATTTCACAGCGTGTACAAATGAAAACAAAGAGTTGGGAATTATTGTTCCCGCTCTCTTTTAGTTTATCACTCCTTCGTCATTAATGCGAAAGTGGCTGTATTCATTTGCCAGGGCAGTGAAATTGCCCGTAAGAGAAAGAACCAAGGGAATCGAAAAGCAGTGTAAAAGCAAAAACGCATAAAGCTCGTGCAGTTGACGCACAAAAAGCCGTTCTCGCAAAAGTGCAAAACGATTGCCGCGAAAAAAATGTCTCTAATGGTTGTAAGAAGTCACCGAGGGCCGCGGCGTTCCCTGTTCATCCAGCCGAAGTTGCCGCAGAATAGCCGTGCGGTGCAGCGAATGTCTGCGGGCGTAAGTATGCGCTGTCAGGAACACTTACGCGTTTCTGTGCCACCCGACGGAGCTATTTCGGTGTTGTTTGGGTTTTAGCAAAAGCCGCTGTTGACCATTCGCCACAGTGACATTTATAGTACCCGTTATGATGGCGTGCCCAAGGCGCACGCTGCCATACCTGTCCTGGACGGCCTTCGCGAAGGCAGAACCCTGCTGCTATGAACGCAATGTCACAAATTGTATATGTTATTAAAAAGAGGGTGACGCTTACCTTAATAAGCACAAACGCTGTGACTGAACGCCGCTTCTCCGCGGCTTCGATCCATGGTTGCCGCGAATTTAATAAGGTAGTTGGAGGAATAGCTCAAAGAGTGTTAGACCAACAACAGATATTACGCCAAACAGCATGCACAAAGTAAAATTGACCGGCACACCTTTTCTTTTGCAAAAGCGACTTCAAGTCTGTCAGAATAAACCGACAGCCTACCTCGCTCCAGCCGCTACCCTTGCTGATAATGTGGGCCCGTATTCACAAAACGTTCTTACGCTAAAAGCACTCACGCTAGGCGATATATTGATGTAGGACATATTATTAGCGAAGGGGATATCCCAATGAAAAACACCAATTACGAACAAAAGCGTTGTGAATTCAGCCCCTGTTTTTTTTTCTTGTTTACGGTGCCGGGAAGGTAGGTATATGACCGACATTTCAAGCTGGTGATTGTTGAGCTCATATCGTAATAATATTTTTGCTTTGGTGTGCGCTAAAGCGAAAGCTATTAACAGACAGAAAGAATGTAGTGACCAGGGCGACCTCAAAACCACTGTTCATATACTAATTACAGTTTCTTGCATTTATTCAGGTTCTGCTGTTAGATACGGGACCTTTTCCTGAGCCTACTTCGAGTTGACGAGAGCATATCGAATCGCGTCACACGTAATTTTGGAGCGCAGAAGCACATCTGCCACGTTCCTGAGGCGCGCCACGTCCAAAGAAGTTAGCGTCCCCCCCCCCCCCCCTTTGCGCCGCATGTGGATCTGTTGTTTCACTGCTTGACTCTTCCCGAAAGTGTAGCGGGAGCCTGGCACTGTTCCAGGTAACGTGGGTCCCGAGCAAAGCTGCTTTTCGGCTCTGAAAGGTCGCTCGAGCGCTGTGCGCTTGCAAGCCGAGAGGAAAGACGGCTTTTCGAAGACGGCTTTAAAAGACGTTCCTTTTAGGGCCCGAAAACTTAGACTTATGGGGCCCATATAATGTAAAAATATTCCAATATGTTCTTAGTCCAGTCTCCTGGCGTCAAATTTAACTATACGGCGACTCAAGCATCAGGGGCCGACTCGCAGCGCTGTTTAAACAGGCCAATGAAACGCTCGCCATGTCTCTAGGGGGTCACTTTTGCATGCTTTCAAAGCCAATAGCATTGCCCACCTTTATGGTTTTCTCCTAGTTAATTGACTGGCAACAGGCCAAAACCATGCAGAAGTGGAGAGGGTTTCAATGGGGCCAGGCTACTGCAGTGAATGTAGGCTATCGGATGAGGAAGGTGGCGCCAGCGTCTGCTATTGTCCCACTTCTTGCTTAGCTGACGGTGCCTGGTTGAAATCGCGGTGGCGCGCAACTGAATAGTAAAAATGCTGCTAAAACGAATCATCAGTGAAGAAAACTTCGCAGAGCGATGTCGTGTGCGTGTTCAAAGGGCCCGACAGCGTTGTACTGCCACGCAGAAAAAAATACTGCACGCAAATAAATTCAGTCTCTCCAGCACCTTCGGATAGCCAGTTCCGGAGAAATCGGGGGGCAGCCATCTTCTGTTCACTTCCGAACAAGGCAGCATCCAGCCATTGCGAAAAAAAAGTCCATTTTCTTCTGCATAATAGCCCATATTCAATGCTTACACGTCACTTTGACGCGGTGAGTTTTCGTGGCTTTGTGACGCCTCGTGACAGACAGGCGATGTGTGCGCAGCCCGAAAACTTTTCCCCAATTGTGAAGGGCTGATGGTAAAAAATACGTAGAATAAAAAAAATTTGTTTCGTTTGTTCCATCTAATCACGCATAATCAATGCGTACGCGGCATGTCAGATCAGGAGCGTTCGCGGTTTTCCTGACGTCGCTCGACAGATAAGCCAATTGGGAGCGGCACGAAAAGATTTTGACCAATCGTTGAAGGCTGATTGCAAAAATGGAATAGAAAAGTTTGGACTAGCTTTACGTTATAGCTATAGTGCTCCTTTCCTTCCTTCAGTGATCCAGAGTTGACTTATGGGGTGCGATCTTGTACGCGTTCCAAAATTGAACGGAGGCGGTTCTTTCTTTACGTCACAAAATAGGCGGTATGTTCCGTTCCGTTCGTCCGATCGCAGGCGACACGGAATGATTGACAGCAGATATCACGTCGCAATTGACGTCATGGCGTTCGACACGGTTCAAATTGACAAATCGTATTTGGCTCGGTGGAACGAACCGCCTCCGTTCTATTTTCGAACGCGTACAAGATCGCACCCATGATTACTGGAATTCTGCTTGTATAATAGAGTACTTCATAAGAATACTTGAGTTCCGCCTACCAACTTTCTACTCGGAATGGTACCACCAGCAATAATGCACTGCACACAGGCAATAATATGCAAATAAGCTAAGAACGGCCAGACGTCCAGAACCTTACAAATGAGGAGGCACTCAAATAATAAAGGCCAATGCCTGTTGCTCCGTACATAAAAAGGGCAACTTGCGCATGATGAAAATTATAACAATGGTGAATATATTTCACCCGTTCAGGATGACAGGACCAGCCGAAGAGGTAACTTTATTGCGATAACAAAAATCCGGGCACACCAGGCACATTTATGCCGTCGGCATTACCGTAAGCTTCCGTAGAATGTCCACCTGCGGTAACACCATGTTCGCGTGCCAGATAGTGTGTGTGAGAGTGAATGCCTGCGAGGGTAATGCCGGCGATCGCACCTCAATCTCGCGCACGCAACAGAGGAAAGCGGGCAGAGAGCGCGCCGTTTTCCGTCGCGCGCTGCGGGTGAGGGCAGGAAGCGGGGAGGGGGGGGGGGCGTTGTACTCAGGTCGGCCCGGGCACAGGACCTCTACATAAACTTAGAGAACAGAAACAGCTCCTTTCACAGTGCAAAGAAAATAAGAGTAGCGGTGGCGTTGTGACCTGATGTATACGACCGAGAGATGGCACTGGCAAAATTAAAACGAATATCATCATCATTACGTAGTGAGCAATATGGCCGCTATGGTAGCGGCTGGTGGGTCTCGTTGCGCTGCTAAGGCTCGCTGGTTTTGGGGGTTCCGCAAAATTTTTCGGGGTGACACTCGTGTGTGTGGTACTCTAGCGTCACTACAGATATATTATAGAGAGGGCACGGCACTCAGCCTGTGGACCGCATGTCTAAGCCGCTGCTGCTGCTTTTGCAGGTCCTGCCATGTTTTTCCGCTCTGGCTTCATCAAGCGATACCGACCGGATGCCACACTTGCCACATCATGTCGCCGACAGAATCACTGCCTAGGCATTGGTGGATCACCTGCCTCGTGGAGTGATGTCATCGGCACCAACAGTATTAAAAGACCATCGAGACACGGGCCACTTCCCAGGGCACGGCACTCAGCCTGTGGACAGCATGTCTAAGCCGCTGCTGCTGCTTTTGCAGGTCCTGCCGTGTTTTTCCGCTCTGGCTTCATCAAGCGATACCGACCGGATGCCACACTTGCCACATCATGTCGCCGAAAGAATCACTGCCTAGGCATTGGTGGATCACCTGCCTCGTGGAGTGATGTCATCGGCACCAACAGTATTAAAAGACCATCGAGACACGGGCCACTTCCCAGGGCACGGCACTCAGCCTGTGGACAGCATGTCTAAGCCGCTGCTGCTGCTTTTGCAGGTCCTGCCGTGTTTTTCCGCTCTGGCTTCATCAAGCGATACCGACCGGACGCCACACTTGCACATCATCTCGCCGACAGAATCACTGCCTACGCATTGGTCGATGACCTGCCTCGTGGAATGACGTCATCGGCACCGACAGTATTAAAGGACCATCGAGACACGGGCCACTTCTGAGGGCATGGCACTGAGCCTGTGGACAGCATGTCCACAGGCTCAGTTTTCCATATGAAGTTCCATCTTACCGTAGCGACAACCGTTTTCTGTTAGTTCTGCCATGCCCTCGTAGATTTTGTGAGACTGTTGTCGATTGTTGGTCGATGTTGCTACTGCTTATAATATCGGGTGATACTGAAAAAAACCGTGGGCCAACAACTGCCCAGCTATTGCAGATGATACTAGATAACCATACTGCTGCTGATAGTGGTTTCAAATTTGTGAACTGAATAGGTTCAAATTTGTGAACTGAATGAAAAAGTAAACAAGGTATCCAATGCACTAGATGGTATCCAGGAAATAAAAGCCAGAATAGATTCTCTTGAGGATACCATGTGGTTGCAAGCCAAAAAACTGGTCGAATACGAAAACAGGAGCCGACGCAGCAATCTTCTCGTTTTTGGTGTCGAAGAAAGTGCCTATGAAACAGACAGTGATTTGAAAAAAGTAGTCAGAGAAGAGGTATTTCAGGACAAGTTCGGCATCGAGGTAAAGACGATAGAAAGAATACATCACCTAGGCAGGATTAAAGACGGAAAAGGAGGCCGGTTGTCATAAGAAATATATCACTATAAGGACAAGGAGCAGGTGATGAAAAACAGCTACAAACTGAAGGGATCCTCCTACTCAGTCAGCAATGATTCTGCACCAGAAGCGGTGGAAATTCCAAAGAAGTTATGGGAAAGTGCTGCTTCGGAAAGAGCTAATGGGGTGAAGGTTTCACTGATCCATGAAAAACTGAAAATAAAAGACAAATGGTACACTTGGGACCGAGCAAGAGGACAGCGTCGAGAGATAGCGCAAAGCAGGGACAAAACTGCACGAAAATTTCACTGCTTCTATGCAAGTACTGCTTCGGGGGGCGCTTCTAATTCTAAGCAGCACGCATAGCTACGTCTTCTTTTGTTGAATGCACGGAGTATTGCAAATAAAATCACCGAACTTGAATCTATATTGCTCTCTCATAATCCACACGTAGTTACTATTACAGAGACGTGGTTGAAAAGTTTAGTCCCCGATGACTGTGTTGTCCCTCCAGGGTATAAAATATTCAGATGGGATAGGGGCTCAAGAGGTGGGGGCGCAGCTGCAGCTGTGAAATCATCAGTTAGGGCAAAAAGAATAGACTGTAGCCTTTCAGAAGTAGTGTGGTGCAAAATCTCATTAAATGGCGTTGCGTACATAGTGGGATGCATATACAGGGCCCCTGCTACCACACCTGAGTTCCTGGACGAATTCAACGCTTTTTTGTGCACTCATTTGAATAATACAAGGCTAATAATGACTGGAGATTTTAATTTACGCCACATAAACTGCAAAACTCTCTCGCCCGTACATACAGAAGTTTCAAGTGCTAAAAAACTACTTGAAATTATGATTTATCATAATTTACGGCAAATTGTTGAAGAAAATACACGAGAAACTTTGTATTCTAAGTCATTGTTAGACCTTGTGTTCCTATCTTGCAAAATAGCTGCTAATAGTGTGTCAGTTTAACCAGAAATATCGGACCACAATATGACATCTGTTGATATACCAATCGATATATCCAGTCGCCGGCGATTACCTGCTTTTGAACTTACAAACGACTACTCACGGGCAGACGATACAACAATAGTAGATAACTTAAGTATATAATTTAGTTAATTTGAACTTGCGTCATCTAGTGAATCTGTAGTAGAATTGTGGCAACGTTTCAAGGGAATCGTCAAGCATTGCGTAGACAAATTTATTCCTACCCGCATGAAAAAAACAAGGCAGCATAGCCCATGGATAACTCGGGAAATAATACACTTAAAACGCAGAATAAAACGATTACGCAAAAATAAACAAAACCCAGCCCAGGTGTGCAATTTGCGTGCTCATCTAAAATTAGCGTTACGGGAATCTAAGCAAAAGTACTTTAACATAAACGGTTCCTGGGTTCCTGAAATCTTCGCCACAAAAGTTTTGGATGCTCTTAACGGATAAAAAACGAAGAAATACACCAGATAAAAAGCGGATCTCAAGTGATCACGGAAAAGACACAAATAGCAGACTGCTTCAACGTATTCTTCCAGTCAGTATTTACGAAGACGAGAACAGAGCAAGGAAACAATGAGCGCAGTGAATTGGGCGCCTGCGCAATTCGCCCACTAGAAATCACTCTGGCTGGCATATTTCAGCAATTGCTTACGCTTGATACCAAGAAAGCAAGCGGGCCAGACGGGATCCCAAGTGAATTTTTACGGCGATGTGCTGAATGGGTGTCCATTTTACTTAACCATAATCTTTAGAAAATCCTTGGAAACCAGTTCACTACCTCAATATTGGCGTAGCGGTGTTGTGATTCCGATTTTTAACGACGTTTGCTCATATAGAAGAAGATTTGTCGGAGGACGGTGACTACTTAACAGTTGTGAGGCAATAAGGAAAAAAGGAGAATCGTCACTGCCTCCTCGTCTTCAACAAGGACGACGGCGGCAGCAGAGGCCTATGACACGGCTCATACCATCCTCTCCTTGTCCGAGACGCCAACCGACAACCTGAATCGGCTAAACAGGCAAGCCATATCTGTAACACTAGAAGCTTTTGTTCCAAATGAGATCACGGATATGAGAATTAACACCCGTAAGTACATTCTCGCGGTTGATGTCAAGAATAAAGCAGCATTGGATATCTTGAGTACAGTGAAAATGCTGGGCAAGATAAATGTTCGCACCATAATACCGCAGAACAGCAATACTATATCAGGTGTGATTTATGATGTCGATGAGTCAATCGACGACAACGATCTGCCTATTTTGGTCAAACCCGTCACAGCAGATGCAACTATTATTGAAATCCGTCGCCTAGGAGATTCACGCTGTGTGAGCATAAGTTTCAAGGGAGGAAGCTTGCCGTCCCACGTGCAAGTTGGATTTTTTTCGTAATGCAGTGCGACCGTTCGTTCTAAGACCACTTCAGTACCGTAATTGTTTTAAGATCGGGCATGTCAGTGGCACATGCAAAAATTCGACCGTGTGTGGAGACGAAGACGAAGTGATTCTCGTAGAGACCACTATTCCTTCGCGCTGCAGTATTTTCGGCTTTTTCCCGTGTTTTACTGGGAGACGCCGCTCTCATTGCCACGGCAATGGAAGTGGAGTCGGCAGAATGCCGACGCGACGTGACTGCTTCGTCAGGTACCGGCCCGAGGAAGAGAAATTGCCCACCGAGTCAAGCTGACAGCGAGGACACTGCGCTGTACTCCTACTCAAGCGATGACGCCTCAGATGAGGAAGGCTTCGAAAGAGTGGTACACCGGAAAGCCAAGAGAAGAAACATCAGCGGACGGTCTTTGTCAAGTAAGTCTACCGTCATTCCACAGCGCAGGCCATCGGCGCACACAATTCTTTTTGTGCCGGACGCACCCGCCGACAACCTCAACCGCCTTAATCGACAAGCGATTTCCGTTTCTCTGGAGGCTCTTGTCCCAGGAGAAATCAAAGATATCAGAATTAATACTCGAAAGAACATCCTGGCTATTGACGTCCACAACCGAAGCGCAATCAATGCTTTGATGGTAGTCAAGCTCCTGGGCAACATTAATGTCCACTACCTCATTCCACAAGACAACGAAACAACGGCCGGTGTTGTTTATGACATTGACACATCCATTAACGACAGCGACCTGACAATTTTAATCAAACCTGCGACAGATGGTGTTGCCTTACTACAAGCTCGGCGCCTTGGCAAGTCGACCTGTGTAAGGCTCGTGTTTAAAGGTGACTGCCTACCATCACATGTAAAGGTCGGCCACTTTCGTCATGTGGTACGACCTTTCGTACCAAAACCGCTTCAGTGCAGAAGGTGTCAAAGAATTGGACATGTGAGTGCTGTCTGCCGAAATACAACGATATGCCCACGATGTTCCGAACATCACGACACCGACACTTGCCGTGCAACAGAGCTCAAGTGCCCAAATTGTCAAGGATCGCACGCTGCGTCCTCAAAAGACTGTCCACACCTAAAGAAAGAGCAGAAAATCTTGAGAAAAATGGCCAGAGACGGATCGTCACACAGAGATGCTTCTGAAGCGATAAGGCGACATCGCTCCCGGAAACGAAAGTCCATGAAACCCTCTTCCGGTTCAAGGGAAATGTCTCGTCCGGCAACGCCACCTGCTGTTCCATCTGTCTCGAGTAAGAGCACGAATGTCAACGAAAGAAGTGGCCATGCTTCATCAAGTGATGCGTGGCCGGCACTGCCGAGAACATGCCACGCACCAGAGCCACAGCAAATGACTCGCCATTTACAGTCAAATGTCACTACAGTTGACCAAATGCAAGACAAGGACTCACAAGTGATTGCCATGCTCAAATCGCTCACGAATGTCATGCGTCTGCTACTGACGAACATGGACACTCCAGCTGCTCGTAGCGCACTGCAAGTATTGGACGCGCTGACTCCAGTACTTGAAAGCATCGCATAGCACCATGGCCCGCCCCTCGCTGCCCTTCCACAAGGAAGTCAAGAAAGCATCTTTACTGCAGTGGAATGCCCGTGGTCTCAAATCAAGAATTTCAGATTTTAGACATTTTGTCTTCGAAAACCGTTTTCCCATCCTTGTAATTTGCGAACCGAACGTGCAGAATGTTATACGTATTTCTGGCTATGAGGCATTCATGTCCTCTACCTGTGGTGATGTAAGCAAGGTAATTGTATATATTAGAAGTGATCTGACTTACGTGTTGCACCCAGTTCCGCCTCACGACGACAACCAGTACGTTTGTTTAATCGTGAAATCGAATAAGCTTACGTTCACACTCGTTGCTGTGTACATTGCTCCTTCAAGTGGCTTCGACTCTAAACGACTACACGACGTGCTATCAGCGACACCCGGCCCTACGATTCTCACAGGAGATTTTAATGCTCACCATCCGCTTTGGGGGAGCCTGAAGATGGACTCCAGGGGAAGGCGAATAGCATCCTTTGCCACACAGCACGACCTTTACTGCCTCAACGATGGTAGTCCGACATATTTACGCGGGCCTACCTACAGCAGCTGCCTAGACTTGACCCTGGTTTCTCGGCTTCTTGAAAGAAACGTGCAATGGTTTACAGACATTGAAACACATGGAAGCCACCATATTCCGACGTACCTGAAGATCAAGGGACTATCGAAATACTCCTCCATGACGCTCCGGCGAATTGACTGGTCGGCGTTTCGGTCGCACATGGAGGGAGTATGTCAGCAAGGGAACCCTTCAAGTCCGGAACACGAAATTCAAAAAGCCATGCAAGAGGCTACGCGTAGTTTCCAGCCTTTCCCGAAATATGCAGAATTTGAAGCAGAACTGCAGCGACTACGAGCAATTCGCCGGCGGGCTGAACGAAGATACAGGAGAACTAAATCCATCCATGATCTCCGAGAGGCAAGGCGGATGCAAAAGAAGATTCAACGTCGCATCGATGCACTACAATCTCAAAGATGGAGACGTTTCTGTGAGTCCTTGGATCCACGTCAGCGATTATCTCAAATATGGAGAACCGTGCGTGGGCTTCGCGTATCACCACAACAGCGTGTCCCTTTCAAAGCCCTCGCTTTGCACCAAGGTCGCAGTGAAATTGACATTGCTGAAGAATTTTGCTCAAGACTTTCCAGCTTGCAGTTCCAACGCGCAATTACACCATGTGCTACTCCTGTGCCACGGGATTCCCGCATGGATGTAATTTTTTTCGCTGGAGGAGCTTGAAGCGGCACTGGCGACTTGCAGGCGCTCTTCGTCACCTGGCCCGGACGGGGTTACCTATGCGGCGCTTGCCAATCTTGGGCAGACAGCACGACTCATGCTACTAAACCATTACAACGAGTCTTGGCGCAACGGTTTGGTTCCACGTGAGTGGAAATGCAGCCGCTTGGTTCCACTTCTCAAACCTGGCAAATCACCGTTAAACTTGTCATCGTACCGCCCCATCGCTCTGGCCAGCTGCATAGGGAAAATAATGGAACGAATGATTTTGACTCGCCTGGAATGGTACCTGGAAAGTTACAACGTGTACCCAGATGCTATGGCTGGCTTCCGGCGTGGGCGCTCATCCATAGATAATGTCATCGATTTGGTTACATTCGTTCTGCATCAAAAACGCCGGAAACGACTCACTGCTGCATTATTCCTAGACATAAAAGGCGCCTATGATAATATAGCACATTATGCCATTATAAATGCTCTTACTGAAGCCGGAATCGGTGGCCGCACTTTTCAGTGGCTGTGCAGTTATCTGACCGACAGGCATTTCTTCGTGATGACCGAGGATGGCGCCACGACTCAACACCAAACGTGCCGTGGAGTACCACAAGGCGGAGTGTTAAGCCCGACGCTTTTCAACCTAGTGCTCGTTGGCCTAGTCCGATCCTTGCCAAACACAGTTCAGGTATCAATATATGCCGACGATATCTGCATTTGGGCGTCTGCCGTAACACGGCTGCAGGTACGAGCACGGCTGCAAAAGGCAGCTACGATAACATCTCTGTACTTGCGAAAACAGAACTTAGAGCTGTCTTCAGAGAAATGCTGCCTTGTTTCATTCACTCGGAAGGAAATGAAGCGTTACAGTGTAAAGGTCAATGGGCAAGCAGTAGCAAATGCACGAAAACACCGCTTTTTAGGGGTAATTATTGACCGAGACCTATCATGGAGCCCGCATGTTTCATACCTGAAGAAGAGATTATTGACAATAATACATCTCCTCAAATTTCTCGGCGGAAAGTCATGGGGCACTTCGGTGCGGACAATGCTGCAGCTGTATAACGCCTTGTTCCTCGGCTTCGCAAGATACAGCCTCCCTGTGATTGGCAACACCTGCAAAACAAACCTGCGTGTACTCCAGGGACTACAAGCTCAGGCCCTAAGGACGTGTCTCGGTCTTCCGAGGTGTGCGTCTACAGCGGCAACGATCGTCATAGCTCGAGATCACCCAATATCAACGTACTTGGCAACCGACGCTCTCAGGGCGCATATTCGGCACGTTGCCCGATTACCTTCTCACCATCTTGCCGCTCTACCCACAGAAATGCCACACACAACTTTCAGTCGTTTAATTGATGCCAATCGCCCCACATTGCCATCGAACTACATGCCTGCAGCAAGACCATCCTTACCTTTATGGTGCCTGCACAGACCTGACATACGCCTCACCATCCCAGGAATCATGAAGAAAGCCAACATGTCCTCGTTTGCCCTTAAGCAGGCCACGTTAGAACATTTACATGAGGTGCACAGTGGCCGCGTACACGTTTACATCGACGGTTCAGTTACATCTGCAAGCGCAGCTGCCGCTGTGCTGATACCAAGAAGATCCGCCAAGATACAGCTAAAGACGTCACATGTATCATCAACGACAGCTGCTGAACTCGTAGCCCTGCGTGCGGCTCTTCATTTTATTAAGGAGGAACCATCCCAGGCATGGTCAATCTTCTGTGATTCCAAGGCAGCCCTACAGAGTGTACTCTCAGCACTGCGCCATGGATCACATGAGCAGCTCGCCGCAGAGATCAGAGAAGTCCACCATCGACTAGTTGACGAAGGACACGATATAATATATCAGTGGTTGCCTAGTCACTGTGGCATACATGGCAATGATCGAGCAGACGCAGCTGCCCGATCTGCCCATGACGGCGTCAACTGCGTTGCCATTCCTCTTTCGAGAGCCGACGCAGCGAAAAAACTTGCCACACTTGCGCGTGACCTGACATTAGCCCAGTGGAATTCATCCGATTTCACAAGTGCACGCCTCCATACTCTGGACCCTAATTTACGGCTCCATATTCCGTCCGAGCTTCCACGACGCGACTGCACCCTTCTTATCCGTCTATGGCTTGGAGTAGCATTTTCAAATGCCTACTCTTTCCTTATCGGAATGGCCAACAGCCCACTGTGTGACTTCTGCGGGTGCAACGAAATGATCGAGCATCTTCTTTGTCAGTGCTCTCATTTTAACCTACAAAGAACTGTCCTCTCAGCCACCTTAGACAAACTGGACAAGCGCCCAATGACAGAAGACAAGATCCTTGGAACCTGGCCTATGCGAACATCAGCGCGACCCGCTATGAAGGCGCTGCTGCGATACTTGAAAGACACGGGACTTTCTGACAAATTGTGACAGTACACTGTGTGGCGCAGGACTGTACGGTGACACTGCGTAAGACTAGGAATGCCTTTGCGGGTTGCGTGACAGTGCCCACAGAAATAGTTCGTGTGTATGTGCGTGTGTGTGCTTAGGTTTTTTTTTCTTATTCCTTTTTTTTATCCTTCTTTCTTTCTCACCTATTGCATCCCCTTTCCCTTCCCCCGGTACAGGGTAGCCAACCGGAGATAATCTCTGGTTAACCTCCCTGTCTTTCCTTTGCCTTTCTCTCTCTCTCTCTCTCGACCGTGTGTAGGCAAGGTGTTCGGAGCAGCACAGCGCTGATGCTTGCCGTGCGACTCACTTCTAGTGTGCCAATTGCTCCGGTCCTCATGAAGCATCGTCGAAAGACTGCCCGAGACACAAGACAGAGCGGAAAGTCCTAAAACAAATGGTGAGAGACAACTCAACTCACAGAGAGGCCGCCGCCAAAGTGCGACGGCGTAGTGTCCGCCGTCACCGCAGACGATTCTCGTCTACTAGAAATACTGATACCGTCGCAAGACACACGCTACTTCCTGAGGCTGGTGCTCCCAAGGCGCTCACCCACACAAACAACACGATGTCTGATGGCGCAGTGAATACCTCTACTGCAAACGACTGGCCTGCACTTCCGACATTAAGTCCTCCAGCCCAACAAAGGGCGACCGTGGACTACCCACGAACCAATGAGGGCACAGATCACGTGCGAGGTCAAGACAAGCATGTAATCGCCGTAATAAAATCTCTAATGAAAGTCATTCGCGTGTTGATAAATGACATGCAGACGCCATCTGCTCGAGGTGCACTATAAGTGCTGGACGGCCTGGATCCGGTTCTTGCGAGCCTCGAGTAGCAAGCACAATGGCTCTACCAAGTCAGCCGTTCTTCAGACAAGTCAAGGAAGCATCTATTATGCAATGGAATGCCTGTGGCCTGAAATCCCTTGGTGATTTTCGCCATTACGTTTTCACCAATCGATTCCCCATTGTTGTCGTCTGTGAACCGAAGCTACAGAAACCCGTCCGCATCTCAGCCTATGAACATCATGTGTCATCGACTTGTACTGACATTAGCAAAGTGACCATCTACATACGGTGTGAACTGACTTACGTTGTTCATCCAGTGCGGCCACATGACACTAATCAGTATGTGTGTTTGACCATGAAAAAACAAAAACTTTCGTTTACTTTAGTGGGCACTTACTTTCTCCATCAAGTTGTTTCGATAGGCAGAGACTGAGTGACATCATAGATGCGACACCTGGTCCGTGGATTGTTGTTGGGGACTTCAACGCGCATAATTCAATTTGGGGAAGCAACAAGATAAATTCCAAAGGAAGAAACCTCGTGTCGCTTGTTTGCGACCATGAACTTTGTTGTCTAAATGATGGCAGTCCCATATGCGGATATGGGACTGGATATGCCACTATTTGAACGGAAGATCTTTCTTTATTTTGACTAAAGACGGACCAACGCCATCTAGCTATACCAGTCGTGGTGTACCGCAAGGCGGAGTACTCAGCCTTACCCTTTTCAACCTGGTGCTCGTTGGTCTCGCTGATTCGTTACCGCAAACGGTTCAGCTCTCCGTATATGCAGACGACATTTGCATATGGACTTCAGGCGTGACACGTGTACAAGTCCGCGCTCGACTTCAGAAAGCCTCAACGGCTGTGTCAACATACCTAAGACGACAAGGCCTGGAGCTTTCCGCTGAGGAATGTTCACTCGTTGCTTTTACTCGCAAAGCGATGGCCCCATATGCTTCGCGGATTAATGACGAAATTATACAATATAGACGAACGCACCGATTTATTGGCGTCATCATTGACAGAGACTTGTCTTGGAGCCCTCACCAAGCGTTTGGCCGCCATTGTGGACTTTCTTGCGTTTCTCCGCCAGACGTCTTGGGGCGCAACAGTACCGTCAATGTTGCAACTATATAAAGCACTGTTTTTGGGCTTCCTGCGGTACAGCTTACCTGTACTAGGAAATACCTGCACTACGAATATTCGCAAACTCCAGAGCATGCAAGCCCAAGCATTCAGGACTTATCTCGGTCTTTCCAAAACTACGTGATCGACTGCGACAGTGGCCATAGTCAGAGACGCTCCTTTGACACTCTAAATTGATACAGATGTCCTGAGAGCCCAGATGCGACACCTGACTCGGATTCCCTCACACCATCTTGCTTGTTTGCCAGCAAAATGGCCACTTTCAACTTTTGCTAAAACTATTCTAAGACATCAGCCCTACTTGCCATCAGAATTTACGCCCGCTACACGATTATCAGATCCATTGTGGTGTCTACACCGGCCGCATGTGCAACTGACAATTCCAGGAATCAAAAAGAAAGCTGGGCGCCATTGCAAGCTATGAAACAAGCAACTTTGGAACACATTCAGAACGTGCACACATTCCGGCAACATGTACACAGATGGTTCAGTAAAGCTCAACAGCTCTGCTGCTGCAGTCATCATCCCGGCACAATCTGAGGAAATCAAATCAAGAACGTCATGTGTGACCACATCGACGGGTGCAGAACTCGCGGCGTTCTGTGCTGCACTTGATTTCATTAAGCAGAAGCCACCGCAACAATGGACAGTCTTTAGTGACTCCAAGGCAGCCCTTCAGTGCATACGAAGTCCAATGCGCCACCGACCCAATGAACAACTGGCCTCAGAAATTCGGCACATATATCATCAAAGCCATGACAAGGGACACAACATAATCTTTCAGCGGCTTCCAGGACATTGTAACATGAGCGGGAATGACCATGCCGACGAAGCCGCCCGATCTGCACATGAAAGTGGTCAACAAGTCTTCATTCCGCTTTCGCGAACAGACGCGGCGGCTGAGCTGCGATTGATGTCCGGTGGGTGTATTTTGCCCCTGTGGGACTCAAATGTTTTCACCATGCGTCGGTTGCGTTCGTTGTCTCCGGACATACGGATGCACCTCCCGCCTGGATTACCACGACGTGAACAGACCATGCTCGGCCGTATGTGGCTAGGCGTTGCGTTTACGAACTCATACGCTTTCCTCATAGGAATGGCCAACAGCCCCACGTGCGACACATGTAACATCGACGAGACGCTCGCATACATTATCTGTTTCTGCCCGCGATACAGTGCTCAGGGACAAGTGATGTGCAGAGTACTGGACCAGTTGGACAATCGTCCACTTTCAGAACTAAACGCTATAGGCCAATGCTCCAAAAGAACATCCGCGTTGAAGGCCTTACACGCGCTATTAAGGTTCTTGCGGTCTACGGGGCTTCACGACAGACTTTAGGAATGCCGCCCCCTACCGCTCCTTAGTGTACGCGCTTTGTACGTGCTTGTCTACCTTTCTTTCTATCTCCCCCTTCCACTCTGTTTCTATTTTTATCCCCCTTAACCCTTCCCCCTGCGCAGGGTAGCCACCCGTAACTACCTCTGGTTAACCTCCCTGCCTTTCTCTGCATTATTTTCTCTCTCTCTTTCAATTGTGCGAGCTCAATCCGTGCCCTTTCTGCTTCATGCAATATTATGAGAAAGCACTATTGCATATTTATATTTTGTTGTGGCTACCTCACTAATCCAACTTGAGAAATCCTAATCCGATCATTTTTTCGTCACAGTTGCGTTACACTGCTCTCTCTCTCTTTCTCTCTCTCTCTATCACTATTCTGCTGTGCACTTGACCACTTAACGCTTTCTGTAAAAATGCAAGACGTGATGGTTTGTATACGTCATTTTTTATAAGGCGCAGGTTACGAATGGCGATATTTCAGTGTTACGATGAAAACGAGAATCTTGTGTTAGTGAGAAACGAACCTCTCACCTTAAAGCTCAGGCTCCATCTTCAGCCAACATGAAAGGGCACTGAAAGCGCTTTTGGAGCATGTATCACAGCGAGCGCCCATCTATCTCCGAATACATGACATAACGATTATTAATGTCTTATGGCAGGACACAACTCCAAGCGCACGTCTGCGCCTTTATTTCTGTGGGCAGCACGCTACAGAAACTCGCATTGATATACAATAAAATATCGAAGCTAAAATTGTTTGAGCAAACCTTAAGAAACAGGAAACATAAAGAGGTAATCACCTACACAGTGCAACACACACGCATCGTGCGCATCGTTAGGCGCACTTCTGTTAGTTCAGCGTAAACAAAATTACCGGCGCAGACAATCAATCACCAATTCCGAGATCCTGCCCTAGTGCATTCGCAGCACAGCTCAGTCTGAAGGCACCTTACAAAGAAAAAAAAAAGAGCCGCAGTCATTCGATAAGCAAGAAAAATAAAACAAGACTAAAACAATATGCGAAGGACTCTGGGCATTTTCTACCTCGTATATTACATGTGTCGTGTGTGACCGTATATATGCCGATGTGCGCTTAAAGCGAAGTTAACCGAACGTCAGAAAAGTCGAGCATTCTTTGTCTATGCTGAATAAACTGAACAAACATAACTCAATACATAAACACTAGAGACACCACAAATATTACGAGAAACGGTAGCGACTCTAATTCTATTATTATCGGCGAGGTGCTTTTGAAATATTTATCAATCCAAAGACAAGATATAGAACAAATTTCTAGACGTGTTAACCCACCATTGAGGACAAGGAAGACAGTGTGTTTGCGCTCGCCCACGTCCTAACTGTAGTAAAAATACTGCGTCAATTTAGTTTGCCTAGAGGTATTACCCAACAGAAAAAAGAGAATGTAGCGCATTCCTATGTCTTGCTCGTTGGAAGGGTTGTCGTCCTTTCGAATGCTCAAGGCAGAAGATTTGGTTAGCTTGCCGCCGAACAGCGAAAAATTCAGTGTAATTTGTTTCCGTCATATACCACCGGCAGTAGACGTTGTTGTGAATCACGTGACAATGGGCTCAGATAAAGTATTGCAAAAACCTTCGACTACCACCGGTGCCGTGCAGGCTCACGGAACATCGGGCGTAGGCAATCTGAAATGTAAGCTTGCGCACGCGTAATCGAAGAGTACCGACCGTTCTCATGTGCAGGTCTGGGACGTCAGTAATGAAGTGAAAATTGGGTGGAATAAGGGCTCATAAGGAAATTCTTAATTTGCATGCGCAAACGGGCTTAGGTACCCAAAGGAACTTTACCGTGCGTGAAGCGGCACGCCCGGTTTGCGTTCTGTTGCACTCCTTTGCGGTTCTTTTGAATTCGGTTTTTGCGTTCTTTTGTAATCCCGACTGTTTGCGCCCGACATCTTCGCGTATGTGAGATCTAAACCTCCCCATCATCATCACCATCATCATCATCATCATCATCATCATCATTTATGCCTACTGCAGGACGAAGGCGTCTCTCTCTCTGCGATCTCCCATTACCCCTGTCCTGCGCCAACCGATTCCAGCTAGCGCCTGCGAATTACTTAATTTCATCACCCCAGCTAGTTTTCGGCAATCCTCGACTGCGCTTCCCTTCTCTTGGCAGTAATTCTGTAACCCTAATGGTCCACCGCTTAACTAACTTACGCAATACATGATCTGGCCAGCTCTATTTCTTTCTGTTGACGTCAATTAGAATATCGGCTATCCCTGTTTGCTCTCTGATTCACACTGCTCTCTTGCATTCTCTTAACGTTACACCTAACATTCTTCGTACCATCATTCTTTGCGGGGTCGTTAACGTGTTTTCGATCTTCTTTCTGAGTCTCCAAGTCTCTGTCCCATGTGTCAGCACCGGCAGAATGCATTGATTGTACACCTTTCTTTTTAATCCTAAGCTTCCAGTCAGGATCTAACAATGTCTGCCGAATGCGTTCCAACCCATTTTCATTTTTCTGTAAATTTCCTTCTCATTATCAGGGTTCTCTGTGAGTAATTGACGTACTCCTTCACAGATTCTAGAGGTTGTATTACTACACCCAAAAATTCCTAGTCGGGGACGCATACCAACACGATGCTTTCCTTTTCCCCCAAACTTTAAGTCATCTCTTAGATCCTTAACACAGACCGACAAGTGACCGTCTCGCCACTCACGTCAGATCGCTGGCTGCTGATGCTGTCACGCTCTTATTGATGTTACGTTATGACCTGACTTTTAATGACGGTCTCCGCTCACAAAATCTCAACGAAAATGCAAAGCGTCGCTGTTCAGGTTAACGGTTTTCTTGATGGCCTTGAGAACTTGTAGTCCGGAAGGACAGTACATAATCAAGTATTACATAATCAAGTAATCAAGTATTTTGATTGCGGCACCTTCATTTTGCCCTACGAAACAATGAATACGTTCACGGAGTGTTCACGTAGTAGCTTATTGGTTCTCCGAGGTTCTGAAAGCTGCCGTGCTGAACCACTGCCAGCGGCATGGTACCTTCCACTTTCGCGGGTTTCCCTGTTAATTCTTTTAGTAGTAGTAGTAGTAGCAGTGGTATAAGACTTTTATTGAGTCCAAAATTACAGGCCGAGCATATCGACCGCCTGGGCCACTAGTCCTTTTATATACGATTAACAACTCCCCATTTTCTTAGTGCATCTCTAAGTTTGCACCTTAAAGCAACTCGCACAGAAAGTGCGGCGCACAGAAGCCAGGGCCCTTATTTACATAACTTTAAATTTGGTAAATTGTCATTGCCATTAGCCCCTGCTTTCATTAGTAATGTTAATTTGCTCTTACGAAAATTTATAGCGTAAAGTCGCTTTGTGAATATGGGCCCTGTTCTAGAAGTGTCACGGTGTACCCTCTACAAAGTAACTGGGCAGCTTGCTACCGCAGTGACCCACAATCGGGGGTCACTATGGAAAGCGGAGAGCCGCGACAGTGTGTTTTATTCTGCTTAGTGTGGACGCCTAGTTCGAACCGGAGAGAGTTTTACTAGGCGCGAAAAAATAGCCTACAAAGCAAAATGAAAATTGGAGCCAGAAACGGCGCTGCTCTTGAATAGATATACAGGGGGAGCCAGCGGTCAAAATATCTGGGCCAATGTAAGGGTGGGCACAAAACACGAGCAAACCCGTGGCGGTCTCCACCAATTATCAAAATGGCCGACGCTGTACGACACCAGCGTGCATGTCTGGCCTTGGCGACGCCTGGGATGGTGCAGAGGAAAAGAGGAAAGCTACTCTTCACTCTTTCCCAATCGCTCTTTCTCTCTTGATCTATCGCACTTGGAGCAGGACCGTGAAGGCGATGGTGTGCGATTTGCAGCCGGATCACGTAGCCTGTTAACGCCCGGCTCTTTGACTGGTTACGTGCAGCATTGCCCGAGGCAAGTTGCCTAAAAAAAAGCACCCCCCTACGTGCTGTGGTCCTACCATAGCACCACGCCGTTTCCAGTCCTGTGTGACCTGTTATCTTTATTTATTTATTTATTTATTTATTTATTTAGTAGGTATTTATTTCTATTCTTTTTTTGTTGTCTTTTGTAAGGAACGAGCATCTTTCTTGGCATAAATTGTTGGACATCTTTCAGATCCTGACATACTTTTGGTGGCGCGCGCCTTGCAGTGGTCGTTTACGTCAGCAGACGACACACCACTAAGGGACGCAAAGGGGATAGAAAAACATAGGGCAGCTTTTCCATAGCATTCTAAGATAGTTAGGATTAGACAACAGATTTAGCTTTTTGCTTTGATCCAAGCGAAATATACCATTCGCCTTTTCGAGGCTGAGCACTTTGCTCACATTAGGGCCAAGACTCTTCAAATTTTCCTCTTTGAAACTCTACTTTGATCTAAAGTGGTTCGCAGGCAGCAGTGGTAAATTGTGATAACAAATGTATTATTACTAAAAGTGGCCAGCCAAACAAAAGCGGCTTTGGTAATTTAGCCCTTAAGTGACAATTTTACGAGAACTTGTCGTTATCGCCTGAGAATGTCTGGACCTAACAGAAATATTAACCATCCTCGTCCTCCAGAGACCACGTCGCACTTACTTAGGCTTCAGTCACTAGGACCCCAAGTGACACGAAGCCTTATTTAAGGTGTAAAGCTGGACCACTTCATTGCTTGGCTTGCGCCACATAATTACTTCGCCAAAGACAAGCACAGGACAAAACGGTCACTGAAATGGGGAAATTCGGCACTAATTCTGTCTATTCTGTGCTACGTATTCGTCATTGGCACAGTGAATATGGACAGAAATACTCTAGTTCCCCCCCCCCACCATGCACGCACACAAGATTAAACAAAATAAAACGCTATGCCTTCTATACCTAAACTTCACTACTTGAGCACCGATAATGGCGTGGCATTTACGCGAATGCGCTGCCTGTGGACTTGTTGGACATTAGTCTCACATCAGTTGGCGTAGCAGCTGCCGTCAGCGCCTTCTCCATGATGCGCCGAATTAAGCGCACGAGCAATATATGGCTGCACGCACGCGCCTGGTCTCACGGGCCGTGATTAGCGGAGTATGGAACCGTGCCCCGTGTGGGGTCGGCCGGAGCAATAATGAGGCCCTAATTGCGTTTTCTTCTTGGTTCGGTTCTCTCTCTTTCCTCGACGCGCTTTCATTACTTCGCCTTTTTTTGTGCTGCTCTCGCCCGTCGGGGTCGGGCAGGGGAAAAAGACTAAATAAGGTCCGTCCAACACTGCAGCAGTGTGCCGGTCGGGCGCGGCCTCTGTAGGGCATGGCCTCCCCGACGGGACCACGTTCAACTGCGCAGCCTGTGCGCTTTTTTATTACGCGTGATTTTTCTGTGCGCGGGTACATCGAAAATGGGACAGGCTCAACCTGCGTGCCTCACCTTGCCAGAGCAGCGACCTTCAGTGCGGCCCAGCAAGGTGCAGCAGTGCACATGATGATTGGTCAGCTGCGGATGAATATAGAATTTATATATATATATATATATATATGTATATGTATATATATAAGCGAGCGCGTGCCCAGCATGCTTGCCATGTTTTTCGGAGTCACAGTAGGGGGGAACTGCCGCCATGATACACGGCATCGAGGCCAGTGGCAGAATACAAGAGCACGAGGAACGCGCGAGCCGTTGCCGTACGCGCCGAACAAGAACTTGGGCCTGCTAGTTTGGACTTGGTGGGCCACGTTGTCCCCAGAAGTGCGAGGTCTGACGAAAAAGTTCCTGCCAGTACATTTAAAGAAGTCCGACAAAACTCACCTAACGAGGTATGTCCACGTTAGTGCTATTTGCGTTGAATAAATGCATCCGCTCACCGTATTGCAACTTCCGAAACGAGTCATGTATGAGGCCGTGCATGCAGCCAGGCTGCTGTCTCGCGCTTCCCACAGGACACGCTGAGCCACCTAGCGTTGCCGCAGTGAAGTCCGCGCGTCGAGCTCGTGTCAAATATATATACAAACACGATTCTCTGAAGTGGGTTCAAGCCGGTCCAGCATCGGAAAAATGTTATTTTCTTTTGTCATTGAATAGCGGCACATACCCCGTACCTCCCACGCAGTAGCCTAAGTTTACATAATAAAGGTTCGTTGAAGAGCTGCGCATGTCCAGTTACTCTTAGTTTGTGACCCAAGTCGATTCAAAACACGTTCAGTGAGTAGCACGCACATAATTTTTGGCACCGACCCAATGGCACTTACCCAGTTGCACAAACTCATTGGTCCAAGTTGATATCAACGAGGTAAATAGAAGTACGGCCCATACTTAGTTTCACATACCAGAGACCCAAATTGGGGTGAAAGACGTTCGTCGAACAGCGGCACGTAAGCACTGGCACAGCCAGTAACACAAGTTGGCGTTAAACTGGTTAACCGATGTTATTGAAGTGCACCACGTACACAATGGCACATGCTCAGTTACCCAAGTTGGCCTAAAGAGATTCATTAAAGAACAGTACTTAGCTAGTGGCCCATATCCAATACCGCATATTCAGTGACTCAAGGTGGAGCAAAAGCGATAAGAGATACAGATAATATTTACACATATCCTCAGACAGCCCCCGAAAAGTGTGTGAAGAACTCCAAGAATGCTAAATGCATTAAAACAATTTCACAAGCTTTCACCTAAATCAATGTTGTCACTTTCAAAATATTCCATCTTAGACGCTATGAACCGGTTCCACCTCTCCTTCCATCGCTAGAAGCACCCTTGAAGGTCCTCTACTGTTAAGCGCTTCAACAGCGATGTCAATTTCTTTTGAATTGTCGCCAGTAGTTTTCATTTAAAGCGCAAAAAAATATTCGCCGGGGGCTAAATCCGGCGAGTATGGAGGGTGTTCCAGCGCAGTGGTCGAACTGCGGGACGAAAACTCACGCACTCTCAATGCAGAGTGCGCAAGGGCATTTTCGTGTTGCGAAACTCAGTATCCCTCTTTAGAACAAATTTGGTCGCCGGCAGCTCAGACGATCTCAACCGCTTCAGGACTTCAACCTAGAAAGTAGCATTGGCAGTTTGAACTTAATGTACAAATTCGTGGTGCCTAATTTCATGATAATGAAAAAATACGATCAACATGAATTCGAATATTGCCTTTTTCTTTCGTGCCGTTTTTCGTTTTTACCTTCACTATCTTTCTTTTTCCACTCCACCCTTGGTGACTCAAGCTCCGTTTCGTATTCATCAAAGAAATTCAGTCACCGGTGACGACCCTTTGCAAGAATTCATCGTTGTCGTATGAAGCGGTTTAATCAATGCAGCACAAATTTCATCGCAATAGTGACAAATTTTGCTTGGTAGTTAGTAGGTTGGGAACAATCCTGGTGTAAACATTTTTTCATTTCTAAATTTTGAATGACAGTATGATAAATGGGTGACTATACCAAAGCAAGTGCTTCTGTCATTAGTCTAACAGTAATTCGGCGTTCACTGTGTCCGAAAAAAAAGTGAGGTAAAGCGCTAAATACCACGCAAAACGACAAAATTAGACGAAGCACTGTGTCTTTGTCACCTTCTGTCGTCCTGTGGGCTCTTTTTGCTTTACCTTAAGTTACGCAGTACCAATTAGCCCACCCGTCTGTTCTTTTGACCAAGAGAAATTTCACGATAGATGTTTTTATATTCGCACGTGCTGGAGGGGCGTCTTGATCTGGCATCGTCCTTGTGGTCTTCATGGCCTTCCTACAAACCCTGGCCCACTTAAACACAGTTTTTAGCCCAACTTGGGCACTGGCCTTATGCTACATTTGATTTATTCTTCCTCTATTCTGACTCAATTTCACAAGAAATTTGATATTGATACATTGTTCCGTCTTTGTCGATTGCCTTTTTTGGATAGAATAAAAATGGATTGCACAAAAAGTACACACATGAAATTCTGTCTTGTGATAAAGCGATGCGGATCGTATTAGCGGGTACGCGGGTCCTTTCTAGTGGAAGAAGTCAAAACGTGGTGCCGCTACACCCTATTCCAGTTCCTTGCTCACTTACGTCTTGAACTTTTGGAACAGACCTCGTTATACAAGCTATTCTTATGGGCAAGCACGCTTGAGGAGCGAGTTCAGCGGTTCGCCGCACGCAGTCATGATGATAAAGAGAGTTCATGTCTCCCGTGAAAGCAGACTTTCGTACGTTATGGCAAGTAGATAAATTAAAGAGGCGTTGTTTCACTGCAAATGTTGCATTGTGCACTTAAAGTGTACCGAAGTATTCTTTACCGCTTCAAGAGAACAGACTGGTGGGCTAGTTGGTACTGCATAACTTGACGAAAAGCGCAAAAAAGCACGACGACCAGAGAAGGGAACGTAGACACAGTGCTATTAACGACACAATTTTTATTGCAGCCAACTTGGCTTCGGGCTGTTCGTTCAGTTTTTTCGCGCATGCCTCCAACAACTTGTTTTGTCATGTGTAGGAGCTGCTAACAGTTCCATTAGGTTTTTAGATCTTGCGCTTGTTCTCCCAAACAGTCATGTGTGTTGGTGCTATGAGCCCGGAGGGAAGAAAGCCATTCTAGCATTTTCATCAGCGCATTCCAAACTAGTTAACCAAAGCATCATTAATATTTGTTTTAAGAACTCTCGTCTAAAATCCTACGATTACCTGGTACACAGAAACTTCGAAAAACTGGTTTCGTGCCTAAGCGCACCTGGCTACCCCTTGCAAATGCTGACAGCAGTGGCTTCCAGCATGTCAAGAAAACGTGATCACCCGGATTCAGAGCAGAAGCAGAAAAGTGGTTGTAATGCTGTACTTGCACCAGGCTAACCATAACATGAAGAAAATCGGGACACGTCTTGGCGTTGACGGCGTCTTTTCAGCTCCTTTGAAGTTGTCTAGTTTTTGCGGGAAAGTTAATAATGTTACAAAGAGGTGCCATGACTGCAATGAGAACACCGAGAACCGTTTCTTTCGTGCATGGAATGAGTGGTTCAACGTATTCCTTTAGACTGCGGAAAGGAATACATTGGTCAGACGGGAAAGTTCCTCAATGATCGCTTACGGGAACATTCAAACAATGTTAATGATCTGGCGAAAACTAGTCATCTAGCCGCACACTGCTTGCGTTGAGACTGTGAACCCTTCTTTGAAAAGTGATATCTTGGAACTCAGATCAAGTCACCAGGGAGATCATCGAGGCATTCTAAATGATGAGAAATGATAACCCTGTAAGTTACCCATCTGTGTCACTGTAAAAAAAAATCATGTTCCTATGATGGTAGTGGCCTGTGGCGATTGATTTTGCTGGAAAGGAATATATATTGCGATATTGGAGTGTTTTACGATGGTATATATGTGGTAACCGTGTGAAATAAAAATTCAGTTGTTAGTAGATCTGCGTCTTTCTTCCTTTCTGTTGTCGTCGTGCTCTTTCGCGCTTTGCCTCAAGTTATTCTTAACCGACTACATTTTTGTTGAAACGCAAAACAACAACGCACATTAGGCGCAAGCTTTTTAGTTTTATCCTATTTTTTTAACGGAATGACTGGTCCTGCAACAGATAAAATATTATGAAAAAACTCGAGCATACCTAAGCACTACTTCTGAGTTGTGACTGACTTGTGTCGCTACCTTTCTCGATCATTGAAAACGCAACTGTTCGACAAGAGTAATTCTCAGGTACAGTGTAATTGACTGTCATTTTCTGCTGAAGAGTTTATTGTTACAGTGCGGGATAGATTTCACCACCGGCGCCCGCAGAACATAAAGTGGCGGGTGCTCACATGTTTCTATTGATGCGAAAGCATTACATGTATCATCAGGCAGAACATTCTACGTGATCAAGCTATGGTACCATAAGTGGCCCACGGTGCAAGCACTGAAAAACACGTCAATAAAGTGCTAGGACTGACGAAACATTTCTAAGGAAGGTTCCTGTAAAGAAAGCAAATTTTTGGCTTTGAAAAGCAAATTTGGCATACTTGGGCATGGGGGGGGGGGGGGGGGGACTCGGACCCGGACCTCCGGGTTGGGAGACGAGCACGTTTCCCGGACGCCATGGCGGCTCTACACTACTGGCTGACTAAAGATGTGCCTAGTGCGTGCGTCACTGCGCACGTCACGCCGCAGCCACCTAGCTGCGACGTTACAGCGGATTAAGGTTGGTTAAAGTTAGAGTAAGGTGGATGAAGGTGAACTGACGTGATATAAGGTGGATTAAGATTGGTGCAAATTATAGCAAGGTAGACTAAGGTAGAGATGCCAAGGACACGTGACGCTGTATGACTTCACGTATCATGGACGTAACTAAATATTTAGGGAAGTCATTATTCTTTCGCATTCAAATCACGTAAGGATACTTAGGTGAACGTGAACTTTAATGTTTAGTAAATTGGGTGCATGATAGCGTAAGTAAATCAGCTTATGTAACACGGCTGAATGTCCTCCGGTCTAAGAGAGCTGTGCACTGGATGCGACGCCACCACAGTGCAGTGATTGCCCTGCACGCAATGCAATGCTGCTGGCAGAGACACAATATCCGGTTATATTCTTTTGAGCAAAAAAAAAACTGCAATGACTGCACAATCATCGTTTCATCAAAAGGAAAATAAAGTAATATGTTGTGGAGAAGGCATTTATTGCATTATTAATGTCGTCTTGCGGCCGCAGTGTGACAGTGCTGTCGACACATTTTTGCCTTGGCGTTGAGTTCACTTCGCAACGGCTTCCCAATTAGTGTAGAGATGGTCGGAACCAGATATAATTGTGATAACGGAAGCGTTTTACCTTTAAAGGTTTGTGGTAGATTTGCGGTCACTGAACTTGAAAGCATACTGCTGCATTATTGCCTTTTATTTACTATCTGAGAGTAGCGCACAGTATAAGGACGCGCCACCAAGAGCGTGACCGGAGATGCCATCTTTTCAGGTGCGGTGAACTTTCGTCGCTGGCACCTTTCTGGAGAATTGGGCCAGATGAAGGAAGAAAGTCAAGATCCAAAACCTATTTCAGGTTCTGCGTGTACTTGCCAGCGACACTCTACCTTCTACTTTACGCTTCCCTCCATTTTGACAACTTTTTGCATGCCATAAAAAGTGATATTCGTGGTACTTAGCGTACAATCTGCAGTGAAAGCTTTGATTCCCAGTTGCGGCTATTACGAATCCATGTCGGTGGACAACCAGCCGACAACTGCAACATGAAAAGGAAGTGCTTGCGAGCATTCATTAGAGCGCAGAACATGGAGATAACGAAAGTCGTTAATAAAGCCGTCTTCCTACCATCGCGTGGCAAGGCTTCGTGTTCTCCCTTTGGATGACTGTTGGTGCGTCCATGGAACAGGACATTTTTAGTCGTTAAAAAAAGAAAAAAGAAAGCTTTGGCACCAAAAAACTTGCTTTCCATGGCTTGCTGACTCGCGACCCAGCATTGACAAGCATCAGTATGAAAACCGGCACACTAAATGCCAACTAATATATTAACTGCAAAGATTCATAGCATCCGCTAAAGAAGCTGGATAGAGAAAAACATCGGCCGACGGTTGCTTTGTTTTTACTTTTTCGCATTTCACCAAGCACCCGAGGCACTTAAATCAGAGTTGAAAAGGACGCAGGTGAAAACGTGATGCCTTCGCCCCGCATGTGTGTAAGTGTATATAGGACAAAGAAGAAATAAACGAAAGCGATTGTTTGCCTACACGAGCTCTAAGCACCACATTATCGCGTAACTTAGGGGCTTCACCGTTTGACTGCATAATGCAGCGCACAATCTGAGAGGAGAGAGAGAGAGAGAGAGTAAATGAGAAATGAAAGGTAGGGAGGTTAACCAGGACTGAACCCGGTTGGCTACCCTACACAGGAGAAAGGGAAAAGAGGACCGAAAGATTAAAAGAAGAAGAAAAAGTCCACTGGGGATATCGTTCGGTCACTCAGTCCGGATCATAGACGCGGACTCAATCCGGTAGCTTTCATATATCGCAACAGCGCTTTTCTGGCCTTTTGTAGCTGCGATATGCGAGGCCATGGTCCCATGATCTTGTTCAAGGTGAACGGTTTTCGATCTAACTGGTTGAGAGCTGCGCAGATGTCATGTCTTTCATTTGCAAAAGATGGGCAGTAGCACAGTAGATGTTCTATACTTTCCTCAACACCGCAGGCATTGCACTCGGCTCTATCAGCCATTCCTATCAAAACGTATATGCATTGGTGAATGCGTTGCCCAAGCGTAAGCGTCACAGCATTGTTTCCTTATTACGCGCAAGCCCTGGTAACAGCCGCAGTTGCATAGATGGATCGAGGGAAGGCAATCGATGTTGGGTGAATTGAGGTGTGTGCCACTTCTCTAATGTCATACGGTGCGCTAGCTTGCTAAAGTGTTGGGCTGCGTCAGTCCGCTATAGAGGTACAGAAACAAGGGCTGCTCCTTTGACAGGGAAGTCGTTGCCGGAGATGAGTGGCGCTTGTACATATGCATGTAGTTCAGAGTGAAGAGCACGCTAGTCCGCTTGCGTATCATGCACGATGCACGTTGTTCTGCAATGTTCTGCATCGTGCACATAATGCCCAATGCAGAACCAATTTCCAGTGAATGAATGAATAAACGAACGAACGAAAACAGAATGAACCCCAGCGTGACGAGAGGACACAGGTAATTGCTAACATGTATAAAGTGCTACAACACATAAAGAATGCTTTTAGATTGGGCTTGAATGCTGCGTTTTCAGTGCCATCGAAGTTTTCCACCATGTGTTCATGTATTTGGCATATTCTGAAAGGAGCTGCGGGTGCCTTTACCCATTACAAATACACATACATTAACTGTGCTTGACTATAAAGTGGTATCTAAAATACCCGTGACCTGTGAAAAAATGGGTAGCGATAAAGGAGGCAATGTGTAGATCATAGACTGCGGGAACACAAGACCGAGGTAACCCCTGGATTGAATGGCTTGCAAATACAGTTCGTGTGTTTTGCTTCGTTGTCTATTTCAGTAATGATTCTTAGACAAGAGAAAATGCTAAATGCCATAAACATGATTCAAGCCTTCCAGATAGAGAAGTACAGTAACAACTACACTATCGAAGTAACACTCGCATGATGTAATACTGAGTGTGCCTATCTGCAATCATGAATTCAATAGTACGTTTGAATGGTGAAGCGTGCAGGACATGGTGGTTGTAGCACGTCGTCATCGTTTCGTGCTGGCGCGTACGCTTGGTAAGCCATCGCAGGTTATGTAAAAACAAAGTTCTGTTGTTCATTCAGCAATCGTCATGTGCAATCATTTGATCTTCATTGTGTATGCGTCTTTTTCGCTAGTTTTTGTCTATGTTAATCATACACCAGCTCACCCTGCGCCTATTGTTGCCAGCATGGCTCTCAACGTAATGGCCATAGCGTTATTTTTTTTTCAATAACAGAGAGAGAGAGAGAGAGAGAGACATACAGAAAACAGGCGAAACAACACAACGCATATATCGAACATCATATCCTCAACCATATCGAACACGTTTCTAGGGAGCCAATAACAAAGGAACGGTCACGCTCAGATGCCAGCAGCGTTTATTATAGGCGTCTGTCATACTTTTTGCGTTTATTTAGGACGTTCAGCACTTTAATCGTGAGCACTTATGACTTTCAAAGCACGCACCATCAGCTTGCATATTTACCAGCATACAAATTCTAAACAATTTGCGGAACTCAACATGCGCTGGACATCGATGTTAGCAAAAGGCGCTGACAAGTTCACTTTGCGACACAGCAAACAAGTCACAGCTGCACGTCACCCGTGTCAACTTTGTCAGGGGGCTGATATCCCCATTCGTGTTGTCGACAGGCGTAGTTGACATGTTTTTTTTTTCTCGCTGTCGTGTTCACAAGTTAAAAAAGACACACAGAAAGCGAGGCGGTGGTGTCATCTGTGTATATTAAATGAAGAATTCAGCTGTAGCCAGTTCTCTTAAAATGGGGTCTCAGTCTCGCCCAATATCCCGTACCCTGTCACCTCTATGGAATTTCCGAGGACCTCGCTTGTAATGGCTTTTTGACACTTTCGTTTGCGTCCGCCGTCCTAAGTACATTACATTATGTCCGCACAGCGCTTCTGTCAAAGTTTGTATTTGAAAGAAGCGTCGGAAGACTTCATAAAGTATTTCTTTCCGTTTGCAGACAGGTGCCACTAAGGCGTGTAGTCATACCGCTCCATTAATGTTCTGCTGTTTCGGACAGGTGTGGTTAATCACCAGCAGGCTCTGGTAGAGAAGGGACTTCCCTCTCTAGAAGCGTCATCCCTCGTTATTTGTTTGAGTAGGTGCGCTTTCACGATCTGGGATAAACTGCAAGCAAGAAAAAGAATTTACCTATAAGGAAGTCGTATACTCACGCTGCACCCGAGAAGAACGCAGTTGGAGAAACACGCCTGCTCTCTGATGCAGCGTCCGTCCCGTTTCATAATCAAAATAAAGTGATATCTGCCTATAGCTTCAACGGAAGTAAGCCTAAGCGTAAAATACTTCCTTATTTGTAACTACATTCGCGTGAATGTTTTATTACACGCTTCTCACTACGCCTCGATAGCCATGTGGGCGTGAGGGAGCGTATGTTTATTTTTTCTAAAACTTTTTTTTCTTTAATACGTTGGTGTTTCGTTAGATGAGGCCAGCTTCTCCTTTTCTTTTAATTTCGCGATGCGTTGTAAGAATCGGCAGCGTCGTATACAACAAATTTTCGACTCTAGAGCGACCGCTGCTAGTATACCGCTGCCGCGTGATGAAGACAAATGTTCGAGGTGTTTATGATATCTGGACGCGGGTCTAAATAGAACATTTCAAGGTATCCAGCTGTAAACTTCCTGAATTATTTGGCAGAAGGTAGGTTGGAAAAGTTAAGCAATTACAGCAAGCCGTTTTTGAGATTCCAAGAGTTATTATGACGTTGCACAGACACGGGACATCTTGGCGGTGGCAGTCGTGAAACGGAAGTAGTTGGTCTCATTGGCCAGCAAGAACGTGCCCCGGAGGGCGCGTTCGCCGGTGCTTGACGGAAAAATGCAAGCCAGACCCGTTTAACACCTAAAACAACGTTAATAAAGTACAAGACAAGAAAGAGATGGAGTAGCACATAAAAAAGCTTAAACTTTTCGTGTTTGCTCGCTATGACGCACCGAATCCTTTTCAGGCTGATAACTTCTTGGGCTTTAGTTACTCCAATTTTAGAAGTTTACACAGCGCTAGCTGAGCTGTCGAGAGCGTACGTTTGGATGGTGCCACCGAAATACTCGCTTAAGCGACGCCGTTCACAGGAGACCTGTCACAGAAAGTTCAGCTGCCACGCGTGGCAGCTGAACTTTATGTGACATGGTCTCCCAAGGTGTAGGTGCGGCTGTAATTCATGAATGGATGAAGTTGGACAAGGTTTCATGTAATGAGTGATAAATTATGAGTGGTTCATGCAATAAATCATTAGTAATGTGTAATGTCGAACGCCTCACTTTTCACACCGATTAACTCGAGGTCTAAGAAGGCATAAACAGTGTGTCCCGTTTTATATCTGTCAAAATACGTGAACGGGAAACGAAACTTAATTGCTCTTTTTATCTCAAATGTGTCAACTATTGCGAAACGATGCGGTTTTCCCTGGCGAGGGAAAAAAAAGTGGAGACGTAGGTATGTTTCTCACTTGCACTCGAGAGCCTGATTACGAAAGCAGAAAATAAGCATTCGTACCAGGGGTCAAACAGGGCCGTGCCAAAATGTTACTTTCAATGAATGGTCACTTCAAAATGACGTGAAGCAGTATCGCACCTTTGACAACCCCAGTTGTCAAAGGTGCGATGCTGATTGACAAGTTAGTTATCGCATGACCTGTCTTTATTTTCACTATTAATTGTGTGTGTTGCCAGTACTAACAGGTGTGCTAAATGTGTATTTTCTATTGTGTAGGGACTCAATTCCAAACCAACTCGTGCTATGGCCTACGAGTGTCATTTCATTTGTCGAATGCCACTTGGCATAGTCACCTTAGGCGGCGTGCACCTCATGGTCCACGTCAAGAGGAAGCTTTAGCTCTCGAGGTGCTCCTATTTGAATACACTCAAAGGAGAAATCGTTTTGCTCAGCAACCGCTACACCAAATTTCATTAAGCTTGTTTCATTTGAAAGAGAAAATTCAAATATGGTGACTGCTTGTTGCGAATTGTTTATTTATGCGGCCACTTTATTAATAAAAAGCCGCAAAGATTGCAAATTCTCAAAAAACAAATCTATCATGTTTACAACCCTGTTACTCATCAATAAAAAGCAATATCACATTTCTGTAACTTTAATCTAATAGTGCATCTAAAGAGGACAAAACGGCCATGTTACATATGCCTGTCGAAAAAATTGAGTAATATCTGAATAGCGCTTTCGCAAAACCTACGTAAACAGTGTAATAAGCTCACGCAAAATATAAATTGGCACATCAAATTGGGTCCGCTTTGTATTGTCTAATGAATGCAGCTTACAGAAATGCTATATGTGTTTTTCGTGCAGAGCTACAAATTTGTAAACTTCGTACTTCATTTTTTTTAATTTTCGAATTTTTTTCAAATTTTTTTCAAATTCTTCTAATCTTTCAAAATATATTTTAAGACATCCTGGCCCTAAATCAAAATTCCGCTTCCTACAATCATTAGAACTTCATTCTATCTCTCAAATTCAACAAATTTCATTAGAATCCGTCCATAGGCTATCTCAGAAAGGCGGTTCTGCGTTTTACCTGTAATTGAATAGGCTGTTTCGGAGTTGGGCCAGAGCGAAAGCTAGCTCTTAAGGACAAGGTGCCCTTCCAACAAGCACCCCCTAATTGCCTATGGAGTTAAATTGTGGGATAGCCTTCGCTTGTGATAGCTTACGATAGTCTACTCTCACTCATTCGAATGAGGCAGCTAAAAGAGAATATTAAAATTCTAATCTTAATCTCAATATTCAAAAATATTCAGGCTAACCGGTGATACCAAACTTCATGAAGCCCTAAAGCTTGAAGCTTAAAGCTTGAAAATACTGGAAGATATCTATAGCGGCTCCACAGCCACCGTAGTCCTCCACAAAGAAAGCAACAAAATCCCTATAAAGAAAGGCGTTAGACAGGGAGATACGATATCTCCAATGCTATTCACAGCATGTTTACAGGAGGTATTCAGAGGCCTGGAGTGGGAAGAATTGGGGATAAAAGTTAATGGAGAGTACCTCAGTAACTTGCGATTCGCTGATGATATTGCCTTGCTTAGTAACTCAGGGGACCAATTGCAATGCATGCTCACTGACCTGGAGAGGCAAAGCAGAAGAGTGGGTCTAAAAATGAATCTGCAGAAAACTAAAGTAATGTTTAACAGTCTCGGAAGAGAACAGCAATTTACAATAGGCAGCGAGGCACTGGAAGTCGTAAGGGAATACACCTACTTGGGGCAGGTAGTGACGGCGGATCCGGATCATGAGACGGAAATAATCAGCAGAATAAGAATGGGCTGGGGTGCGTTTGGCAGGCATTCTCAGATCATGAACAGCAGGTTGCCATTATCCCTCAAGAGAAAAGTATATAATAGCTGTGTCTTACCAGTACTCACCTATGGGGCAGAAACCTGGAGGCTTACGAAAAGAGTTCTACTCAAATTGAGGACGACACAACGAGCTATGGAAAGAAGAATGATAGGTGTAACGTTAAGGGATAAGAAAAGAGCAGATTGGGTCAGGGAAGAAACGCGAGTTAATGACATCTTAGTTGAAATCAAGAAAAAGAAATGGGCATGGGCAGGGCATGTAATGAGGAGGGAAGATAACCGATGGTCATTAAGGGTTACGGACTGGATCCCAAGGGAAGGGAAGCGTAGCAGGGGGCGGCAGAAAGTTAGGTGGGCGGATGAGATTAAGAAGTTTGCAGGGATGGCGTGGCCACAATTAGTACATGACCGGGGTTATTGGAGAAATATGGGAGAGGCCTTTGCCCTGCAATGGGCGTAACCAGGCTGATGATGATGATGATGATGAAAGCTTGAAGCTTAAGACTTAAAAACTTCTGGCGTTTTACCATCCAAAACGACTACCTGATCATGAGGCACGCCATAGTGGGTGAGGGGCTCTGGTTAATTTCGACCACCTTGGTATCCTTAACACGGTGTATCCCTAACACGGTGGTATCCTTAACAGCCTAATGCACGGTGCACGGGCGTTTTTGCATTTCGCCTCATAGTAGTACGGCCGCCGCGGCCGGAATTTGATCCCGCGATCTCGTACTTAGCAGCGAAACACCAGAGTCGCTAAGCCACCACGGAAGCCAGTGGTACAGAAACGAACGGTGTGTCCAAACTTCTGTTGTCTTCAAACCTTGGTCTTGTTCTACTGGAAATAATAACAAAGCAATTACTCCTTATGTCAAGGCGATGGTTTCCTTGGACGGCTGGTCAACGCTGAGCAACACGAGACGTGTGAACGCTGCTTGCGCAAGATTACGACCTCTTTCGTTTATGATGGTCAGTTGGAAAACAGAGATGCTGTGCAAAAAAAAGAAAGAATTTAGATCGAAATGGAACAGAGCACTCTCAGTGGGCTCTTCTTGTGATCTGTGATGCGCCTATTTGGCATAAGTTGAGTTCAGTCCCTGAGTATGCTGTAAGAATACAGAGTTGCCTAAGTATCTGGACTGGCTTCTACTTTCTACACTGGCATTCACCCTGCACTTTCCTAGGGTAACTAGTTCCACGAAAAGCAATCGGAAACCCAGAGCGCTATGAGGAAAGTCAGCGTCTATCAAAGTTTGATTTCTCCGTGAGTTCTGGTGACGCTCTCAGATGAATGACGGAATGGTGTCAATACGTAAAATTCAACCCTTTGCATGGCTCCAGTTTCATTGGCATCACTTAATCGTTACCTCGTGGGTGGCCGAAAAATAAAGTAATCATGTGGGCAAACCGTCGGTGCCTTGTTTCATTTGTTTATCGTTACACCCAGTAGAACAATAGACAAATGAAACACGCGCATGTAAATCATAAAGAAAATGCACCCTTTCAACCCATTAGGAAGAAAGGAAAGGCTTGGCATGAGAATGCGCCTCGTGGGCACTGTTTCACCGCATTCGACGGTGGATGGACATATAGGGTGCGATCTTGTACGCGTTCCAAAATAGAACGGAGGCGGTCCGTTCCATCGAGCCGCACACAGTTGGTCAGATAGAACGGTGACGAACGCCATGACGTCAATTGTGAAGTGATATCTGCTGTCAATCATTCCGTGTTGTCTGCTATCGGACGAACGCAATCGAACGGACCGCCAATTTCGTGACGGAAAGAACGGACCGCCTCCGTTCGAGTTTGGAACGCGTACAAGATCGCACCTATAATGTCTGAAAGAGGGGCCACGTCCATGACGCGCTTCAGAAAGGCATGGAATGCGGCTTGCGCTGAGAGTGTATATATAGAGCGGGACAGTAACTGTATAGAGGTACTGCGATATTGCATTGATGATAAAGGAGAGTTATAGCTGACCGGGTTTACGGATCAGGGGTACGAGCGGGCAAGCAGAGATGGCAGCGGAGCGGCGCACAAAAGCTTGAGATTTAGCTCAGCGATCTCTCATTTGGTCGAACCATCGCTTTGATTCGTGTGGAAGAAGGTTGGAGTTACCGTGAAAACATTATAAGCCAAGCCTTCTTTTCTTTTATGCTACAAGCATTAACTAAAAAATATATCTCCGAAACACCTGCAAGGCTTTTTTGCCGGCAGACGTGCCAGCGCCGCGTTTCAAGACGACGCCGACGACATGCCTCTGCTGCTCGTGCTAGCGATAGTCGCTATGTTTCTTGCGCGAGAACGCTGGTCCGCTGCGAGCACTTCCCTGTGGAGAGGACAAGCTAGCGAGCGAGCCGCTCCGTTAACCCGCTGGCCCCCCCAGCGTATACCGCACATGCGCAGTGCCGTCTTCGCTTGCCTGCTGTGCCCGCTGGGCCCTAAAGCCGCTCAGCTATACCTCTCTATTCGACGGTGCTGACGCGTAACATCGCCCAATAATCGGTGTTTGAAAAGAGAAAGCTGCGTGTGCAGGGTACGCTCCACGTTGACGTACGTGACTTGATCTCGGCATTTCTTGGTCGGCTGCTCTCGCGCGTTCCGCGCTACATTTGTTCACCGCTTGTTATCGAGCAAACTAAAACTCGGGGCACCCTGCACAGCAACCCTAGCCATTAATTCGAGTGAAAAACACGATGACATTCTTACGTGCTGCCGCTAGCTTAGCGAATTGCAGCACACACATGAACGCGTGCAGTGGTTTGCTGCTCGGGCTGGAGGTGCTCTGGTTCTCGTCCATGTGCGCCGCGGCAAGCAGGCGAACGCGCTCGGCCTGAATAAGCACAATCGGAATAAACACACCGAGCAAATTACACCTCTGCAAATTGGGACTTGAGTGAGCCGTGGCAAGGCTCTAATCTATCGCTCATGGCCCGTAAACCGACAGGGGAAACGCAAAGACGAGTTTGGCCCGGAGTGTGAATAGATGGCAGCTATTCGGTAAACACGCTCGTCAGGCCTCGTCTCCCATCGTTGCCTGGCCCCCTCTCCCGCCGGTCACGACTCAATCCTATCGCGCTTATAGGCTCGCACGCACAGCGTTGAGGAGAGGCCTTGCCTACACGCCTACTAAAAGCTCCGAAAGACGCAGTAGGATTCCCTCTTGCAAAGTAAGGCCCATCATGGGCTGTTTAAGCGGCCGATATAAGAGTCCGCTTAAACAATAGAATCCAGCATGACGGGCTCATTCGATGCCGATGTAACGTCGCCCTCCCGTCGTAAAAGGCGCACCTCTCTCTTCCCGCAACCTTTCCTTTTGTGCTTTCGAGGAGCGAGATGAAGCGCTCTTAATGGCCCAAGCAATTGGACAGCTAGGCGAGAGCAAACTACGGCCCACCGAGCGACATGCTGTAATACTGGCCTAAACAATCCTCATAGGGTTTATTGCGCTAATAAAAGTGATGTCTCATGGTATTCTATGATTTCCCAGATGAGGATACTAATTCGTGTACGAACGCAGCATGAATTCAATGCTTAACCTTCGACTTCGTGGACCTTCCTATCGCTGTTTTCGATTATGCGCATGCCCTCTTTCGACAGTGCATTTCGCAGCTTTACACTTGTGAGTAGTTAAATGCGCTGGCTTTTATTGAAGTACTTCTTTTTTCCACAGGAGCTTGGAGAAGCGCTAGAGAAGAGCGTAAAACGCAATTTACTTGGCGTCGACAGGTGTACGAAAAAGGTTAAAAGTTCGTGTTAGGCTGCTAAGCACAAGGTCGCGGGATAGAATCCCGGCCACGGCGGCCGCATATCGATGGGGGCAAAATGCGAAAACACCCTTTTACCTAGATTTAGGGGCACGTTAAAGAACCCCGGGTGGTCCAGATTTCCGGAGTCCCCCACTACTGCGTGCTTCATAATCGCAAAGTAGTTTTGCACGTAAAACCCCATAATTTAATTTTAATTTAAGGCTAATATAGCGAATGACTGGAGCAGGTGTTCTTGCGCAGCAAAACAGTTTGCGCTCTCTCTCTCGCCGCACTCAAAGCTCCAGCGGTAAAGGAAAGAAAGAAAGAAGAAAAAAAAAACGGATGAAAAGAAGCAGTGGGCTGGACGGTAAGCAACAATGTTAAGATTCAATAAAATGTGTGGAAAAAGTTTCACTCACGACATATCCCATGAAGGGCTACAGCGTACACAGCCTACGAGTTTAACATTTGATCTGCCGAAATCAACAGCTGTTGTGATATACGCGCGAAACGTTGATGTGGCCGTAGGTCTTGCGGATTGCTGCAGCACCGAGAGCGAGACCGCTTGATCATAGCCCATAATGAATTGTCAAAGCTGGCTACCATACATCACGCTCTCCACAGCTACATTTCTATAGTAATGAGAGAAAACAGCATGTGCACATATGTCGGGCTTCAAAACGATGATATATCTGAATCTCTGCAAGGAAAGCGTCTTTCTGCAACAATCGTTCGAGAAACTAGTGAGGGCTATAGAGGGTGTTTCTGCTGGCTTTAGCTAAAGTTTAAAAATATGCCGACGCACTCTGAAACGACGTGACCAAATGCATGTTGCTCACTTTTTTATGTAGTGTCACGCAATTTTACCAAAAATTTCTTAATTAGATAATTTGTCAGCTATAATTAACCAACTTCTGAAGCAACGAGGCTAGAAAAAAAATTCCAATTAGAAAGTTGCACAGCGGTTAGCAAATGTCCGAATAAACAGTTTCTGTCTTTCTATCAAGTATTAGTGTTTTTCTGCTGACTGCGGATGCCCGCGAAATAAAGAAACAACACATGCACAAAAACAGCATACATGCCCACTTGCGCATCGTGATTGCGCATGCTCCCAAACGTTCCGCGCACAAAGGAACATAGCATTTAGCCGGGTGTGCTGGAGCTGCATCTGCTTATCGCTATCATGAACCACCGCGAGGGAAGCACATCGCTGGCGCAAATTGCAAAGCCAACGCCTTCGTCGCTGCCCTGCCGCCTTTTAAGCGGCAGCACGCCCTGCTACATCTTATGCTCGTTTGTATGCGGACGGTTTCGGAACGCTGCAATCACGGCGCGCAAGCGTTTATGTCAAGTAGTTTTTTTTTTGTATTTCGCGGGCATCCGCAGTAAGCTGACAAACACTAATACTTAATAGATAGAAAGTTAGGAACTGTCTAATCGGACGTTTTGCAAAGCGCTCGACAACTTTCTATCTTGATTTTTTTGTTTCTAAATTCGTTGCTTCAGAGGTTGGTTAATTAATCCTGACTAATTATCTAATTAAGGAAAATAGAAATAATAGCGTGACATACTACATACAAAAGTGAGCAGCATGCATTTGATCGCGTCGTCTTAGAGCGCATCGGCATGTTTTTAAACTCTGGCTAAAGTTAGCTGAAAGGCCCTGTATAATGGTACAAAGGGTTATCCAGAAATATAACACGTCACCCGCCGTGGTTGCTCAGTGGCTATGGTGTTAGGCTGCTGAGCACGAGGTCGTGGGATCGAATCCCGGCCACGGCGGCCGCATTTCGCTGGGGGCGAAATGCGAAAACACCCGTGTACTTAGATTTAGGTGCACGTTAAAGAACCCCAGGTGGTCAAAATTTCCGGAGTCCCCCACTACGGCGTGCCTCATAATCAGAAAGTGGTTTTGGCACGTAAAACCCCATATATTAAAAAAATATAACACAAATAAAATTGGAGAAATCGCTTGACACGCTGCATCAGAAGCGTATGCTGGCATGTCTTGCTTTGCTCCGTCGATTAACCGCAAGTGAAAATGATACATTTCGCTTGCTGTTTTACTTAGGCAACACGTTCTTCTGCAGCTGCTATGAAAGACGTTTCCAGAGACACACGTCGCAGATGCACAAGAAGGCGATAGTGATAGGGCTTTCGAGAGAGCAGAACACTAAACGGAAGGACACACTTAGCATAGCTATGCAATAAGGTAGCGTTTTGTATCGCATGCCTATCAATATAGATGGGATTCCTTGAAAATCGTCAGCATGCCGCTTAGCGTCTTCCGCACTGCTGTTTTCGAGAGAGAGCTGCAGCTGAAGTCAAGAAAGTTGAGAGCATGATTGAAACTGTGCACTACGTAGAGCTTATACGCTTTGTTAAACTTCACTCCCGTTTAATGCCGCTTTATCGAATTTCGCTGAGTCAATTAGTGCCCCTTGGAGCAAAATGCCAAGTGGGATTTTTCGAAAACTAAAGTGATGGCTGCTTATGTCGTTAACACCCGACTATTTTGAGTAGCAGTTTGTCAAGAAAGCTTACATATACAAAAGCGTTTTTTGTAGCTCCGTACTAAAGAGGCCTCTGAGGTATCTGCTTGTCAAAGCATGGTTATTCGCATGAATGGTGAGAGAACCATGGACAGTTGGTGATATTTTACTTTGATCAACATTGGGCATAAAAGGAAAGCCTCAGCCCGGAGACATCGTTTTGACAAAAGGACTTGTCATAGCATCCACTACAGGCTGGGACATTTCTTCTTAGTCCACTTTTGATCTATTCAAGTCTCCATCTTCCTGCGCTCTTCTGCCTTTTTTGGATTAAGAATTGTCAGCCACTAGTGCTTTTGCCTTTCTTTTTCGTTCACTAGCAAAGCACTCCGGCAGCTGTTGTTGCAAGAAATTTCCCAATGCGGCTGGTTTCACGAATCATTATATATAAGCTTAATTTGCTGTGAACAACTGTCTCTGCAGCAATTCGATACCGATTGTCTCCGCTTTATCTATCTGCCCTGACACCTATCATCACTCTCGCGCTTAAGGTGTGGTCGTTAGTTCCTTCAATGGAGATAATGAAAGAGTCAGTGCTTCCCTTACTAGAATCAGCTATGATGTTTAAAAACAATTTAGGCGATACTGGAAGCTACTTGCTAGCGCTAAAATGTAGCTTCCAAAAGTTGCGCAGTTACCCAAACCATTCATGTAAAGTGTGCCTTGCTGTGCGAATACCATCACTGGGGGAAAGCAAATACCTCTTAGCGGGAGAGTGGTGGTGTAAACGTCTTTACCAAGGATGGAAATATTCGTCTACTGGCTTAGTTTCGTGCCAATTTACTAGATTTAAAAAGTTCAGGCCATAGTCCGATGATATAGGAGAGGAGTGAATTGAAAGGAAACTACGAAACCACGTCCAGAGGCCATCCTGTTGAGTAGGTTGGCTGAGCCCTCGAGGAAGGTGCGGTTTTCCGATATTCTTTGTGGCAGTGCATTTCCAAAGCAGATTTGCGACGTGAACCGCTTCTTTTATACAGTTGCACATAGGGCAGGGGAGCCTTCGATGATGTTCCTACGAGTCTTGAGGGAACTGCAGCCCTTACAAAAATGACTTTAGACTGTCTATAGAAAGTCTATAGACTTCTTATAGACGACCTTTCCTTTCTATAGATTTGGACTTTTGTTGATACAAAGTCTGTAGACTGTCTATAGACGAAAGTAGATAAAGTTTCTATTTCTTTTTGTCTATACGCAGTCTATAGACGGTCTATAGAAAAAAGTCGATAAGGTGTTTGCTCTTTCTTGCCTACTTCTCCTCTATGGACTACCTATAGACGAAAGTCGATACAACTTCTATCTATTTTTATCCATACTTTGTCTATAGACTTTCTATAGACGAAAGTCGATAAGGTTTCTATTTCTTTTGTCTACTCGCAGTCTATAGACAGTTTATAGAAAAAAGTCGATAAGGAGTTTGTTTCTTTATTGTATCCTTCCCCACTATGGACTACCTATAGACGAAAGCGGATTAGGGTCTCTATCTATTTTTGTCCATACTTTGTCTATAAAATTAAATTAAATTATGGGGTTTTACGTGCCAAAACCACTTTCTGATTATGAGGCACGCCGTAGTGGAGGATTCCCGAAATTTCGACCACCTGGGGTTCTTTAACGTGCACCTAAATCTAAGTACACCGGTGTTTTCGCATTTCGCCCCCATCGAAATGCGGCCGCCGTGGCCGGGATTCGATCCCGCGACCTCGTGCTCAGCAGCCGAACACCATAGCCACTGAGCAACCACGGCGGGTATACTTTGTCTATAGACTTTCTAGAGACGAAAGTCGATAAGGTTTCTATTTCTTTTTGTCTACTCGCAGTATGTAGACAGTCTATAGAAAAAAGTCGATAAGGTGTTTTTTTTTTTGTATCCTTCTCCTCTATGGACTACCTATAGACGAAAGTGGGTACGGTCTCTATCTATTTTTGTCCATACTTTGTCTACAGACTTTCTAAAGACGAAAGTCGATAAGGTTTCTATTTGTTTTCGTCTACTCGTAGATTATTGACGGTCTATAGGAAAAAGTCGATAAGGTGTTTGTTTCTTTTCTGTCTACTTCCCCTCTATGGACTACCTATACACGAAAGTGGGTACATGTCTCTGTCTATTTTTGTCCATATACTCTGTCTATAGACTTTCTATAGACGAAAGTCAATAAGGTTTTTATTTCTTTTTGTCTACGCGCAGTCTATAGACGGTCTATAGAAAAAATTCCGTAAAGTGTTTGTTTCTTTTTTCTCTGCTTCCCCTCTATATGGACTACCTATAGACGAAAGCCGATACAGTCTCTATTTATTTTTGTCCATACTCTGTCTATAGACTCTCTATATTAGACAGTTAATAATAATAGTCGGCTAAGGTTTCTATTCCTTTTTCTCTCCTGGTGTATTGAATGTCTATATAAGAAAGTCGATAATATGTAATGCCTAGTTCCCATACTCCCCGCCCTCTGCGAAGGCGATGATATGGCACTGGTTCATGCGCGACCGGCACCGCGTGCAACCCCGGCGCGGCGGGCAAACCGTGCAGACTGCTAGTCGTCATTCGGTGCAGCTGCACCGAACGAGGATCGCGGCGGAACAGGCAATGTCCGAGTCACATACCTCTGTCACACAAGCACGCAAAAACTCTTTTACCTAAGCGGTCCTTTACCGAGTTGAAAGACCTCTAATTAAAAGGAGTTGCGCTGCAGACACACGGCGCGGGCGATCTCCTTTTATCGTTTCCTTCCGAACACGCTATGGAAAGCATGGCGCTAGATTCTGAAACAAAACCAGTTAGAATAAACCAACGTATTTCAATATAGAAATTAGAAACGTACTATAATATGCTTGTTTTAGTGAATTTAGATACAGTTTATTCGAAAAGGTTAAATTAAAGAAGATTTAATAAGGTAGCTTCAAGAGTCTTCGCAGAAGTAGCAAATTTTACATGTTCGTCTAGCAACCTTGGGCCACTGTTTACATCGGAGTCAACATGGAGGTCGAGAATATGGGGGACTGCACGGACACGAAGGAAAAAGTCGAAATAGCATGCATTTTGGCAAGGATTCTTGCTGCAGAGAGCGAAGCAGACGCCGCAAAGGCAGTCAAAGACCGTATTAAGCGGCAGTTGCTACTCAACGGGTGTACATTTTATGCCTTGGCGCTTCCCACGAGAGTCTGCAACCGATCGACGTGGGCTTTCATCCGCCACGAAAAGTGGTTCGAGGAGACTGTGCCTCACCTCGGTGGCCACAACTTCAAGCAGTCGTTTCGAGTGAACCCCTCAACGTTCCGGTTTCTCGTGGAAAGTCTGCGCCATGTGCTCGAAAAACAAGTTACCAACATGCGTGACCCGATCACTGCGGAAAAGCGTGTCGCCATTGGCCTCTACAAATTGTGCTCTTCTGCCGAAGATAGAACTGTGGCAAACCTCTTCGGCGTTGGGCGCTCATCCGTCAACGTCATTTACAGAGAGTTTTGCGCAGCTGTTGTCTCTGTGCTCGAAAGTGACTGGATCAGAATGATTACTGAAGAGGAAATGCCTAGGCACATCCAAGAGTTCGAAGCCGTGTGCGATTTCCCTCAAGCTGTCGGTGCCCTTGATGGCTGCCATTTCCCTATTTCGCCTCCAAAGAAGTACGCCACCGACTACTACAACTACAAGGGTTGGTAAGTGGCCACGATTTAACTTATTTCATGTAAGTGTTCTGTTTGGGCCCATTTTTATAGTAGTAAAAAAAAGTAACTGACTGACCCATATTTTATTGCTAAGTAAAATGTTATTCAATTTTACCAGCAGCTCTTAAGAAAACGCGTAATTTGGTTCGCAGTCTTGCAGTGTTTAGCAGCGACAATTTTAATGCGACGACGAAAAGAGTTCTCCGCAGGACTGCAACTCCTATACGATGTAGAGTACGCTAACAGCGACCGGTTGTGGCATTATGTGAAATAATGTAATCCGAGCTGCACTCACAGCTATTAATAAAAGCAAACTGTAAAATCGCATCACAGTAACTAAAGGCAGTGAACTCAGCAGTGCCATGCTGCACTAACCTTTATTCACTTTGCACTTTGTTTTTTCTTGCAGGCACAGTATTATCCTACTAGCATTGGTCGACCACAAGTATCGATTCAGATACTGCAATGTCGGTGCCCCAGGACGCTGCCACGACGCACATGTGTTTGGTGTTTCACGGCTGTCGAAGATTGTCAACAGTCCCCTTTTCAAAGCACCTGTTGCCGCAGTGGGTACCACAGCAGTCCCACCGATAATATTATGCGATCAAGCATTTCCACTAACCCCAAACCTCATGAAGCCATTTGGACACCGAACTGTCATCAGTGAAGCTGAAAGGAATTTCAACTGTCATTTATCTGGAGCAAGGAGGATAGTTGAAAACGCATTCGGAAGGCTAAAGGCCCGGTTCCGTTTCATTGCGAAAAGAATGGAGTGTTCTGTTGGCAATGCCCGTTTGGCTATACGAGCATGCTGCGTGCTCAATAACATTTGCGAGCACTTCAACGACAGTGTCCACCCACAGTGGTTAAGTGAGGTGCAGCAGTCCAATGCTACATTTCCACAGCCATCACGCAGAACAGAAGCTGAAATTGGAAATGCATCCGCCATCAGGACAGCACTTGTGGAATATTACAAGCGAAGGAACTGAACGCAAGAGTCCCAAGAATCAGCAACAATTGTGGAACACCATGTCAGTTTTTACTAAAAAACTTCAACATTGCATCTACAAGTTTCTCTTGCAACTTGAGCCCCTCTTTACGGAGATCCATTTCCATTTTGTGCGCATCAGCAAACTGCTCTCTCTGCCGTCGCTGCTCCTCAAGCATCCTTTCTTGAAAGTCGCCAGCCGGTTGCCTTCTCTTCCTGCGGGCACATTCGGAACTGCCACTTGCGAGGTTCCTGGATTCAACCTGTTGTACTGGCGACTCGGAAGGTGAACAATCTTCGGCGACGTCTTCACAAGAAGCAGAGCCGGAATCAAGCATGTCGAAGATCAGCTGCGTTTGAAGAAGGGATCCGAAATACATTGACCACATTAGTTGATGTGTGAAGCGGTAAACAATTAGTTCAGGGTTTTTACTTGCAAGAGAGCTGCCTCTCCTTGCGTGTATGTATTCACGTTTTTTTATTTTAGAGTCTGCATTTTTTTTATTCTCCAAACAGCGCACTGCCAAGCTTGCAAAATGAACAGCGCGTGAGCACAAGCAGAAATGAACCACAGTATTAACAAGAGCAGTCCGCTACACTGCAGGGTTGTGCAGATTATGGGCTTGGCAGCACAGCTGATGCTACATTATGTCTTGAAATTTAGTTGACTGTAATAAAGCATATATAGTCTCCACTATGCATTTCTTACTTCTTCGACGGAGGCAGTGCTGCTTGTTGTGCTCTCGCTGCACCCAGCCTCTTCCATTAAAGATGTATCGTGAACAGGCAGGGATCCTAGAAACCTATGGACTTCGGAGAAGAATGGCCAGCTCGGCGGTGATGACCCTGTTGTCATGTGTTTCAGGCAGCTCCTGGATAAGAAAACGAAAGAACTAAAATTTTATATACTCAAAATGTAAAGATATACACAGAGCAAAACGTTTGCCGATAGATACAAACGCGACTTGATGGTACAGAAAGCCTGAGAAGCGAAGGTAACCCTTTTTACTCGAAAAAATTTAAAGTTTCTCATGTTTTCTTGTCTGAGAACAACGCTTGCGCATGGTCCGAGAAAAATGCAAACCGTAGTCACATCTGCAGAAATGAAAACATGCAGACGACTTCCTGCTTCGTATTATATGTTGCCGTGAGAAGGCGTACAATATAATGTGAAATGCGCCTGTCCATAAGTTAAGGTTCCCGTTATCTTGTGACGAACGAAATCATGCTATTGACGACCTGCGCGGGTTGTCATTCTTCGCCGCATGTGAAGGCGAATTTGCGTTTACTCAGACCGACTCGCACTGTAAAGGAATTGCAGAAACAGCCTTTAGCGCGTCGTCGACTTTCGTGTGTGCAGGGCGCAGTTCAGCCCTGCAAAATTCGACGCTAGCTGAAATGAAGGGTCTCTGCCTTAAAACCTTCGTTACTACGGCTCCGTCCGCTAGATTAGGGTTCCGTCGCTGCCTACTACGGAAACAACGTTCGATGCTGAGGTCGCGACACCACAAACGAGAGCTTGCAGCTTGCGACCACAGCCTGAAGCCGCTTCAGGGTAAATTTAGCGCTCACAGCTTACTGCTGTGCTTTGTCTTACCTGTAGGTCTGTCCCAGGTTCTCTATCTTGCTGTGCACTTGCGCCTTTGTGCGAGGTACACCCATGCTCGTCAATGCTTGTGCAATGCCATCGTAAACGCCTCCGTTGTGCTTCTGCGCACGCAGCGAGGGCAGGTTGTCTTCCCATAACTTGATTAACGCCCAGGTGTCTCTCTCCGACCACTGTACCCGCGGTTTTCTTTGGCGTGCCGGAGGCTGTTCGTCGGTACCGCTCGCCGTAGCCATGGTCGCAGAAAATGGCGCGAATTTGCATCGTCTGTTAGCGTCACGTGATATTTTCGAACTGCTTACGAGAGTGCCGTGCAAAAAGTGCAAAACTGCGCCTACTTAAGGTTCAACGAAAGACAAAACCCTTTTTTGTGATGTGTACACTTGAAATAAAAATGCACTTTTGCTTCGTTTCTTTATTGCATGATAATTACTGGTGCCCACTGCGTTGGAGGCTACGCCTTTCCAGCCGTAAAAGAGATCGGTGATCTCCGGTTTCGGAAAAGACCGCTTCTGAAAAAGAGATTAAACTTTGGCGTGTGTCTGCGGATGCAACTCCTTTGTGTGAGATGTCTTTTTCTTCAAATGCCTTTAAAGTGCTCGTGTGACAGGGGTAACAAAGGTCTTCCAGGCACCAGAAGGCCCTAAACCTGGCTGCTTCCCGGACGTACACTTCGCGAGACCAGCTGGTGAAGGTCAGATGGTGATGATGTGGCAAAGGTGGTGAATAAGTCGCGAAAGCCGGCAGACCAGGTGGTGAATTCACCACCTGGTCTGCCTCTGAGTTGTCGTGGTATTGCATGTCTATAGATTAACAATAGACAAACATCGTTAATCTGGGCCCAACCCGTGTACGCTGTAACCAAGCGCAGGTACCGGTGGATAATACGTAGCTGCGTTTGATATAAGCCACTGAAGTTGTATACTGCTGAGATTGCTGTAGAGCCTATTTGTAGACATTAGTATACACATAGTGTATACCTCCGCATTTGTTGACCACATGATATGATCTACGTAGTCGGTCTCGGCAATCCCAAGACAGTCTTCACAGTTGTCGCATCACTTTTGCGGCAGTAGAATAAAGAAAGTAAAACGCCGATCCAATTGTTATAATAGTTGTTATGAACGCCAGCTTCAGCTACAAGTGGATTCCAAACAGGCATCGAGCTAACAGCAAGGACACTCGTAATGTTTGTAGCTGACAACGCGGACTTTGTGAATGTGCGATGAACCGATGTCGCGCATGTGGTGTTCGCGTTGTGTGTCGTCCGATTCTCGGATACTTTTCACATTTTCTTCATACCTCGGCTGCGTCACTAACATAGGGCGGTTTTTAACGGACTTGAGTGCCCGCCTATAGACAACCTACACTTAAGTTCTCACTCTTTCTCTTTCATTCCCCATTCCCCTCCCCACGCGTAGGGTAGCAAACTGGACTCAGTCTAGTTAACCTCCCTGCCTTTCCGTCTTCCCTTCTCTCTCTCTCTCTCTCTCTCTCTTGTTGACTGATATCCTGCACTATAAACCCATCAAAGTTTCTCATTCACTTAAAATAGGTGCCAAATCATTAGAGCCCACCCAGTATTTCGCCGGCGGTATGCCTGGGCAGCCACGCATATGAGTACCTCAATGCAGTACTGATTGCTTTGACCTATCACCGGAACAGAAAATTAGCACTAACATACGTGCGGGCATCACATTTGGTGGTACGCTGGAAGATATGCTACAAGTACGCTGTATTACTAATCGACGCTGGCAATAATGCGTCTGAAACGTTTGAAGGGCTCTGTAATGGCTTTTACAAACAGCGCATTCAAGTTAGCGTTCCAGTCTCATACGATAGCCCACAGCGTTTGTCATACAACCTGCCAGCGCATTTCCTTCGTCCACGAAAAAAGATGAATAATGGTGATAAAGATGAATAAGCCACCCGTTCCGGCGCGCATGGCGCGCAGAGAGAGAGCGAAAAAAAAAATGAAGGAGGAAAAGGCGCTCACACTCCTCCGAGCGCGCGCGCCATCGCGCGCGGAGCTCCTGCGCATGCTCGGAGATCTTGCGCATGCGCGGCGGTGCGCCATCTCAACGAGCGCGCCGGGCACGTAAATGGTTGTACCGGTGTGCGGTGTCCGCCTGAACGTTGGTGTCCGTGTATGCGTGTCATCTTTGTGGCATCACACGTCAACTACACTGAACGGTAAGCTTTAGCAAAGATGTTTTGTGTCAATAGCTCATGATTATGTGAGCGCATTTCGTAGCGCGAAGCGGCTGCATGTAGCGCAGGCGACTCGGGTATAGTGTCGGTTTGTCGTTGACATAGTTTCATAACGCGCTCTTGTTCTCGCTTCTACTATACGGAATGTTTTACGGCGAGCGATCGCTCGGGCTTGTTGATTTTCGCATAATAGTTTGGGTGCGTAAAGAAGGAAGCTACACCATGTTTTAACTTGATATTGAGCTACCACTAAGCGGATTGTGTATGTTGGGCAGCCAGTGTGGTAGATCTCATTTCGTGGCGCTTGATCCGGCCGCGATGAATGCTGCGCCGCATGTGTAGTGAAATTCTCGTGACACGCTTTACGTATATATCTCGAAATTGTGTTAGCATCAAGAATGTTCTGACAGACACGTATAGTTAAATAACTGCTAACGTACTCGGATGAAAGGCCGTGTTTGCGGGGCATGCATCAGCAGTGTGTGCACTGCCGTTTTCGCATTGTTTAAAGGTAGCAGTATTTTTAAGGTTTCTGGCAACCAATCTAAATAATTTTGGGAAGTTACCGCAAGCAAAACACGAGACTTGAAGAAATGTCAAGCGAAAATCTCTAGATTCACCCAATCTATTTATATGCAACCACAAACGCTTTTGGAGCATGAAACCTGCGATAAGCTCAGTCACTCGCAGCTTCGCAACTTAGCCGAAAAAATTGGAGCACAATAATTTAGTCGCTCCGGGAAGCACCTTTACACGTTTCAGACTGAAGGCATTGCGTTTGACGGTAGTTGGAAGATTTGTTTTTTGTCTCTTTTTTAAACAGTTTAGCAGCAGAAGTTATCTTTCGAGCTATATGAAAAGCGTTAAGCGCCTTTCGATGCTTCGGGGTTATGCAGTTAACGTGCTCTTAATCTCTAGGCAGCTGCTGGCGCAGATTCGCATTGTGCCAGTCGTGCACGGTATGAAGCCCTTGTCGTGCGCAATAAGTGTTCCGGTTTTCATTACTGTTGCATGTAGTGCCGTCGTCTTGGACAGACTGCATACTATATGCGCTGTACAAAAGAAAAAAGAGCCAGATTATCAATTTGGTGGTCTTTTCTTAGTAGATAACGCACAGATTATTCAAATAATTCAGTGGACGATGCATTTGTTCTACCCTTATTAACACACCTAAGAGATCGTAACATGTTTTAGTTGATAAGTGACCTGATCAGTACGCCCCCATTCATGTGCATTCTACTGAAAGTGTGGCAAATGTATTCATCTCGAAGTATGAGAAAAGAGACAATGCAGACCGTTCTAAGCGGAAATAAATTGCAAATGTTAACGTGATTGTTCAAAACTGCAGTCAGTATGCTGAGCATGTTCGATCGGCACGGGCACATTGCATTAACACCTGCAAAAATGTGCACAGTCCAGCAGGGTATCTTTGTTTCAACAATTATTATTATAGGAATCGTTTGGGATTCTCACATTTCTTTCATTTTTATGAGTACACTGTGTGTCACATGAACCTGTCTTGAAACGAAACGTACCGTTGCTAACACCGGCGACCATTATGGTTGTCTAACTGCTTATCATACTATAATATAACGAAACATCATAATGGTACTGATTAATATCGCCATGTAGTCTTTAGTCATAGGTAAACAAAGTTAACTAGAGGCATAAGTGGTGAGAGCAAATTATGTAGAAAACTACTATTGAACCGTAAAAATAACTCATTGTATAGTTTTCCCTCACATTGTTGCATTTGTTTTACGCGTGTCTCTGTGTATTCCGTGCTGTACTCGTGTGGCCATCAATTACGAACTTGCCGAAGCCCTTGTCAGCTTTATTAAACAAGGGATTCAAGTCAGTTGCATCTAATACTACATGTTAAGTGACTGACGTGTTATTCGTTTTATCTAAATATTATGGACTGGCACTACTTGGCAATTATTAAACCATAGTATTTTTTATTGCACTTAAGCTGCAGGCGTCATAGATTGCCAAAAAATTTTCATGAAAACAGCCAGGAAAGGCTTGGAAAAAGATCAGGAAACTTTAAATTGGCCACATAGGTATGCTGTCTTGTTACATGTCAAAGTTTCCAGAAAGTCTCTGTGTTAAATATATTTTTAAAACGTTTCACTTCATAAAAATTGAAGAAAATTGGTTCTATTTATTGAAAAAAAAAAGTCAAGCAGACTGACAAGGCATTTCTTACTCAATATGTTTTTTTTGCGTTAACTAAACGTCCTGAACCTCGATAGCCTAGAAAAAATTTTCATCTTTCAAAGCACCTTAAATAATTTACTGTGATAGAATTCATTCGAACTATACCATCAGTTCTGTTCCCTAGGAGGTGCATATCTGTCGTGCCATGACACAAAGTGCTCGTGTGGTATTTCGGGTGCTCATGTGGTATACCTAACTTGGAAACCTGTTAGCATGCCCAAGAGGCCTCATTACCTGCAAGAAATTAAGGTACCATATCAATACAATCAACCCATCTGCCATCTGTTGAAGTTATGGCCAATGACCCATTCATTTAAAAGTATGAGAAATACATTTCAATGTGTACTAAGCAAAATAAATTACAATCTTAGGCATGATACTGGGAATATTCCAGTCACGTCTTCTGAAAACATCCCTCTGCACGGGCATACTTAACTACCAGCCAAAAAAACTGTACAGACAGCCCAACTGGGTAACGTTTCCGCAATAAATATAGGGACCATTTGGGATAAGTACATTAATGCATCATATATGAACTTGTCATAAAAGGGAACATACTGTTGCTGACACGAGCAGCAGTTGTGACTGTTTAATTGTTCACCATACCATGCAATAGAACATTGCATAAAGGTACTGATTTGTATTGACAAACAGCCATTAGTCATAGTTAAACCGCATTAAGTATTGACTTAGATGGTTTGAGTAAATATATTCAGCTGCTTAATGAACATACAAAGAATACACATCTGTTATTTTTGCCTCATATTGCTGCATGTACTTATTTGCAGCATACACCTGCAGCACCTTTGGGACTAATGACACAAAGGTCAAGGCCAGCCTGGCGACCATGCTTGCCAAGGAGTAGTGTAAATATTTAATCTGTTTCCATAATAGCATAAGACAAGAATTTAAGGAATTCATGTATTATATCGAGCAATAAAAACAGTTAATGCATTGCCGGTGCATTTGTTTTATTTTTTGCACTGCATGATTCAGCACTATATAAATTCTTTCTGTTTATGCAACATATATAAGAGTACAGCTGGTTCAGGAGCTTTATTAATCTACTAACGGTAATGCATAAGTGCAGATGAAAAGGAACAGGTGCACATGCATAATATCTGCATTCCATGCATTTCCATGCATTTCATATCTATAAAATGAAATGAAATACATTCAAAACGTTTTGCTACCGCATGTAATGAAAAATGTAAACTAACTTGTAGATAGCCGCTATGGAGTTATGGCCTTATACACTCTTTGTAGACTTGTCTATAAAATGTCTGTGTCTATAGAGTGTCTATAAATTAATTAAAATGCATGTTTCGTGGCAAGTGTATGCAGAATGTCATAGAAAAAAGTGTATTGGATTATAAAGTTCTGTTTTTGTAGACTGAAGTCTATAGAATGTCTATAGTATATATACATTTGTCTGTAGACATTCCATAGACTTCAGTCTACAAAAGTAGAACTGTAAGCCTATACACTTGCCCATAGACATTATGCAGACAACTGTCTACAAACATGAATTTTAATTAATCCATAGACACTCTAGACTCAGACTTTTTATAGACTAGTCCATAAAAAGTGTATGGCCATAAGTCTATAGACGGTCTATAGACTTAGACTTCTTATAGACTAGTCTATAAAAAGTGTATGGCCATAAGTCTACAGACAGTCTATAGACAGTGTATAGACAGTCTATAGACCCAGGCTTTTTATAGACTAGTCTATAAAAAGTGTGCAGCCATAAGTCTATAGACTGTCTATAGACTAGTCTAAAGAAATGTCTATAGACAGTCTATAAACTCAGACTTTTTATAGACCAGTCTATAAAAAGTGTGCGGCCATAAATCTATAGACTGTCTATAGACCAGTCTAAAGAAATGTCTATATACAGTCTATAGACTTCATAGACAAATGTCTATGGACTGTCTATGGACTTTCTATAAAAATTTTTGTAAGGGTGCCCCCACAGTTCCCCGATGCTTGGTGTGAGGGCAACCCCAAGTGAAGGCGCTGCAGAATCCCTTCCTCCTTTCCTTTTAGGGAGGGATGTGATGGTAATGGAGCAGGCTGGTGTTGGGGCACGGGCTTCACGTCGTTCTCACTCTAGCGCTACTGGAGTCAGAACGTGAAGCTCGTCGTCGCTGCTAGTTAGGTACTGTTTCTTTTCCCGAGTGCCGAACAGCGAGTTCTCGGGCACGTTCATATGCAGATATTACTACGTGGGCGGGCTCCCGCTAAAGATTTGTGTAAACTCAAACATCTCGAAGTTCTTCAGCGAGTCTGCGTATGCGACTGGCAAGGAATGAAGTGTGATGCCGGAGGGGAAAACGCGCCATAAGTACAGCGCGCCGCTCTTTTGAACGTACATTTGCAAATATAAACGGGTGGCGGGTTTACAAAGCTTCTAACACAGAAAAATGGCTGTCGTAATCCCAGCCTTTGAGGATGAAACTAGTGAAGCTTGAGGATCAAACAGGAGGAGAATAGGGGGCGCTTGGCAAGAAGCACCTGATTCAGATGGAGCTGTACGAAAGAGTGCTGCGCTGCTACTCGTATTACACTTCCTAGATGTTTTTTTTTTTTACATTAAAGTGCCTTACGCAAGTAGGTGTCCTTTCACGCTAAGGCACAGACATTCTTCTTCTTAAAAGAATGGTGTTTTCGTTTGCCTAAAGCACACGCAAAATAACTTAGAGTGCCGCTCTCAAACCACCGAGTTGGGATTCATGAATGAAAAAGCAATCCGCAGCGCTCCTAAATTATACGTGAAAGTACTACGCGTTGTGAGAATTATACGTTTTTTTTTTCAGGGGAACGTTATCTTTATATATTATTTTATATTCAACTAAATCTGCAAAGTAAGCTGGATAACGCTGAAAAAAAGCAGCTGATCAACCCTAGCCTAAAAAGGCAATCTTCAGCTTTGAGGACAATACGCGGCCCCGAAGTAACGGCTCGCAGGCCTCAGTATAAACTTTATCCCTTTCTCTAGCCGTGATTCAGCGCATTAAGGAAACTTAATGATCGTCTGCTGAGTGAACAGACAATACTAGAACACCGTCCCCACCGATAATCAGCTCAGAAGGCACTAAAGGCACTTCTGTGCTTTCTTTGACGCTGTAGTGCTGTTCGTGGATGGGTTTCTACCACCATCTCTATCTCTCTCTCCCTTCTTTCAGTGCAGGGTGCCCAGTTGGACTCTTGACTGGTTAACATCCCTGCGTTCCTTTTGTATCTCTCTCTCTCTCTAGCCGCGGTGTTTTTCCGGCTGTGTAGTGTGGTTCAAGGCAGCAATGCCTAGAGCCTTAAACGTACCTTTTCACAAGGGGACATCCATTTTTTAATATAGTGGTAATCTGCCTGGTTTAATATGTGCTTGCAGGCTGAGGCAGCTGCGTTTCTTCGTCACCTTTTATTGCGATGACAATTATAGAGGCACTCCACGCGCATCTTTTACGTGATCACTCTGTCGCCGTTGCCGTGATGTTCCGTACAACGTCCGAGGGCGATAACGCCGTCCTCACGCGTCGTATGCTGGGCGTGCGAGTGAAAGCGCGCGAGAGAAGCCGACGATTGCGGAGCAAACGCGCCATGGCGGCGTTGTGCTCCGGCAGCAACTGCGCATTTCCCGACCGGGCGCAAGGGAACCTGACGATTGTGGCTCAATCTCACGCGCCATATGTGGAGGAGAGCGGGTAGGCACCACGAGAGGAAGGAGAGGCGGCTTGACTCCGCCAACAAGTGCGTACATCGCCCGGCCGTGCGCGGTCGCGCGCGTCGTATCTGGAAAGGTGTCAGCAGACGGCTCGTACCTTTGTGTGTGCTGTTTTCTCACCGCTCTTGCGTTGAAGCGAGAACAGGCAATGCGCCTCGGGCGGCCAATCGCGTCACAATTTTCGGCGCATTTGCGGGCTTCTCCCACGATCGGAGAAACACTTTTATGTAGCACGTATTCAGCAGCAGAAAGCTGTATCTGGAGTTTTTCATGTCGCTCTACAATGTTCTGAGAGACAGTTCTCATTTAATTATAATATTTGAGAAGTTGAGAAGCAATTATCGAAGTAGGTGGAATGAAAAAGCTAATTTCTCCAAGCGATGCCGAACAACATTACCTTGGTTTTGCCCGGTTAGGTCACCTTCGCATAGTTTTAGATTCTGGCTAAAGTTAGCCGGAGCACCCTGTATATGTATATATAGGGCGATAGGGTGATGGAAGACGTGACAATTAGTATTGGCTAAGAAGGAAATACACTGTAGTTGGGCTGACAAAAAATATTAGAAGAATGAACAACCGAAAGAACAGAAAATCCCGGCAGACAATCGCTTTCATCGACGCTTGTAGTTGTCTCCTGAGATAAATTTGCCACTATGTGCGGGTCTTTCTTTGATGTCTCAGCAAAACCTGTGCGTTCATTTCTTCACGCTGCTTCAAGTACAGCTGTTCCTTTCTATCTGGGTCGTCTATACCAAGGCTTTGCGCTGTTTTTTACCGGAAGCACTCGCAGGGACAAGCCTTCGTGTTATTGAAAAGCCGGGCACACACATTCGAAAAAAAAAAGAACGCTTTAAAGTTGAAAATTACATATTGAGAGATCGCAGCCGTGTTGGTGTCACGAGGAAAGGCGAACTGCGGGTCGCTGCAAACAACGAGCATATACTTCGCGCGAGGGATAAGGACAAAAGACACGCTTCAATGAATCATCGCACGCTTCGACAAACAGCTCGCACAAGCTCTCTTGTCTCTCAAGCGCCTGTGTGCTCAAACGCGAATCCTCGCTCTCCCACGCCTCGACAAACAAACATGAGATGAACAATAAGAGGCAGTCCTGGAGAAAAATAAAAAAGCAAGTGGGCAGAACATCTCGGGATGGCAAAAGAGCCTCGTCGAGAAACGGGGCGGGACCGAGTGCTGACCATCTGTGACTCGGGGCAGTCGTGATGCGCTGCTCCGACTGTCGCCCGCCCCGTCGGCAGTTGGTTGCATGCCTGGCTTTCAATCAAGCGCCGAGGGACATTTCCGCTGGCCCGTGTCACGCCATTTTGTTTGAAAGCGGCAGCCGGCTGATGGCAAGAAAGCCAGGCAGCACTCTCTGTCTCGGAAGCGTGTCCCGCCGCGTAAATCGCGCAACGCGCGCAAGTCCCCGAAATGCCACGGTGGTGGTTGACGGCGCAGCCTGATCGATTCGCTTTGCGGCACGGCTGCATACTGCTCAGGGATCGAATAGTGGAGCACGGTGGGCAAAGACTTACTACATCGCTTTTGAGCTCAAAGGGGCAGCGTCGACATTAGACAAATGAAAGAAGGGAGCTCCATGCCGAGAGCGAGGTTTCTCGCTTGTGTGTTATACTGCAGGATACGTGAAACCATTATTTATTTGCGCTATTTCTTTCCTGAGCTGAAGGCAAGTACTCAGTGAAACTATGAAAAGAGGAAATAACATTTCTTAATCAGGCCTTCAATGTCAAAGCTTTGAGGGCGTCAAGACCGACGCGAGAATTCGTCATAATAATGAAATCGAGAGAGAATTTATTTCCACAAGGGAAGTCCGGTCGGTGTGAGCTGTAGCCTAGTGTGGGCTGCTACTCTGCACTGCAGAACTGGGATGTCGATAGAAAGAAGTGAGATTGATGATGATAATGATGATGATGACCACGATGATGATGATGATGATGATGATGAAGATGATGATGATGATGAAAATAAGACGAAACTGTGTATATATACAAGTCCACAACGCCGGGGCATTTAAAATGCTGCGACTGATGAAAAACCAGCAGCTTCGATAGGAGATAATTAACTTTCCTGGCATACAGGCTCTGCGTGAATCGTTCAGTTCCTTGGGGAAGGAGGCCAAAGACGAAAATAGCGACCAGGGAGGTATAGTAACACAATCAAATAACATACGAAAATAAACACTTCCGCAAGATGACAGAAATCTTAGCTGCATGCGTTCGTGCGCGACAACGTTAGTAGGCAGCTTATACCACAACTATATGCACTCGCATCAGCTGCATTCAACGTTGGGCATCATTTCAGCATTACCCTAACTCATTCATCATGCGTTTTTGCGTACCAAAATCATGATGTGATTATGAGGAAGGACGTAATGGGGGACTCCTTATTAATTCTTACTGCCGTGGGTTGTTTGAGGTGCACTCAACTCGCATTCATGGGCATCTTCGCATTTTGTCCCCATTAAAATGCGGTCACCACGTCCGGGATTTGATCCCGCGACCTCGTGCTTAGCAGTGCAACGCCATAATCACATAGCCACCAGGGAGGGTTGTGTTTGCTTCAAAGGTTACTGTCTTTTTCCATGTGGAGTACGCGCTGAAGAAGTGTTCGGCGCTTGAACCGTCATCACGCGCGGGTCAGGAAACTATTGATTTCGCGTCTGCTTGGTTTTTATTTTATTACTTTTGTGTGAAAGAAGGGTTTACTGCCATCCAAGGTGAATTGCAGCTCGGGTTATGGTCGACGGAACAGTGAGTATTGGCCAGGCACACTGTTATTAGTACAGAAAGTGGAACGCACGAACGCGAAAGGAAGTGTTCAGACCATGGGCGAGGCAAAAATCGTTATTTATCGTTTGGTGCTTAGACTTGCAGCCATAAATATTGTGGCACAATGTGCGTGTGCGTGTTGTATCTCTTGATCGCATGTCCCTGTTCCAGGCTGCACCCTCGGAATACACCAGAATAAAGTTTAGACACTTCAGCTGCATTCTCAAAACTTTTCTTTCCCGAAGGTAAGGTAATAATGAGAGACAAAGATGAAACTTGGAACCGAATGCACTAAGCCTTTTTCTTGGGGAGTGCTCTTTCCCATTTGCAAGTCGGCTTCGCTATTATGCCCAGCTTCTGCATTGGCTTGATTTTGCTCTTGCGAACAATTCTAGAGTAAGACTTTTTGTGAATATGGGCCCTAGGTCAGCATTGACAAATAGGTCTCACGCTAGAATTGTTCGCAAGAGCAAATTCCAGCGAATGCTGAAGCTGGACATACTATTAGCGAAGGCGACCGGCAATTGGGAAGCAGGAAAAAGTATGGAAATGGTTCGTGTCGTTTGTCGCTGAATAAAGCTAGCAGCAACAGTCCCTTTCCTACTTGCGCGTTTTCCTGCCCCTGCGGAGTGTCACATGAAACTCATGAGATTGTTTGTGTCGAAGCGATCCCTAGAATTGCACGTCAAAGTACTGAAAGTTGCCGCTGTTAAATAGAAGCCCCCTAATACAGCGTTTCTTTTGGCCCATGTGTTGCTTTGGCACGTTAAACCCTATAATTTGTTTCTGTACATGGCTATGCAAAATACCTATATGCATATTTCTATGTGTACTGTCACAGTGAACTTAGCATATTACGATTAGTTATGGGCATTTCTTTCGCTAGGAAGTTTTTTTTTTTCAGAATGAAATGTTTTTAGCTTCCGTTCTCGACTGCCTTCAAGTGACCTTGAGCCAAGGACCAAAGCTGTTATCCGGGCACTAAAACGCGAATATCCAGGCACGTTGCGAGAACAAAACGAGATCATCCAGTCAATCGGTCAATACTTTTCAAAATGCTGCCTCTGGCTTCCAACCCTTTGTAAAGAAGCGCATTGCATACCCTAGTTACTGCCCAAACAACTTACTAAAATATTGCTTCCGAGTTCTTCCTAATGTTTCTCACTATATCACTCAAGCTCTAACTTCTAGTACGCTGATGTTTAATTTGTCATTTCGAATAGCGATGTTCAAACGGCAGAAACAGGGCAGCAGAAAATTTATTGTCATCTTTTGGCTCTGGGACAGCTTGCCTGGGCTCTTCTGAATCTCAACGATCTGTGATTTCCACGGCGAGCGTTTTGCGACGCCTCGAGAGATGGTGCCACGTTGCGTGGCGCCTCCTTCAGGCTCTTCTACATGCCGCCGTGGCTTAACCCGGCCTCAGAAACTCCGACGCTTCGGTGGCAGAGTTAATTGGCGCCATCCATCAGGAGGGCGGGAAAGGAACTCCGCGACCATTGCACGGCATCCTGGAGAGGCGCGCGCCCGCGCGCGCCGATCCTGGAGGCTGGGCCCTCTCACCCCTCCTCTCAACTCCTCTCTTCTTGCCCTCCCACTCAACTCCTCATTCTTGCCCTCCCGCTCAACTCCCTCCCCTTTGACTGTATCCGCTTGCGCCCGCCGTCCGGGCGCCAGCTTAGCTCCCTGCATGAAGTTTCATGTTTCGTAATCTGCTGTTATCGGGAAGCGTGCGTTGTAGTGCGTTGACCGGCCCGGGCAGTTTCGTGACTTTCGTAGTCCTCGATAGCTGTGTGCTTGTGCTCCGCGATCTTTTACCCGTTTCACGACTCGCACCGCTCGTGCATCGTGCAGTGGTGCACAAATACCTCAAAAACAAGCCCTGCAAGGTTGTTCCAGGTGCCTAAAGACACCACGTAAGCGCGCATACCCCCGGATATAGGAAGACGCATGTATTATCAGCGTCAAACGAAACGTGAACAGCGGAGCGCGTGGCCCAAGCATAAGTGATGCTATAGTGAGCACCGTCCAGTCATCACCATTGACAGGCGTGCACATCCGCTTTGGCCGCACCGCGCAATCCCCCGATGGTGAGATATTTTTGCTTCTGTTCTGGTCCTTATATTTGGAAGGGACAAAAGAAAAATAAACGATAATAGAAGCCAGAACACTGCAGTTTATGGCGAGTATTGTTACACAGTTCCCCAAAACCATGAGTGCTATCGGTGCGAACCGCGGTGTGCGTTGCAAAGTTTGCCCCGCCATCATAAGAGATAGATTCGCTCATGTGGTTTGACGCTTGCGCGCCACAACTTGCGCAGCGCGGTACATCCTGGTAGCCGGCGTGGGCGTGCCGAGCACGTTCGGCCGTTTGAATTCCGAACGATCGTCGTGCGGCCAAGCCGGATGTGCGCGCCTGTCTATGGTGATGACTGGACGGTGCGCACTGCCCTTATGCGAGGGCCACGCACTCAGCTGTTCACGTTTCATTTGACGCTGATAGTACATGAACATGGGCCTCGGCATGTGTGTGGTCCACGAGCCTCCGGACGTCGTTGCGCATTGATTGTGCTACACATCCCTCTTATCGGAAGAGAAGGCTGAAAAACAGCTGTTCCGCCTTATTGTCACCTGGTCTCTGACCCGTTTTTTTGTGCCAAGTCACATTCTGTAACTTCAGTAACTCGCCCAGCTTTCCATTCCGCCTTCAGTGCTTTTTTCTGTGTCACCGTTCAACAAACGTACTAACAGCTGAAAAATTACCGTTCGTGTTTATGTATTATGTCAGTAACTGCCGATGGGAAAACCGCACAAACAAGCTTCATGTGTAGGCACGATACGCTTTTTCTGTTTCTGGAAAGCCTGAGCATTGCAAGTCTTCTATATGCCGATTTTTGCAATTTGTGTTTATTGCAAAAAGGAGTGCCGAGTAGGTACGACGTAGTGCGTTAAGTGACGTAATATTATTGATAAGCATTGTATTCGTGGTGAAAGGAAAGTTGTGTTGTTGGCGTATTTCACATGGTCTTTCATGGAAGAATACGCCTTTCTACGAATGTTTTCTTTGTGCTGCTGCAAAAGCTGACTACCTTCTGCTCCCCCTTGCCACCATTACTCAAGTTGTGGCCAAGTGCAAAATAATGTGATAGTGTGCATTTCCGAATTTACTTCCATGTTATTTTTGTTCTGTCATGTCTTTTTCATTTTGTTCAGTAGTAATGAACATGTCACGTGTTTTATAAGCTTTTGTGCAGGTATACAGATAAGCTCTTGTTTTCTTTTTTGTATGGCTGCAATGCATGCTCACTGACCTGGAGAGGCAAAGCAGATGAGTGCGTCTAAAAATTAATCTGCCGAAAACTAATGTTTAACAGTCTCGGAAGAGAACAGCAATTTACAATAGGTAGCGAGGCACTGGAAGTGGTGAGGGAATACATCTACTTAGGGCAGGTAGTGACGTCGAATCCGGATCATGAGACGGAAATAATCAGAAGAATAAGAATGGGCTGGGGTGCGTTTGGCAGACATTCTCAGATCATGAACAGCAGATTGCCATCATCCCTCAAGAGAAAAGTGTATAAAAGCTGTGTCTTACCAGTACTCACTTACGGGGCAGAAACCTGGAGGCATGCGGAAAGGGTTCTTCTTAAATGGAGGACGACGCAACGAGCTATGGAAAGAAGAATGATGGGGGTAACGTTAAGGGATAAGAAAAGAGCAGATTGGGTGAGGGAACAAACGCGAGTTAATGACATCTTAGTTGAAATGAAGAAAAATAAATGGACATAGGCAGGACATGTAATGAGGAGGGAAGATAACCGATGGTCATTAAGGGTTATGGACTGGATTCCAAGGGAAGGCAAGCGTAGCAGGGGGCGGCAGAAAGTTAGGTGGGTAGATGAGATTAAGAAGTTTGCAGGGACGACATGCCCACAATTAGTACATGACCGGGGTTGTTGGAGAAGTATGGGAGAGGCCTTTGCCCTGCTGGGGGAGTAACCAGGCTGATAATGATGATGATGTTGATGATGGTGGTGTTGATGATGATGACGGCTGCCAATAAAACAGTCTTAGCATTTCATTCAATTTTCAGGTATTTTGCGTGTCATTGGTTTTCCCATTACCAGCGAATTTTCCCTTTCATTAGTTGTCATGACTACGTCATACACGTATTCCAGTTTTGTGGAATATCTCAGTGAGTATATCAGAAACTTACAGTGCGCATACGAGAAGCTCTTCTACACTTTGGTCATTAGGGCATTATATTAAAAAAATGTTTTAAATGTGTGTGCATGAAACGGTCCTCGCGTTTTCTTGAGTTTTTGTGTGTTTGTGTGTTCTTTCACTGTCTGTGACCTTTTGTGTTGCTTAATAGTCATGTAGACTCACCCACAATATATTGGAGGGTGCGCGAGCGCGCGGCGAAACTACCTTCCTCCCCTGCTAGGAGTGTAGCCCTGGTGTCGAGACCAACGTTCTTAGACATACTTCAGTTTCACAGCTCCGCTCGGGAGATGGCCGAAGTGGTGGTCACGCGAACTAGCGGCGCTGCGATCGCGTCTTTCGTCAGTTTTTTGTTTCGTTTCTGATAGAAGTTGCTCCATTTCTGGCAGATTTCCGGTTTCAATGTTGAGAAGTTCTTATTTCACAGTTCTTAATTTTGAGCCTCTTTGTGAAAATTTGTCGTATCTGAGCTAGGTATTGTAAATGCGTTTCTGGTAATGAACTTGGAACATGACTTCTGCTTTCACTTCTGGTTTCATGTTGGTTGCAAGTTGGTTGCGCTGCGTCGTCTGCCGTTATCCGTCTCCGTTTTGTAGGTGTTGTGTGATGTGTCGTGATTTGCTCTCTTGAAAAGCTTCTTGAAGAAGCGTTTCCGCTTCTCATGACAGCAAGAAGTTCCCTATGCCGTGCTGTTTTGCCCCCGGCTGCACCAGCGGCCTGAGACATGATGCCGCATGGTCACCATTTTTTAGCACCGCCGCGAGACGCTGGAGAGTTTAAAAGTTGGGAACGCATGCTACACCGAAAAGACAAACGCCTCACAAACAAATCAAAAGTGTGTGAACTCCACTTTGAGGACGACGACATTTTGAAACACTACAAGCATGTTGTGGGTAACAAAGACATATTGATTCCTCGCGTGAAATGGATGCTTGTTCCTGGCCCACTTCTTCGGCTCTTTTCTGGGCTGCCTGAGCACATCTCAAAGCCAAAAATGTGAAGCGAAAGCGAAGTCCACCAAAAGAACGAGCGCAAGTGCCGGCAAGTACATCGGGCGAAGCTGCAAGTAGTGACAGCGCTTCAACTAACCTGCTGTTTGGCTTGGAAGAAGGAACTTGAGAAATATGCGCTACACACTTGGTGCTCAACGAGCTCACGAACGTGACACTGCCTTCTGCGCTCTGGAAGTTTGAAATTGTTGAGGACGACACAACACAGAATTAAGCGATGCGGAATATTTTATATAGAGGCAACTGGTAGCCAGGCATCTGCGAGTAATGAAAACTGTTGTGCTTGAAGAGGATGGTACGCACTTGCTGCATAAACGGCTACAGAAAAATTCACAGGAAGCTATATCGAGCTGCGACTAGCATTGCAAGTGTGGAAAGAATCATGTGAGAAGCAGAGAGCTTGAACATGTGTGCGGGCGTGAAAGCAGGCCAATGTGACACGGTGACATCAGATAATATGCACCACAAGCAGTGCAATGTACTTACAAAGCAACTAGTCTGCGCGCGTTGTCTCCGTCTACAGAGGAAACTTCGGCTGAGCATTAAGGCTCCGAGCGCAACGCTCAAGCAATATTAGAAGCTACGCATTGCGAAGAAGAGGCTGCCTAGGCCAGCTGCTGCGCATCAAAAGCAAAAGAATGAAATCTTGGCTCTGAAGAAGGCTTTCTGAAATGTCCGATAACAGAATCGAGGAAGCGTTGGCCGAACTTCCTTGCATTTATATGACATGTCGTTTAAACAGCTGAAAGCAAAGTCTCCGTGTGGCGCGCGGTACAATGCGGACTGGCTTCTTAATTGTTTAATGCTGAGGATATTAGCGAGCCCTCGAGCATATAAGCTTCCATCTGACATAAATATGCTGTCCTTGCCCTCCATGAGCCGTGTCACACAAATTCTGAAAGGAATACCATGCAAGTATGGTTTCAATCCTCTCTGTATGGAAGCTATTAGAAAAAATTAAATTATGGGGTTTTACGTGCCAAAACCACTTTCTGATTATGAGGCACGCCGTAGTGGAGGACTCCGGAAATTTCCTCCACCTGGGGTTCTTTAACGTGCACCTAAATCTCAGCACACGGGCGAAGCTATTGGAAAACATAGTACCTTGCTGGTGAAGCAGCGCACAGACACGGACACAGTGAAGACAAACAGGAATAGACGACACTCGCTGCAGCGAGTGTCGTCTATTCCTGTTTGTCTTCACTGTGTCCGTGTCTGTGCGCTGCTTCACCAGCAAGGTACTATGATCACTCACCAAGTAGCCCAACTTTCCACGTTACTGAACCTTATTGGAAAACAGCTGGCAACAGAGCAGATGGCAAGAAATTCGGCACACTGATTTTGGATGAAATTAAGTTACGCAATCCAACAATTCCAACAAGTCAACCTCCAAACTTGATGGTTTTGTGGACTACGATGGTATTTCAAATGAAGGAACTGACCAACTTGCAGATCATGCGCTCGTGCTGATGTTCGTACCACTTCTGGAGAGCTGGGTGCAACCGCGTGCCACCTATAGCTTTGCCACGAAAGGTGCTGCGCCTGGCAGGATTTTAGCAGAGCTGGTGTTGCAAGAAATAATGCAATTGCATAAACGTGGTACTCTGGTAATCGCCGTAGTCAGTGACGGAGCTGCGAACAATCGCTCGATGTGGCAGCAGATGGGAATCAGCGGCAGCGTAACCTCACCTTCTCACAAGATTCCACATAGATGCCTGCCTGAGCGCGCGTACCTTTATTTCCAGTGTGATGTGCCACATGCCCTGAAGTGTGTACGCAACCATTTGCTGAAGCACAAATTTGGACAGGTGAGCTAGTAGGTTATTTCATATATAACCTGTGCTGATTGGCGTCGATAACTCGCTGACATAGCAGGTGCAAGCAGCCAGAAAGAGGGCAAATTTGCTTTGAGCAAAAGTAGCTCAAAATTACTTTTCTGTGCACAAAGTAAATAAAAAGTGCCACTGTGTTTGTTGTTTGTTTTGTTCGCCAAAAAGAAAATGAATTAAACTTTGACATAAATATGTTCATAGTACTTAACTTCGTCCTTGTCACTGCTCACAGATCACTTCCAACTCATTTGCACGCCCCATAATATCCGCGGACAAATATAAAAAATACATGTGTCAATTAAATTTATTAGGCGAAGAAGCATTGACGGGGGTGGATCAATTCACCACAGCGTTATCTCAAGCGCCTGCTGGGCGTGATGCGTTAATGTCCCTACGTCTGCACAGGCGCTCGCCGTCTTTAATGAATACACATATTAAGAATAAGCAGCAAAAAACAAAGCCCCCGCTGAAGGGAGCACCGTGGCGCTTTTATAGGGAAAAAAATTGGTTTAAAAGCGGAATCGAAGTGCACAACCTCTCATTTGCGGTGTAGTTGCAGCTTCTAAAGACTAGCTAGACATGTCATTCAAAGGTCCTTGGCATAAAATACTGTTCGGGCAGCCAAAACACAGTCGTCGAAGAGCGAACGGCACAGGCCAGTTGGGGAAAACGACCCACCGCAGAGATGACATCGTAGGAGTAGATGATGTGCGCTGCGAGAGAGATATGTCACTGCAGCGCCGATAGTGCACAGACACCGTGAAATCCCCGTTACTTACGCCCGGCAGGTTTGTCAGAAAACTTATACTGCGTATCTAACCCGCCGCGGTTGCTCAGTGGCTATTAGCCCCGAGAACGAACACGGGCGGCGCTGCGAGCGCCGCTCGCATGACGTCAGGGCACGGACTCGCGCCTGTCGTCTGCTACAGTTCGCGCGTTGTCCGGGCGCTTTCTGCGGTGTTTTCGTTTGTTCGCCCTCATTCTCTCTGCTTGTATACTTATGGTGGTCGTCTCAAATATATTTTTACGACGCCTTCCTTTGCGAACATTTATTCAAAGAGCTAATTTCTTAGACAACAATGCAGCTCTCGAAGGCAACGCTACAGTGCCAGCCGAAGCGACGCAGACCAGCCCATTGCGGATTTTTCATACGCGGATAGACAATCGCAAAAGCATAGCCTATAGCAATCCAGTTATGATACCATACCTGCCGCGGTGCAACAAGTATGTCACAAAGCTGGCTATATATGACTTCTACAGCAGTCACGTTGATTTGATTCCGCTAAAATAGGTTTGCTCACGACGGGTAGTTCATGGTATAATATCGAATTTTTGCATTTCCTCACAGAAACGCTCGGCAGTAGCATGGGGACTTAACTAATACTGGAGCTTAGATTCTACACGCCTCACTTGCTTCTTGAACTGCCTGTCAACATTAGGCGCTTCTTCACGTGTTTACTTTTTTTAAGCGGCGGAAATTTGAAGTAAAGTTAATGAAGGCTTACAGCTATTTACAGAGTACAAATAGGAATGTACCAATATATATTTCCTTTTCCGTGTTACACGTTGAACTCACCTCTTTAGGGCGCGTTTGTTAATGATTAATAATGTAAGTTATGTTCCTCTTTTTTTGCCTATATTACTAAGTGTATATCATTTATTTATTTCAATGCCGCAGTGTGTTTTGCATTGTTATTGTGGAAATATTTCACTGTTCTTTCATATATTGTATAACTGCAATGTTTTATGGCCACTATATAAATGTAATTTATATAGCGCTTGATGTGTTACCCCATGCAGCCATATTGTATCTAAGGGGGTGAGGTTACCTCAAGCCGCGTCTGTGCGACTTTTTTCCCTCATCCACCTCCACTTACCACTCCTCTGTACATGTGTGTGTGTAAATGGAAATTAATAAATCAAATCAAACTCACTTGAGAAATTTACTGGTGCTTGCTGCTTGAGGAATATACATGACGAATCAGTTTGGCGAACTGACACAGGCTGCTCGGCCCAATTTTTTTAGTGAAGTATGCCTGCTGGACCGTATAGCTGCAGCCAGAAAGAAGTCGAAGCGTCAATGATTAGTAGTATGGGACATATTGAAGATATCCAAATTCCCCCGGTGGAGGGTCTGAAATCAAGTGAAAGTATAGGCAAGGCTTGTGGTGCTTTCTTTATGAATGTTTGCGATTGGATTGGAGCAAACTTAATTTGCCTGCAAGGTTCTCTTTTATGTACCGACGAAGCGAATAGTTATCCGTTTGTATAAATAAATAACGCTGGATCGAGACATGGTGAGACAGAAGGTGCTTGAATTTTCCTTTTGTATACAGAAAATCTAAGCTGCGGTGTAGTAGCTCGAGAATACTTTAGCCATTCCAGTTGGCGCTGTAAAAAACATGCTTTATGGTTTTAATTCGAAGTTGTAGTGAACTGATGGGTTTCGCGAACATAGCGTGCCTCGCCATACGGACAGTCGATTGCTACCGTTACGTGATCAGGGGTGTGCCATATTGTCGATAAAGGCTACTGAGGGCCACTATGAAACATTTCATCACTTTCAATTGAGTGGCTCTCGATCTTAACAACGAAACTTTTCTTGCTACTATGGTGTTTGTGAATTTACTATGTAAATACTGTACATGACGTGCCGTCGTGTTAGCAGCCATGAGCAATTCGTTTTGTGGAGGCCTGTTTCAGAGGGGGATCAAAGTAGCAGCAAACTTTTTCATAAGAAATGCGCGCCTAACTATTTTTTTACGCATTAATGAATGGCCATATTTGAATAGAACAACACACCAGAGTAATAGGAATCATGATGAGAGCTTCGCTGGGCAGCGTCTTTCTAAAATCAGATAATATGTTGACGCCAATTACCAAATTTTTATTCCACGTAAAATGCAATGCCTCTCATAGCTAAATACTAAAGGAATGTTAAATGTTTAGCGAAGCATCATACACGACTTCGCGCGTTGAATTTGCAGATATTCTTTTTTTAGTCAAAATTTACCGATAGACACGGCGCATATATGCATTGCAAAACCTTGTAGACCCCTTCAACGCTACTTAGCTTGCGATATCCAAGCCGCAATGTTTCTCGACTCACACGCTTTTGAAGAAGAAACTGTGGTTAAGGTATGGCAGCTGAAAGAAGCCGACGTATTCTTCAATACGTACGGCTCGAGCCACCCATACCCCAAGCATACACGAAGGGAACGAGCGCGCGCGGCAGCCGAGCGAGCCGGAGCGAGCGGCGTCCTGGCCGTGACGACACTCGCGAGAGGGCGCCACTGCTAATTCTCGGGGCTAATGGTGTTAGGCTGCTGAGCACGAGGTCGCGGGATCGAATCCCGGCCACGGCGGCCGCATTTCGATGGGGGCGGAATGCAAAAACACGCGTGTACTTAGATTTAGGTGCACGTTAAAAGAACCCCAGGTGGTCGAAATTTCCGGAGTCCTCCACTACGGCGTGTCTCATAATCAGAAAGTGGTTTTGGCACGTAAAACCCCATAATCTAATACTGCGTATCTAAACTACATTTACCGACGGATAAGCGCCTACAGGCCTGTTGGTGCAAACGACGCATCGCAGCAGGAGCAGACGACGCGCGGCGCATGACGAAAGACGCGACTGCAGCGCCGGTAGTTTCAGTGACACCCGTTTCGGCCACGTCGGCCAATGGGCTCGCATAGGGAGCTGCGAAACTGAAGTATGTCTAAGAACGTTGGTCGAGACCAAGGCCTGCGCACATGTGCGTTCCTCCGAGACGGCAAGCGTGCAAGTTTCCGCGTTTACTCCTTGCGCGCCGGCGATAACCTAGGGTGCTATAACGTAAAACTATTCCAAACTTTTCTATCCCAATTCTGCTGTCAGCCCTCAACGATTGGTCAAAAACTTTTTTCGACCACCCCCCCACTTCACCTGTCTGTCACGCGGCGTCACGAAAACCGCGATTCCTCCCCATCTGATATGATGTGTATACACTGATTATGCATAATTCGACAGAAAAAAGAAAAACAGTTGTTTCTGATTCGACGCCTTTTCGCCATTAGCCCCCCAGCTATTGGTCAAAAGTTTTCGGGCTGCACCCACTTCACCTGTCTGTCACGCGACGTCACAAAACCACGAAACCTCATCGCGTCAAAGTGACCTGTACGCATTAAAGATGCATTAATATGCCGAACAAAACTGAATTTTCTTCTGAATAGCAGCAGGCTTCCCCGTTCCGAAAAGAATAAAAGATGGCTGACGCCGATCGCTCAGGCGCTGGCTACTCGCACCTGCCGGACAGCATGAGGGTATTTGCGTATAATAAATGTTCTTGCGTGGCCGCGTAACGTTTTCGAGCACTTTCGGCACGCTTAGCACCTCATTCTGCCAACTCTTCTTCACTGGGGGTCCGGTTTAGCGTCATTCTTAAGCTTCCGTTGCATGCCGCCGCGATTTTCGACCAGCCACCACAAGCTAAGTAAGGAAAAGCCGACCAATCCAATCGCACACGCCGGCACCACCCTCTTCACCCGGTTATCAATTTTCAGTGCACTGGCACTGCCCCATCGAATCCCTCTCCACTTGAGCGTTCTCCTCGTCTCTTGTCAGCCAATTATATACGACAAGCCGCTCAGTGTAGGCAATGTTATTAGTTTTTCACGCAAACAAAAGTGACCTCCTATTAGCATTTGATTGGTGTGTTCAGACAACCTTGCGGGTGACCGCCCGGTGCTTGCGTCGTTGGTGACGCAAATTTGACGTCAGGAAATTAGAATAGAAACATATTGGAATTGTTTTACGTTATAGGGCCCCTAGTGTGGCCGCGAGGTTCGACTCTAGCGATCGGCGCTGTGGCGCCTTCGACGATGGGTACGGGAAGCGCTGGCCTGTGCCGCTTCTTCATCGAATCACGAGTGCGTATGCATACCGCCTTGTCGCGAACGCAACAAGTCGTATTTTTTTTCGGCACTGCGCCTTTTTGCGGCGAACCTTCACTGGTTGTTTGGTTTTACGAACGGGTCCGTTCTCCCACAACAGAACGTGGTAGAAAAACCGCTCTAAGAAGGAAACAGTCAAGACGAATACGAACTTTTGTATAAGCAAGAAAAAAAAAATCGATTCTGTAGAAAGGGAGGCGGACGAAAAGGTGAGATGGTGTGGAGAGGGAGCGTACTTTAGACACGGTAACAGTCAGATTTAAAAGAACATCGATATTTTATTTTGGATGGATGGCCAAGCAGCGTAAGCTATAATTGGGTTCGTCTTCCGAGCACAAGACAATGGGCTGAATCATGACAGCAGTGGCCCCATCTCAATAGGGGAAAATTAAAAAGACACCCGTAAGCTTAAGTAACCCCAAGCCGTAAAAATTATTCCGGAGCCAGTCGTTATGGATTCCTTTACACTGCCGTACAGTTTTCAAAAGTTGAACTCGCGCTCTTCACCAGCCTTCAGCATTTGGCTTTTCGGAAACTGACCAATCTTAAATCTGATTCGCTTCAGCACCTTCACGAAAACTAGCGCAACCTTGCAGCATGTCATGGAACACAGAAAAAAAAAACATTAGCAAAATGCTTGGCATCTCCTTTACCATGGCTAAAACGAGGGTATAAAGTTGGCGAATACTCGACCACAATATTTAAGGAAATATTTTGCAATGTCGTGCAGTTTGTCAGGCAAAGCTGATACATCCCTGCTTCTTTCAGTGACAGGTAATGGCCCTAGTAAAGAGTGAAGTTCCCGTTCACAGAAATGACTTCGGCCACCCTTTTTGGCATAGAGCCATAGAGGGCGGCCATTATTTCTGGCTGCGCGCTAAGGCGCTCCCATTCTTCACTGACGGCTGCACGAAGAGCGTCGGCCATGGCTCTGGAGAGCTTTCATTTGGAAAGCCTCGACTTGATGAGACCCCCACGTTCTCGATGGGATTCATGTCAGCGCCATTCGGTGGCCACTGCAAGGTAGGCATGGCCAAGTTTTCGAGCACTGTGGTGACTCTGCGAGCCATGTGCATGGGGCTCCTGTCTTGCCCGAACAGGTACAACCCGTCCGGGAAAGGCCCATCCAGCCCGTATGGCACCAATGTATACTGGATCACGCTGGCATAGTAAGCCGCCGTGAAACTTCTGTCGATGCGGTTGAGAGGGCCGAAGCCACACCTGCTAAAGGCGCCCCACACAGACACCGAACAACGACCGCTGGAGAGCAGGCTTTTGATGTAGCCTGGGTGGTGTCTGCGAATGTAGTTGTTGCAACAGACCTTCAGAAATTCAACAGAAAAAATACGATGTAGTAGAATTAAAAGGAAAAAATGTTTTATTAGGGAAAGCGCTTACACTGTATACGAGAATCTTGTAGTTGCTTTGCATCCTTACAGAAAGCGCACGCACATTTACCAGCCGACTCACCATCCCATGGATTTAAACTACCACTAAGATATTCACTGATCCTGTACGTGCTCGTATCACAATAAACGTCACACCGCTATACCAGCGCAAAACAAGACCGCTCCTTACCTGAAATTCAAAGGCTGCCACATGCGCTGCTGTTGTTCCCAGTGCGTGCAAGCAGTGCACTCATCAGAGAAGGCTACAGTCGACCATTCTTCTGATGTCCAGCTTTCGTGGGCCAGTGCTAAGTCTAATCACTGCCGTCACTGGTCCGCTTGAAGGTGAGGCTCCTGGGCAGCTACGCAATTCTTCAACCCAGCTTCCTTTAGGTGCCGACGTATAGTTTCTGTCGAAGCATTTATTGACAGTTCGTCGGTAATTTGCCTGGCAGTGAGGAAGGGATTCACAAGTGCTGCTGCGGCAACTAGAATATCTTCTTGAGTGGATGTGACCCGTGGACGACCAGAACTCTTCGCATCGGTGTGCCGCCCTTCATCACGGAAGGCCTGAATGATTCGGGTCACTGCAGTTTTTGACCGGCCTGTCGTGCTGCAAATAGATTGTTGGGGTACTCCTTGCACAGAAAGCCTCGTTACGGTCTGCCGTTGCTCCATCGGGACACGAGGCGCCATTTTAAACGGGCCACTACTTGCTTGGAACGACGATAAGGAACTGAAGCAGTGATGAGTTTACGTTCAGATATCACAGAAATACAGTCATCACGCTCGCAGACTTCCGTTTTCTCTCCTCCACCACTTGCAATGTCCTCGTAGGTATGTACACCCCTGCTTTCCCTCATATGATTGCGCATGCAGTTTATTTACACATACTGTTGGCCTGTCGGCCGTTACAGGGTGGGTCAAAAGCAGCACTTCAACAATGAGTACAATATATGAATATTCCAATAATACATACAGCAATGTAAAAATAGGTCAATACCAGTATGTCGGCAATTAGTACACTACGTGAATAAGGCAGCATATGAATAGGCGAACATAAGCGAACAAGAAAGATGCATAAGCGAAATATTCTGCACATACTACGATCAATAACACAATACTATAAAAGCAGTATTAACAAACGAGCTCATACCCCCCCCCCCCCCCCCAAGAAAAAAAGGTGGTGAGCACGTCTACGTGCGTGCTTCAATGTAGCTTTAGGTTTTTCTCAAATTGCTCTGCACTGCTGCTTTGTCGCGCTAACACCAGTAATTCATTGCATGCTTTGATGGTACTTGAGAAGAAGGAACATGCCTAAGCGTTAGGGTGCATCTGCAGTATTTGAAAAGTGTTATATTTGCTTTTCCGTAGTGTTCTACGTCATCGTGCTATCAAATACTGTTCACTATTGATGTTGAATGTGTTTTAGTGAGAAGAAAAAAAGAACTTTAACCTATCTATGCGCCTGTGTTCAGAGAGCATAGGCAAGTGTAGCGAACCGAGCATTTCGGAGCCAGAATCTGTGCGGGAGCAACGTGATAGAATAAACATTTCTGCTCGACCGTTGAATTCTTTCCAGTCTGTCAATTAACCCTGACTGATAAGGGTCCCAGATTATGCTGGCATATTCTAGCGTGGGCCGAACGTACGTTAAATAAGCTGTTAGTTTTTCTGACTGTGAGGCTAACGCAATTTCCATCGCAAGAACCGAAGCTTCTTTTCCGAAGTTTCGCATATTTTTATAACATGGCTCGACCAGCTTCAATTCGGGATGTATGTATACCTAGTTATTTCAGCCCGTCAACCGTGGAATGCACCGAAGAATTCACTGTGTAATTAAAATCGAAATTATGATTTAGTTTATTCCTTATGCACGATAGAACAGTTTTACTGTCATTTATTTTCATTTTCCACTTGTCACACCATTTTTCTATAGCCCTAACAGCGTCACTGAGTAATTGCTGATCTTCCGTGCTGTTGATTTCTTTGTATAATAAACAAACATCGGCGAAAAGCCGTACCGTGATTCCTTCTTCAATTGCAGATGAAATGTCCATAATGTACACTAAAAATAGTACAGGACCTAACACAGACTCCTGTGCGACACCAGACGTCACGTTCAACGGTATTGATTTAATGTGTTCCTCTTCTACGTATTGGGTTCTGCCCCGGAGGTACGCGGTTACCCATCTTTATTTCGCGTTAATTCCCATATCAGTCAATTTCACAATCAATTCTGCATATAGCCCTCTGTCGAATGCTTTCGACAGATCAAGTCAGATGGCATCTATCTGTTTCTTATTGTTTAATGTGCCGGCAAAGTCAGGGATTGTTTCAAGAAGCTGTGTTGTTGTGGAAAGGCGCTGACGGAATCCTTGTTGGTTGGGAAAGAATGAGTTCGCATTTTCGATGTGCGTGTACATTGACTTCGCTACATCATGTTCTAGAAGCTTGCAGCCACCAATGTGCCACCCATTCCGCGTACCTGCGCAGAAATGCATTCGGTATGTCATCGAAGCCTGCCGATTTTTCGACGTCAGTGTTTAGTAGAATAACTACAATTCCCTCATACGAGACTTCAATGTCGGACATCTCTTCCGAGCGAAGCAATGGAGAGAGTATGGATTCAATACTGGATTGTCACCAAAGAGAAAACACCAACTGAAAGAACTCGTTGTAAGAAGAAGCAATCACTGCAGGATCAGTAACTACAGTGTTATCAACTACAATGCTATGTGGCTCGTCATTTTTCGACATGTGAGGCCAAAATTTATTGGGAGAGGACCTCATGAAATCTGTCAATGTTTCTTTGTAATATCTACTTTTGGATTCATCAATCATAGAACGCAGTTGTGCAGACAACTCAGTAATTTTTGCGGGGTCTTTTGTTACTTTCCGCCTCTGGCGGCCTATTCTGCGTTGTAGTTGGATGGTTTCTCTGTTGATCCGAGGGTTCCGTTTAGTTTTCTTTTGCGAACTGGCGCGAATTTGTTAATACAGTGCAAAATCATATGCTTAAACAATTCTCACATGGAATCGATATCACCTTGAGGATCAAAATTGTCCAGTGAAAATGACAAGTGGTCAATGATACTTGGGTAATCAGGTTGGAGGAAATTGGGAACATATATAACCGCCTCTTTACATTTTGACATTGTTTCGTTATGTGCCATCTGAATGAAGACAACTTCATGGTCTGAGATACCCTCCTTAGCCGACACTTCAAACTGGTCAAACCGCTCGTCAAGGAATACCAGATCCGGGATCGACTGACATTCCCCGGATTTTCGCGTATTTTGACGAACAATTTGGGAAGGGTCATGAGTAAATGCAATGTCAAGGAGCAAATCAAAATGTGCCTGTTCCCTTGACTCTCTTGAGAATATGTCCCAGTTAAATGCAGGTAAATTGAAGTCACCGGTTAGGAGTAACCAGCCATTGCGCTTTTTGTTTGCTTTTAAGTAACTCTGCATCGACTCTAAGAATGAAAGAGGTGAGTTTGGCGGTCGGTAAACTCTACAGAGAAGGACTCCTGACATTTCAATATTCATTTCACACCAAAGATTTTTGTGTCCTGGGATACCGCTTAGTGTTTTGAATTTAATATTTTCTTGCATTATTATTGCAACGTCACCTTCTCGAGATTGCCAATCCCGACGTACTATCTTGTATCCGGGAGGTATTGTCTGATTATCTTGAATCTCTGAATGCAACCATGTCTCTGCGATCGTAACAACGTCCAGATCTTAACTGATTAAAATGTACTCTAAGCCTGCAGTCTTATTCACGACACTTCTAGCAATAAAGTTAACTAGACGAAATTTATGATGCCCTTTGTTTCGTTCAATCCTGGCTTACTTCTGATAGAGTACTCTCATTACGCCTGACTTTGACTCGACGGTTCTTTTCGTCATACCAAGTGTACATATCACCATCGATGAATTGTTTATAGTCAAGACGCACACGCTGTTCTTGTTTTCGTTCATCCTGCTCAGAATTCCAAAGAAGCTTGCGTTTAGTAACTGTTTCGTTGCTGTAGTTATCAGCAATAGATATACCAGTTCCCTTTAGTTTTTTACAGTTTTTTCTATAATTTTGACTTTTCTATGAAATCGTAAAGCTTTAGAATAACAGGTGGCGGCTGTTTGCTCTGCCATTTCCCGATCCTATGTATTCGTTGAATTGTGTGCAGAGTTGCGTTCAGCTGTTTGTCAAATGATTGGTAAGCATTATTGTATATAGTTCTTCTGTTGTTTCTCTTTCGCCATCAGGAATTCCGAAAACCCCGAGGTTCTTTATTTATTTATTACATAGTGCCAGCCTGGAAGTCAGGCTTTAGGCAGGAGTGGGGTACATAACAATACAGTATATAGGAATACAATGTACATTTGGTCGAGCAAGTACGGCATTAGAAGAACCGACATAAGACATACAAAGCGAAGTACAAACAATATACCACGACAATGTGAACTATCGTTAGCTACTGCGGAATGCACTTAAGAAAGAAGGCACCGTCGAACACTCAACCACATTGGCAGGTAGGTTATTCCATGTGCGAATTGTGCTCGGGAAAAATGAGGCTTTGAACACATTTGTTCTGCACAAGAAACTCGCTCACCTTCTTTGAATGGAAAGAACGGGTTTGCCGCTGGGTAATTGAATAAAAATATGCATTTTTGTTTATACCAAGTTGGTTATGGTAAATGAAGTAGAACATTTTAAGTCTTTCCTGGTGTCGCTTGTCTCTGCGACACAGTGTCTGTTTCTATCTTCCAATGACACAAGCTTATTGGGCAGCATTTTTTACAGACGCGTTCAGGGTTTTTTTTTTTTACGACTGAGCTATAACTTTGCCTTTGTCCCTGACAACCTGCACCGTCTGCTCAACTCGTTTTATTCTCTCGCCCAAGGTGGCTAAATCCGTTTTAATGGCTTGTTGCCCGTCAAGCCGTTCTTTGAAGAGCGCTGCTTTGTTAGGACCTGGATTCGTCTTAATGACACTAGATAACAACAGACTCAGAGAAGCGAATGACAAATAAAGCACTTTTTGGCACAGCATCACTACTCTGAAGCGATTATCATTCTTGTAACCATAATACGAATAGAAACAAACCCGTTCAAGGGACAGAAGACGAGTTACAAGTGACATGGCTCCTGCGGTGCCACCGTGCCCATTGAGGCAGGCTGCTGAGTCCGCTGCCTTTATAGGACAGGACGAAGTTCCCGTGATGCTTCTGTAGTATCTAGTGCCGAGGGTGTCGCTGACAGGCATTTGCCAGTCGAGGGCGGCCATATCAGGAACGAGTCCAGCGATACACGTTTTGTATGCGTTCTCATGGCAAGATACACAGATCAACAGCGCCCATTCAAGGAACAAAAGACGAGTAACAGGTGACATGGCTTCTGCAATGCCACCATGCCCACACATATTGCAGCGACCTTTAAAGATAAGGCAAGATCAATACGCAGCAGTAATCCCGACTCATAACAAGCAGCATTAACGAAGTAGGGATCAGCACTTTTGTGCGTTGCGTCTCATGCAAACGCATACGGGCGAGAAGCCGGTGCCCACACAATATACTTCGTAGCCGACACTGTACTCCGTTCCATACATAGCGTTCAATTGTGTGGAAGCTAGAGAGACTTCTTGCAGTGGCTTGGTTCTCACTTAAATATGGTTCGATGTTTTTTTAATGCTGTTCTCCGCAACAGTTTTTTATTCTGGCTCAGTGTTGAATGAAACAAGTCTTAATCGCTAGAAACAAACACACTGTGGTATGCTGCTGCTAATGCGTTGTTTTAGATCATTTTTTGATGCTCTTATCGGGTTTTTCATTTGCAACCCATTGCGAGGAACCTCACGTGTCTGCTCGCGCGCAGCATCGCATATACGGAACGCGCGCAGTGACAACGTTTCTTGACCGAACTTCTTGTGTAGCTTCCACAGCGTAGACTGGTGTGTATGCAACGGAGTACAGGTTCTCTTCTCCGCCACCCTCCATTGCGGGAAAACATGCCATTCGTAAAAAGAACGAAAAAATTCAGAGCCATTCCACTCTTTGGAGGTGGATGACCAGCGGAGCGTTACATATGGTGATAAATATGTTGATTGAAAATAAAAAACACATACTACAATCGATTTTACCTTTTCACGATTTTCTTGTAGTTTAAATAAATAGCACACACCATTATTTTTGTAATTTTTATTGTTCTTTATTCTGTTTACTGTCGCTTTATGATCGCTATGATATTCGGCCAGCGGCTCTATGGCGACACTGGAATGGTTCGTGGCCAACGTGAGGTCTATACACGACCGCTGACGCGTCATTGCCAACTGATGTTTGTGTAACATTGAATGCCGAACCTTTTCAGAGAAACACCACGAACCACTTTCCGAGTGGCCGAGACACGTCTATGCTGAAAGCGTCCGCAATTACGATGAGAGTGGAGTCGGTAGGGGTGATGCAACCAAAGGTGCATACACTCGGCGTTTGCGACACGATCTTCGTCTGTATTACGTGCCACCCGATGTCGCCACGCACATTCCCACTTCTGTTGACGAGGGTGTTCTTCGTTGGCGTGCTGTTTTTCCGCAGTCCTCGGTGCACGCGGCCTATCCATTGTACGGAGGGAAGGGAGCTGAGGTGAGGTTACGTGATTTGCCTATAGAACCAGTGATGTGAAACAACAACCCATACTCAACAGTGTCTATTCCTGTTTAACTTTTGTTGTTAAGATTTTTTTATCGCAATACCTTTTCACATTTCTCGCGACTAAACGCAGGTGGGGCATGCCCGGCGATACGCTTTTGTTTCGTGCTTCAGCTCTCTTAGCTCTGGGGTGACCGCCACCTTTTTACAACGAAGGTGTCTATGGCTAGGATCTAGAAAAAAAATGTCCGAGACGTTGACAAAAACAAATCTATATGTGAGCCGATCCTGGTGATAGTGCAGAAAGGGTCCAAGCTCAATGTCACATAGCCCCGTGGGCTCGGGGACCTGTAATGCACCCTTCAACTACCCTTGTCACACGTGGGACCCAAAGGGGTCTCAGACACAAGGATAAGAACAGATGAATTTGAAAAATTGTTTTGGGGAACCTTTTTTTTTTCAGAAAGGACTGTTAAAGAATTCTTGGCGCCAACCAGGCAAACGTGCTAGTGCCACTGCTCGCGCGTTCGTTGTCGTCGTCTTCCAAAGCTGGCTCCGTTGCGCAAAAAACTATCATCCGCAATGTCTCGTGCATCGTTGTCTTCTACAGCTGGTGCCGCTGCCGCTCATCATTCCAGCGCAGAATTTCACTTCTCGTCGTAATGGGGAGGCTGCGTTTACGGGGGTATGAGTCATTGCTTAACGGGTTAGGAGCCGTTCATTGTCTTACGTAACGGACACATTTAATAACCGAGGTGATACGCAAATACGTGTCCGTACCTATATCGCCACGATCACCACAGATTTGGACAATAAAAGTTTTCGCACCTTTGTTCAGTATTCTGGATCACCTCTGTGCCGTGCCCTAACCAGCTTTGCTGATCATCCACTTTAACTCAGCGGAATGGCTCATGGATTTTTTTCTCTACGCGCACAAACCGCCAGATTGGCCGCGAGAATGCGCAGCGCAGAAAGAAGAAGGCATGTTGCGTTCGAGATAGCGCGGGTATGCATAGGCACTCGTGACTCGACGAAAAGGCGGCACGGGCCAACGCTTCACGCGGCAGTCGTCGAAGGCGCCACAGCGCCGATCGCAAGAGGGGAACCTTGCGGATACACTGGGACACCGCCGGCGCGCAAGGAGGAAGCGTGGAAACATGCCGGCTTGCTGTCTCGGAAAGACGCGCATGCGCGCTGGCGTCGGTCTTGACACCAGGGGTGCGCCGCTAGAAGAGGAGGGCCGTTTGCCACGTGCTTGCACGCCCCGCAATATCTTGTGGGCGAGTGTACATGTCATGCCTTTTTCACTTTTGTTCATTTTGTGAGCGTGTATCATACCAAGTCATGCGAAAATATTTGTTTTCGGAAACGGAAGTCAATAAAACGAGGCGAAAGATCTGTTGTTTTGGCAGTGGAATTAATATATGCTCTGGCGTATGCTGGCATACTGAAAGTATGGACAAGGCTGCGTGCGTGTGGACGCATAAAGAACCCACGGTGCACCAAGCGTCAGTTCACAAACAATGCCAGGGGTAGCGCGCCCGGGCCATAAAGGAAAAAAAAAATACGTGCAGCGGACAAGCAAGAAGAAAGCAAAAGTGAAGGTGTGCAAGGCATGGCGAAGGTTGGAGAGGGAGCGGAGCGGGTCGTCATAATGAAAACAGCAAAAAAAAAAAATAAGGAGCGCTAGCGTGAGGTGGTGCCGCAATACTGCTATTCCTGTTGCCATGACAATGTAAACAATCGTGTGCGCCGCCATTTTGCCAAAGTATCGCCCTGCTGCTAGGGCCGTAACTGAAGGGAACTTTGGCGCTAGCGTCAAACGAGCGTCAGCTTAAGAACAGCCAATGGCAGCCATGAGGAGATTCACCCCTGGGGCTCAAAGGGAAGCTGAAGAATCTGTCGAATTCAATAAGACGCTCATATACGGATGCGGGAACCTTATAAACCTTGTAGGTAAAATTTGGTTTTTTTTTTTCAATTAGGAGCGACGTAATCGTCGGTTGAAATTGCGCTGCAGCTCCGCCCCATTGAGTGAGCGAGCGGAGCGGAGACTGGAAACCGCGGTGTTGTGACGTCAACTCTACTGTTTCGTTCCTTCGCAGCGTCCGCGACCGTGCCTTACCGCGCTTGTTTCTGCGTGCGTGCCATCGTAATCTGCTTCGATCGACCCTGTATTCCTTTGTTGGTGCGTCTGCGTGTATGTAGAGTGGTAGTCAATGTGCGTGGTAGTCAACCCGCGTGGTAGTCAACGTGAGTGGTAATCAACGTGAGTGGTAGTCAAAGTGAGTAGTAGTCATCAGATGAAGGTCACTACACGTACTGCATGAACCGGGAAGCTTTTCACGCGCTTAAACCGTCTTTGTAGATTGCCGACAGCTTTGGACAGCGCACAAATGCCGACGATCGCATCCCCGCTTACGTTCCACGAGGAGGCATGCAGGAACACAACACTACAGTTGTTTGACCGGAAACGAGCTCACTAGATCGGCGAAAGATCGGCGAGATCACTAGATTGCTTTGCAAAAAACATACTCACCAAAGAGCATTTCCAACACGAGGAGATCCCAAGACTTTGCTTTCGTTCGCGTCGAAAGCACTGCTCGCACCAGCATCGTTTGCTTCTTCGAGTGGCCGGCTCTTCGCAATCGGCTCGTACATGTAGGGAGCAACGCCGAACTCCTCAGAAAACCCCAGTCTCTCTAAATTTACCATTACCGTCTCAGAAAAACAGCTCCAAATTACCTGGCACCGCGCTTCATGTGTAGCGGCAGCGGTCGGTTACTAGAGTTGACGACACGAGGCGCACCGACCAATCACAGGCGGAAACGAGACGCGCGAGCTGGGCGTGTCCGCTGCTGCACTTTTCGTCGAAATAAAATATATTTGCGCTTTCTTTCGCTCAATTTCGATACGATATTCGAATTCGGAGGGTTGAAAACCATTATGTACAGATGTTCATTCATTTTTTGTGGAAAACCTTTCAGCTTCCCTTTAACGGTCATGGTGGTCTGCTGCTACGCACGAGGTCGCGGGATCAAATCCTGGCCGTGGGAGCTGCATTTCGATGGAGGCGAAATGCTAAAACACCCGCATCCCATTCATTGGAGGAACGTTAAGGATCTCCTGGTGGTCAGAATTAATGCAGAGTCCCCTACTACGGCGTCTCTTAATATGAAACCGTGCTTTTGGCACTTAAAACCCCATTATTCAATAGGTTCCTCTTCTAGCTGGATCATGCGCTCTGTCTCCCTAACGGCTTTTGCTGCGTGTCCTACAACCTTCAGGCGCTTTTCTTCGTCTAGCGGAGCACCGTCCATATGGACTATGGACCAGTGCACAGTATGGCATGGTGCGGTGAAGTTTGGTGTGGTGGGGTGCGTATTCGCGAGCATGCACTACACCGATTTGAACGCTGAGGCTAGTATTATCTCCAATCACTCTGCTTTATGGGTTGCCATTTCACACTTACATGTACTCTCGATTACAGGAAATCCAGCAATTATTTCCAACTACAGACACGTTCTGAACATGTGAATGGATGCTCTAGTTTTACCGATATATCATTCTATCTGACAAGGCAGAGTAAGGCAGGCCGAGCTCTACTTATGTGTTGCTATATTCTAATGATGTCCTTTTTGCTTTCTGCTTTTGTAATTTTTTGTCCTGTTCGTTAGACACGGGAGTTCATTTTAGTTTGCAGGATAGCCAGTTCTTCGGTGACTCATTTTCTCATGCTGACATCGCTTAGTAAACAACAACAGAGTCAAGTGCAGGCAAACAGTCTTCAAGGAAACTACAAAATAGCATGCTTTCTCTTTCAATTGAGAAGTTTTTCTCAGGCGGGACCCATTTGATCAGTTAAAATATACTGTACACGAAGAAGTGTTTTAGCTGCCCTACTAGTGGAAGCGGAATACAAGTGGAATGGAATTTTCTCCTCTAGAAATAGCCAACGCCAGAAATCACGAAGCTTTTTCGGTTGGAAAAAAAAGCATGTATATCGTTCACCAAGTGCATGTGGTACCCCAAAACTCGCAGTTACCGCACGTGCGCATTTGTTTCTTTGTTTTTTTACTATATACTACAGCACACGAGATGAAGTTTTAATAAATACGGTAAATGACACTACATTTCCCTTATAATATTGGCTACATAATTTCTGGACACTTAGGCATTAGTCAAGAATTACAGAAAGGTTGAAATCTACGGATAACTTATTGGATTTGTTGAATTGAAGATTTAAACTCGCGTAAGGAGAGTTAAAGCTTAAGGTAACAGGGTTCGCATTTACAAAAACCTCTTATGGTAGAAGTGTTTGTAAGAGAATATTCCAGCCAATCCTGATGCTGGACATATGATTATTGAAGGCGGCCGGATAGTTGCAGAGAGCACTTACAAACTAAAAAAGCTTGTGAATTCGGCCATCGATTTTCTGCTGGGTTATGAAGTTCTAAAAAAAAGTATTTCATTACTGAAGTTCGGGATTTTTACTCTATTCTATGAAATATTAGCGCCCCATAGTCCGAATTCTGTTTCCATTAGCACTCCAAACGAAATCTTTCTTTAGGTGTAACATATGTTGCTCGATTCTGGCTTAGTGGTATAGAGGGCATTTGTTTATTTAGGAGCAGATTTTATTTGTAAGATGGAGTTTGCCTTCGGTAAAGTTTTGGAGCTAGAGAGTTATTCGTCGAGCTAATCTCGAAATTTCTAATTTTTCATTTCGCGTTTTGCATTTTGCCGACCTGCTGTTTCGAATTTATTCGTGATAGTCCACACCACTTTTAGAAATCATAAAAATACGTAATGCGGTTTGCAGCATTTCCCGGTATTTTTTTACTTCATCTTTAAGTATGACATAATTTTCCCACAGAAGGCTGATACTGCCCATGGTTTTCAGACATTCCACATGAAAGATATGGAAACTCAGTAGGGATGTAATTCGACACAGTGTCTTTGTGTTTTTATACGGATTCGCCGTGTTTGCTTAAGGAGCATGGGAAAAGGTATAAAAAGCATCAGCAAGTTTTAGACTACTATGATGTTAAGGCATATATCTCAGGAATCGCCAGGCTAAGTATATGCATTAATTCGATTTTATGCATGGCTCTGCTATGGCTTTTAAGGTGCTTTAGAAAATCAGCAAATAAAAGAATAAATAAATAAATAAATAACGTGCTGAATTTGGTCGTGTAATATCATTCGTGTATACGCAGTGGTAACTGGCACAACAACCGCATTCGCAAAAGCGGTCAATCCAATCAGGCGCGGGAACACAGGAGCAGACACACGCAAGCGTAGACCACGGTTTGTTTGGGCTTGGCGGGCATCGCTGTTAACGAAAGCAAACAGAGAAAATGAGCGGTCAGAAACACAAATATTAGCTCTTGCTTGTTCGTGCTTCCCATTTTCTTTCTGCTGTCGTAGAATTCGTGGACTGCGTGCGTGTACACGGAAACTAGAGTTCCAGTAAACTGCGTCACCAAAGTTGATTGTTGCCATTTTCACTTTCATCCAATACATCGTTGTAGAAGGCACTTTAGGATTACCCGTGCCTAGCTGGTCTATCTACAAATCAGCGCCGCACTGCTTTAGTTTCTATTCATGCCCTCTGAGTGGAAGTCTGTGTGTATCAGTAGACGTCCGGTTTTAGCCGTCTTTTCTAACGCAGAATACTCAAAGTGCCATAATGTTCACGTAGCATCGCACACTCAATGTGTGCACACATGTAGCATGTACCCTGACACGCAGCGTCAGTGTACAAGAGGGCCTATATTCACGATGATGTTCCTATACTACAACTTTTCTTAAGAACTATTCGAAAGGCAATCGGCAAATGAGGTATTTTTTTTCCAGGGGGCAGCTGACCATTGGTAAAAAAGCAGTTGCGGTCGAAAATGTTCTGAGTTTGGCCTGATATTTTTTGTAACATACATACATACATACATGCATACATACATACATACATGCATGCATGCATGCATGCATGCATACATACATACATACATACATACTTACATACATACATACATACATACATACATACATACATACATACATACATACATACATACATACACACACACGCATGCACACCAAGAGTGGAGAGGAATTGTGTATGTCTGTATGCATGTTTATGTGTGTTTCATTAAGCAGAAATAAAATGACATATAATAAACTGTAGAATAGCAATTCTCGAGATAAAATACATATTGAGAAAGGACGGACGGAAAAAAACTTTAATGAGAAAAGGACCTGCGAAGTTGCCAGCCCGAGCTCAGGCCACCCAGGCATTATGTGCGGTGGGGCATAGCCTTTCCACCGCTGCCCGGGCCCGCTGGATAGCCAATAGTAGGTCGTGAAGTTACGACTTAGTCAGAGCACTTAGCCATCGCTCCTCGAGAAGGTCGGGTTCTATGTTGTCCTCTGCATATGTTGGTCTGATCTTTGTGCACTGCCATAAGATGTGTGTCATGTACGCGTGTTCGAGCTTGCAGAACTTGCACCTCGCGTGTGGACCTTGTGTTGAATTTACTCTGGTTAAATGTACTGGGTTTCGGAACGTTCTGGTTTGCAACCTTCTTCAATCCGGTTATTGAGATTTGTCGAGTTGTTTGTGGGGTTGTGGGTATGCTTCTCTTTGTTTCGCATGTCAATATGCCGTCGTACGTTACCAGTCTGTCTCTGTCGTCTTTTATCGCTACTTCATCGTCGTCGCCTCCTCCGTGCTCTCCATCGCCTCCTCCGCAGTCCTTCCCGCTTCCGCGGGGGTTGCGTGGTGTTGGCCCGTCACTGTCCGAATGACGGTGGGTTAGTTCTCGCGCGGCTTGGTGGGCCTTCTCGTTGAGGTTGGGAGGCGCATTTGTGGTTACTTCTCCCATATGTGTCGGGATCCATATGAAGTATTTGGGTGTGATTTTGCGGTTATTACAGTATTGTGCTGTGCGGTTCAGGATTTTGGTAGCCTTGGTGGAGACCCAGCCCTTTGTGAAGTTCCTAATAGCCGTCTTGGAGTCGCTGATTATTGTTCTGTGTTGTTGCCGATCGTTGATTAAAACCAATGAGATTGCCGTTTCTTCCACGGCCTCCGACGATCTGGTGCTTAAGGAGCCCGCAGTCACGTTCCTTCCTTTCGTGCATACGACCGCCATTGGGCGGAGGGAGTTACCTTTGTCAGCGCCGATATCACCATTGTCGTGTCGGTTTCGGGGGTACCGGGCGGCGTCTACGAAGGGCACCCCCTCCCGCGCACCGTGGTATTTGAGAATCGTTTCGGTGCGGCATTTTCTTCTCTCGATATTGTGCACGGGGTGCATGTTCTTCGGGATATTTTCCGTGTTTATTGCGGCTCGGATGTCTGGGTGAATCTGCGTTTTGGGGCCGTATATTCCGTAGCAGTTTATGCCGACCTTTTCCATGATTTTTCTGCCTGCTTTGGTTCCGGCGAGTATTTCGATTTGCGCTATCCTCTGTGCTTCCGCGATTTCCTCCAGCGTGTTATGTACCCCGATTTGTAATAACCTTTGGCAGATGAAGTTAATGAGACAGTTCTGCTTTGCTGCACTGCACACGCTGAGAAGGCAAGGGAATAGGAAAACAAGGGTGCGATCTTGTACGCGTTCCAAACTCGAACGGAGGCGGTCCGTTCTTTCCGTCGCGAAATTGGCGGTCCGTTCCGTTGCGTTCGTCCGATAGCAGACAACACGGAATGATTGACAGCAGATATCACTTCGCAATTGACGTCATCGCGTTCGACACCGTTCAAACTAACCAAGCGTGTGCGGCTCGGTGGAACGGACCGCCTCCGTTCTATTTTGGAACGCGTATAAGATCGCACCGCAAAGCACAGGAGCTCGAATAACGTAAGGAGGGCGCAGAAAGCTGTTATATCCATATTGTTGGCCCATACTAATCCACATTTATGTCATTGCGGCTTTTCCTGCCTATGACTTTGTGATGTCCGTCTCTATTTGTGGCGAAACATCTCATATTTTACTTTTAATAAAGCAGAAAGAACCCCCCCCCCCAGCTTTTGCACAAATATTTTTCTACAAAAAAGAAATTGTGGTGGCGAGGCCCTTGACTCTCTAAGTGACTGTTCTGAATGAACAAAATGCAGAGAGATGATAACTCAAGAAGTGTAATAACGTGCTAGCGTTTTTCACGTTCTGCTAACGCGCGCACTGTACGGGTAGGATGTATAAAAGTTTCAGTACGTTCTGTGTATGGTTGAATTCCGTCATAGATACCGTTGACCACAACGTAGGCAACCATGTAAGCTTCATCGACGCATTTCGATTACTCAGCTTAGGCACAGCGCTGTTATGCACAACAAGCCAGAGTATCTACTCTAAACATGTGTGGCGCAAATTACACGTACACCCTTTCCGCGCCTGATGGAATGTCAGTCTCGCGTAGCCGCACCAGCGACTGTCGTGCATGCCTTTTCCAGCGACAATGCTTGGGCCATTAGCCATCACAAGGTGCCGCATCGGCTATGGGAGCACTCGCGGCGAAAACACTTGAGTAATGAAACGTAAGGAAACGTCTTTCGACCCTAAGTGATTCTCGACTTGGAAAATTCCGTGAGCGGTCTGCTCCTGTTATTTTGTGCTTGGCGGCACCGACCGAGACCCAAGATTACTACTGCGGCGCTTCGATTGCAGCATCACTCCCTCCTTCTTTGTTTCCTTCCCCTGCTCTTGCACGCACTGATTAAATACTGAGGTGAAGAACGAGCAGGGGAAGGGGAAAAGGGGAGGAGGAAAGCGGCGTTAGATTTCGAGAATGTTGATTCAGCTTGGCCCAGCTTGACTCAGCAGCTCACACTCGCACAATCGGCGTTCAAGCTCAGGGTGGAGCTCACGCAATCGCGGTTGTCTGCCATCTGCTGCCGCTTGCGCTGACAGCAGATGTAATGTAATGTAATGTAAGAGCTCTGTAATGTGCCACGGATATGGTTTTTCTTTCGCGTTGTTGAATAAGAGGATAAATAAGTAACCACAGATTTAAGAGAATTCATATTATTGCCAATTATCTGGTGTCCTTGTGTGTGTGGAGGGCATAAAGGTCCTGGCAATGAAATGGTAGTATTTTCGTTTTTGCTGCAGTTGCACACAAACAAAATTCTTTGAAGTGATCGGACAGCAATCTACCGGCGGAAAAGACTAACCCAGAAATTAAAAATAATTGCTGGTTTCAGATGTTCCAATGTACATTGCGCTTAGCTACCCTCTGCTATATTTTTCTTTTTGTGCTCTCGTAAAGAAGAAAACTCCACATTACTACAATATCAACAACCGTACACAAAATAGACCGGCTTTGAACCTGTGACCACGCATCGCACTTTCGTACATTTAGCACATGTAGTATTGGGGCAACACGTTTGAGCAAAATGATTAGGCTTTCGGTCAAAGCACTGTGACAGGCGGGAAAAACTCGTTGTCATGCCCGGTCGAAACAATGCCATCTGAAATCTTATTTACTTATATTCATTTTTGAAGAATCACTATAACCATTTATACATTTGCTTCGTATGATTTATATACTAGCTTGCCTCGTCAATCTCAAAAATGTATTCTCTTTTCGGGAGACGGCCTTCGTGAAAAACGACGCAACATGACAGTAAAACATTCAGCAAGGTTCTGTCCAATGATTGGCGTAATAGTGCACTGAGAGCGTGTCCACTAGCGTGCAAGTGAAAGCTGAATTATGACAGTTGTCAGCTTGTGTTGCCTCTAGCACGAGCGAGTAGTGTTAGTGATGACATTGGTGTGAAAATCGTCAGCTCGGTCTGCCATTTGTTCTTGTGATCTCCACATTGAACGTCGCAGTTGTCACGATGAGAGTACGTCTGTGACATTATTAGCCAGTGGGCTGGGAAGGCTCGAGTGGTAGCTCACCTTGAGGAGTATTAAGTAACAATTAATAATATACATACTTTGCGATGATGCAAAAGATGCAGAAAAACCACTGGTGTTGTCTAACTATTCGTAAACAGGCCCCCGAATTTCAATTGGCCCACGCCCAAACATTAAATACGCCCACCCCCAAATTTCAAGTTGGCACACCCTCAAATTAAAATTGGCCCACCCCCAAATTTCAAGTCGGCCATGCCCAATTTTTTTCCGCCCAGCCTTAAACTTGGAGTTGGCCCATCCCCAATTTCAATAGGGCCACCCCTAATTTTCAAGTCGGTCCACCCACAAATTTCCATGAATCGTTCCCCAAATTTCCAGTCGACGCACCCCAAAATTTAGGTTGGCCCACCTCCATATCATCCCCAAGTTCAGATTGGCCGACCCCGAGATTGCCCCCACATTTAGGTAGGACCAACCCCATATCACCCCCAAATACAGATTGGCCCGCCACCACAACACCACCAAATTTATATTGGCCCACTCCAATACCACCTGCAAATCGAGGTTGACCCACCCCCATATCAGCCCCAAACTAACGCTGGCCCACCCCTCGATCACCTCAAATTTAGGATGGCCCACCGCAAATCATCCCCCAATTATGGTTAGTCCACCCATCACCCCCCCCTCCCCAATTCAGCTTGGCCCAGCCAAACACCACCCCCATGGTTAGGTTAGCCCGTCCCCATGTTACCTCCAAATTTAGGTTGCCCCCCCCATATAATCCCCAAATCCAGGTTGACCCACCCCCATATCAGCCCCAAACTTAGCCTGGCCCACCCGCCTATCACCTCAAATTTAGGATGGCCCACTGCAAATCACTCCCAGAAGCCGTCCCTACCCCCCTCCCGATTCAGCTTGGCCCAGCCCCATATCACGTCCAGGGTTAGGGTGGCCCACCCCCCATACCACCCCCAAATTTAGGTTCTCCCACCTCCATATCATCCCCAAATCCAGGCTGGCCCACCGCCCATAGTCCCCCAAACTTAGGCTTACCCACCCCTATATCACCCCAAATTTAGGTAGGGCAACTCCCATATCACTACCAAATTCAGCTTGGCCCATCTGTGTACCACGCCCCAAATTTATGCTGATGCCACTTCCAATTTCAAGTTGGCCACCCCAACCCTTTTTATGAAAACCGATTTATTTATATCGGAAATGCGTCAAGCTTTTGGCGTTACAGGCACGATTTTGCACGATTTTGCTACCAAATTGCTGGGGTAATTGCCAAAGAATGCTGCGCTATAAATGCAAATGCACCGAACGAAGGACATTTATTCACATGGTTTTTTACGGCCACACCTACGGATTAATACCACTTGGCTGTAGGGAGCACATTAACAGTAGCTATTAATCCAGACGCTGCACATCTCCTAGTTGGTGCATTTCTTATTTGGGTGAATCTTTAGAAATAATTAACGTTCGGGCACCGACTCAGCCTAGCAGACCCTTTGTTCCACACGAATGTTGCATAAGAATGGCATTGGCAACCGGGTGGCATTGTGGCCCAGGTGGACCCGATTCGCTCGGAGTGTGTGCCAGTAAGGACAGCCGAAAGTCGAAGAAAACGGACCTTCCAGAAGAACGCAATAAGAATTGCCATCTTGTTCTCGCAAGTTGCACGCTACAAAGCACTAAAGTTTCTTTTTTTTCATAACACAAAGCCATGCGCAAGCTTTTAGTTATGATATCCAAGGAATAAAATCTTCATAAAAGCGATGACTTAACAAATGAACACGATACTCCTATGTTTTATGACGGAAATATAGAAAGCATAATACTTCAAGAGCACCACTGGAAAACCATAACCGAAAGCAATTCTTGAGTTTTGTGTTTATGCCACTTGATAGGAGACTAAAAGTCCGATGTGGCTTAAAAAAATGCACTGCTGAAAAACCAAAACCGAAAGCAAATCTTGGGTTTTGTGATTCTGCCATCTAGTGAGAGACTGCAAAACTAGGTCCTATGCTGCTTCAAAATAGAGTGCGAAGCGGGAATCGAACCGCGGCCGCCGTGACGCGGGACTACAGGTTCTCGCTATTCTACCACTCGGCCATGGCTACAGAGGCTTCGCCAACCGGTACGCTCATGTTTTTATAGATACCACGGGAATTTTCACGACAGTGTTACAAAAATCGCTTTCGGGAACAGTCTTACGCCATATGTGGAGAGTCGAGATAGGCATCAATCGAAAGCTGAGTCTCCGGACTATATACGCTGCACTGGGTATTACGATGTACGGGATAGTTTTATTACAGTCATCGTTCTTGCCTCAAAAATTGAGCACAAATTTTCGTCGTTTCCATAGGCTTCCATTGCTAAAACTTTAACCGCTGTGGGAACAAAATTCTCACGTGCCATAGAGTGATCACTTCATTTGGCTCATGTGGATTGTCTTCCAGAACACGTTTGTCACTTGCCTTTTTGAATAATCGGCCTGCAGCTTTTGTTATTCGCAAAAAAACCCGCTCGTTCCATCCAAACACGCTAGCTTCGTGCCGGGCCCGCTTGGGGCGCTAGTTGGTACGTGTCCGGAAAAGCTGGATATGAACGTGTGTAAGTAATCAGCCCCACTGACGCCACTCAGCATTGTGGAAAATCTGAAGAAGCTAGCGTATACATTCTTAGGCAACGGAGAATCTCTTTGTACATGACAGCAGTAAAAGGTTTAACGTTACTTGAACATTCACGTGTCCTCCTCGTTGAAGTCATAATAATAAGCACGTAACGCAGACACGAAGGAAGTTGCACGCAGCTTCCCGAATTATCGTTGCAGCAGTCACTTCTAGTTTCAAATATAGTTGGGAAGGGGCTCTAATGTTTTAGTGAATTTTGTTGAGGCGAAGAACCATAGAGTTTAGTCTTCTGTGCTGTCCACAATGAAAACAAACAGCGAAAACAAAAAAGTTTAACCCACCATGAACACATTACAGCCAACAAAGAACAAGCAAGTGAGCAAACGACAAAATTCAGTAGCTCTACAAGTAAAAGGTAATAAGGTCGTTCAGAACACTAAGAATAGCCGCGTTCAAACAACATACCCCTCAACGTTGCCAAACGCATACTGCGAAAAAAAAAAGGAAACAAACACGATGCAAGGCTTGGGTGCAGGCCGGTTAATACGGAACTGCATGCTTCTTTAATAAGATGAGACGGCACTGATAATATTAGTGACTCACAGTGACAGTGTCTGGTCGCTACAGCACATTTTGTCGCTGCACATGCGCCGCTTGCAGCCCTATACAGCGCATAACCACTGTTTGCGTTCACTGTCCTTTATAGAGATAAAAATTACCAGAGAAATCCTTATCAGCATACGCTGACGGCAGTTAGCGCTTTTACATGAGTTATTACTTTCAAGAACACCCGCCGTGGTTGCTCAGTGGCTATGGTGTTGGGCTGCTGAGCACAAGGTCGCGGGATCGAATCCCGGCCACGGCGGCCGCATTTCGATGGGGGCGAAATGCGAAAACACCCGTGTGCTTAGATTTAGGTGCACGTTAAAGACCCCCCCCCCTCCCCCCGTGGTCAAAATTTCCGGAGTCCTCCACTACGGCGTGCCTCATAATGAGAAAGTGGTTTTGGCACGTAAAACCCCAAATATTATTACTTTCAAGAAAAACATTATACACTACACTGTGTTCTTTTTTTTTGTCAAAACTCATCGAGTGCGTAGCGCACTTCGGCCTGTTCCAGTATGTTACACGTAAAAGTCGGCATTATTTTGCATGTCATCTCGCAACGTCCACATGGATTGTTTTAAGAAATTACCAATTAACGTTTCAAATGCTTACTTGAGGGCAGATGTTTTAATTGCGAAATTAAAGCACGGCAGTAATGAAACCATGTCTCCTTAGCAGAAATTCTGAGATTAGCGCAAACATTACGACACTCGGCTCAGAAATCTGCTAAAAATGCACTGGCGTTACAGTTAAGGTAATCTCAAACTGCTTCTTTGAGTTTAGGGGGAATGGTTAGCTAGAACGCCTGCGTATTGTGTAGCACACTTTAAGCTCGGATGTCTCAACAGTGTTGCGAGACTTGTGATTTCTGCCAAGCAAACATGACCTCATGACTTCACCGCTTCAATTTCGGAATTACAAATGTTCCCTGAAGTAAATAAGCATGAGGTAATTATTGAATATTTCAATTAGCTACATGTACAGTGCAATTCGTCGCAATAGTAACGTCCGCCGATTCTATAAACGTTCCTATAAACGCGAAAGAAAGCTGTCATTGGCGAGTTACAGTAAAACACGCTAAAACTAAAAAAGAACAAAGACAGAAAGGCGTATTACTAATTGTTTCACACACTCTTGCATCAAAACCGCTCGTCTCTGGCATTTCGCTTTCTCCACATCATGTAAGTCACTACAGCACAGCCATTGCAATGTCGCGCCACAGTGACGAGCATTCGCAAACCTCTCAACGATCTTAACGATTGCAGTGAACTAGTAAACAATTTGCACAAAATAAACCAATGACGTTCTGATTGGCAGATCGGTATTAACATCAAGAAAGCAAAGCTGATGCGGTTTACTAACCGAAATGGCTTCATGTCGCACGCTTATGCAATAAATGATGTTGAAATTCAACAAGTCGAGTCATTTAGATGTTTAGGTATCCCTGTAACTACTCATCTATCGTCGAACATACATATTTACTGTCTTTTCGGGAAAGGAAATACGACTGTTGTTTTTCTCCGACGCACACTTCGCCAAGCCAACAAGGATACAAACCTTCTTCCCTACAACTCAATCGCTCCATCTAAACTTGAATATTCGTCTGTTATCTGGAGCCATCGCCACGCATACCTCATCAAGAGATTCTAAACGATATAAAACAAAGCCGCTAAGTTCGTCTTATCAGACTATGCTGCTTATACAAGTATAGCTAAAATTGTAAACAGCCTTGTTCTTCCATCACTAGAAACAAGGCAGAAAACTTCTCGATTAACATTCTTTTACTAAGTATATCACAACGCTGCTGGTTACACTACAACAATAATAAATGCGACAGCTGCAGTTTTTACACACTTGTAAACTCTTTCAAAGTCCAGAAACATTTTGCCCGTACTGGCCTACTCCGTTTTTCCCTTCTCTACTCGTAATTCGGGAGTGGAATCGGTTGCCGAGGTCAGTAGCTCACGCAGTTAATGCAGGTAAATTCTCAGAAGGAGGGAACTAATTTGCTTCGCTAACCAAGTGACCACTGCATAAACACAAAATGTTTCGGATTGTTTCGCCCCTGGTTGATTGGCATGAAAACTTCTGACATAATACTTCGCTAAGCATTTTTTTTCTCTTTTCATGTGATCTAATGCAAAATAGAGAATTACCGTATTTGCTTTTCGAAAATGCGGTATTGTATTTTCCAGATTTTCCAGTCCAAGTGTTTTTTGGTATATTTCAATCGTTATAAATAAGAAAGTATACTAGTACCACTTTATGCAAGTGGTTTTTTGGGATGTTTACTAGGAGACTGTACAAAAATTTAAACACCACTGTAAGCTTTGTTGCGCGAATGAAACTTTCGCTCTTTGTGCCATTGTAATGTTACCATTGTCTCCACTTCTCCTCCTGTCTTTTGTTATGCCAATGGGCCATCAGGGTAAATTTAGCTACAAAGGTGGTGCGAAAGAAATGAAGCGGCTACAAACTATTTGCTGTCTGCCGTGTGCATGTACTGAAACCTGTGAACAGCTGTGCCAAATTGCGACTACCTTCCGCTAAGCGGTTACGTCTTTCGGAATGGTGGCACTGCCGTGGCCGAGTTAACGTTGACGACCACTGCTAGCGCGCTCATTACCAGCGCCAAGCTTTACCCCAAGTTATCGTGCTCTATGTATGCTGTATATACACCCAGATGCAGCATACAAATTCGTGAAGGCTCTTTGTTCGTATTTCGAATGTACGCTGCGTCTGAGTTGTGCAACTAAAAGTTGCCGAAGTGGTAGCCTGTTAACTTTACAAGTAGACGTAAGCGCCACGACCATGAGCAGCGAAGAGAAAGAGGTCACTCGAAGAGCTTTTTCAAAAGGTTCCCCCAACCTACTGCTGCTTACTGGGTCGGCATCTCCCTTGGAGCCACTGCGTCACCTCGCATAACTCCCTACGTAGCGTCTGGGTGCAGCATGAAAATACCTGCGGCCGCATGTTGTGCTGCATGCGTTTGCATAAAGGACGCATAGCGCGCTCTACACGACGAAGGCACGGCACGGCGTTCAGGCGGTCGTTAACGCGCGCAATTAGCAGCGCTGCCGTAAAGTAAAAGCGTCAGCTAGCGCGCTCAGCCATGTCGAGTAAATACACAGCCTCCGTAGCATATTTGTCTGAAAGCGTGGGAGCGGTGCTTTCAGAAGCGCGTTCGCGCTATCCAGGAGGTAGAAGGGAGTGGGGAATATGCTGGTTTTGTGTGGCTTACCTAGTTGACATGACGCCGCTAATTGTGCTTCTACATACGTAGCTGGCTTTCGGAGCTCCCTTTTATCAACAATACTACCACCCTACGCCAAGAAAGCCTCACCAGTCGCGAAGCTCCGAAGGTGCGCCTTGTGGCATCGCGTTGCCTACTGCTCGTTACAGCGAATGTCTTTGCTGCGCATTGGATAGCGCGACTATAGCGTGGCCTGATTAAGCATGATTTAAAAAAGCGTAACACAACAATGAGAATAAACAGTGCTTGGACGGGACGAAGTGAGGATGACATATTGGGTGCTGGACTAACAACCATTGGTCTATCGCGGGACATGCAATATATATAAAACACAGGCACAGCGCAGAAGCGCAAGAAATTCGTCCCGTCCAAGCGCTGTTTGTTCCTGTCCTAACGCTGTACCAACCTGCCCAGTCCGGCTCATTCTGTGATACAAGAAGACGAAGAAAAGCTCGTGTTACAGCAGCCACTGTCCCAGTTGTCCTTAGATTAAAGACGACCTGCCTGCTAAGAGCCGCTTACTGAAGTGCTGTTTACGCATAGTCACCGCCTGTATGAAATGCATATTTGCTGCTGAAGCAACAAGCGCTGAAAAGCAGTACCATCGACTACAACACGAGGGGTACATTCATGTGACACAATAATTGAAGACCCACAAATGAGCAGACTTAGAGGCGCATGCCCAGAAGGCAATTCACAACTTATGACACAATCAGCAGTGGAAAAGACTTGTTTCATGTTAACCAATAATAATATATGCTTAAACTTATTACAGCGAAGCTGTCTGTCACTAGGATTCCGGGACTTCTTCGTGGCCGTCACGTCAACAAAATAAGTATCCTCATCTATGGCTCGTACTCCCGTACGGCAGAGGCTGCAAGCACTCAGCAAACTAAAGCGAACGGAGCATACGTTCTGTGGAACCATGCATACAACTTACAGAACAGCATACGTTTCATTAAATAACAAGCTGAAAACAAGCATCCGAACCACATAATTGACAAGGCCCTCTTACGCCTTCAAGCAATGCGAAGCACGTAGCACTCCCAGCATACGTTTCCCAGCAAAGATTACTCGTGTGCAAGCTGCCGCGGCGATGGCAGCTTGACTGTAGCATACCAAGCAGGTAACTACACTTGCATAATACGTAACCACACTTTCGCACGTCAAACAACCCGCCTAGCAACATATTTGTGTTGGTACAGGGCTGGTGGGAAGGCTACGTATAGTGAGGACTCTTGAAGACGAGCGTGCATACGAGGTACGGCGAATTTCTTTTCTCTGTGGTGCACTCCTTGTAGATGCACAAAGTAGTGGCGCAAGCCAAGTCGGAAAAAGTCCAAACGTCTTAGGCAAATAATTAGGTTTTGTGTATGTGAATGTCACCACGTGTATAATTTCAACATACGTTGTGATGAGCAGTCGTTCTAGTTGCCGTTTACAGCTGTCCAAGCACCTTCACAGCGTTGATTGGTGACCTTTTTTCTGTATTCATATTGGCATTATTTTTAAAAGTATCTTAGTAAACGCCGATTGGTTTGTGTGGTCAAGAAGCAGAGCCTGAATCCACTAAGCTTTTCGTTCGTATCTCTGGCGTCCAACATCAGGACTGGCGAGCAGATGTTTTAACGCGATAGCGTTAAGGAGCTCGTGTCGCAGAAAAGCCGGTGTCGTCGGCGTCGGGTGTCGGCGTCGGCGGCGTTGACCGTGAGCGATAAATCACGGCAGGCTCTTCATAAATAAAAAGCAACTTCCAAGATTGGCCCGGTGGGAATCGAACCCGGGTCTCCGGAGTGTGAGACAGAGACGCTACCACTCAGCCACGAGTTCGATGCTTCCAAGCGGTGCAAACGCGCCTCTAGTGAATGCGGTGTTGCCTTCGAAACCAGCCGTGGAAAGTTATACTGCGGTGTATATCGGTAATTATGAACATGTAACGTACAGAAATCACAATTACACGAGTTGCGAAGTGCGTTTCCGCTGCATTTCTTTTGCGCTTTCCGCACACGCAGAGCCATCTTGCGGCAAACACAGAAGACCCCCTCCTCTCAATGTACGGCGCTGTCCCGACAGGAGGCGCGCCGCGCGCGCATTGGGACCGCTGCCAGGCGCGTCGCGGGACTCCCTCTCCCCTGACGACGCTTCGCCGTGCTTCCGGTTTAGATTACTATCTATCTCTCTGCCCGTGCCGATCACGACGTTTGGCTGGCGTAGATCGTTTTCCCTCCGAGACACCGAGTTCTTTGGTTCGTTTCGTTCGCTCAGGCGCACGTTTCGTTGTCGCGCCGAACGCTGCGTTGCTCGACGTTCACCGCGTGATAGGTGGGCGCTAAGTCCGATGCGGGGCGCATCGTAAGTGATTGCTGTGCCGTAGCGCATTGTCTTATACCCCTTGGCGGGTCGACGGGAACGCTGTCGCGTCCCACTCTTGAAGGCGAAGCTTAAGCGTCCTCCAATTTTTTTTCGAACGAATTTGATTTACGAGGTTCTTGTGAATACAGACCCAAACGGCAAATTCACAGTGCTTTTGGTTCGTAAGTTTTATTCGCCATTTTCAGAACGCATTCGCTAAATATCCAGCATTGCAATTGGCTGGTGTCTTCCCTTACGAACAGCTCTAGCGTAAGAATGCCGTTGTGAATATGGAGGCCCACTTCTGAAGATCATCACGTGTACTTAGAAAACTGTAGCGCTGTCAGAGCACCACTCCTTACTATGTAGACAATGTGTTCTGGGGCTGATAAAAGGCTTACATGCCGTGCTTTGGTGAGGACGCTGCATGATTCGTTCACTAGCGGCTGGATAAAAATGTCGATTGTCACAAATGCTTCCGTCCTCAAGTTAGTTTACACAACGAGATATGTGATCTTGTCTCCACTCACGCCGACATGCGGTGCACTATGCAACGGCCATCAACTGCCCCGGGTATGGCACCTCATACCCTAGTAATTGAAACATGAATAGCCCATGCTATTGTCATCCGCCGTAATACAAAGCAGCAATTCATTTATTTCAATTGATTTGAACACCTTCAAGGCCAGAAGGCGTTGCAGAAGGGAGCAGGGAGCCATTTAGACAGTGAACAAAAACAAAATGATGGGACTGCTAAGAGTGTAAGTAACATTCAACTGCAGATATATATGCAATTGCATCGATCAGTTGAACAATAGAGGTGAGCAAGTGGTTCCAGTCGATCGAGGTTTTTGGAACAAAAGCATAAAAAATATTGTTGTACGGGAGAAACAAACACGTACTTTGTGTTGATGGTCAAATCTGTTCAAAACATAGGGTGGCTTCGAAAGAAGATCATGTTGTAATTAAAGAGTGTGATAGATTTTATGAAAAAGATCTAAATGAGTCAGCTGCCTGCGTGCACAAACAGGTGGAAGGCCTCAAGCTTTTTTTCATATACGGTACACAAGATGTGTATGCATAGTCTTAAAGAATGAAATGTGCGCTGCGATTTTGGACAAATTCCAGGCTATAAATAAGAGTGTCAATGCAGGGATTCCACGCAGAACTGGCAGACTCGAGCTTGGAATGAATAAGAGTTTTATAAAGATGAAGTTTGAGAGGGAAAGGTGTCTTGGAAAACGTTTCTCCGTAGATAGCCGAGTGTGTGATTGGAATTGTTAATCATTTATTTGACGCGAGTCTGATATGAAAGGATAGAGGTAAATTTAACGTCAAGATGTCTATAGTATGAAACATTTAGTAAACCGCTGCCGCTAATAAGGTATTCGGGAATGCTAGTAAAATTATTCTTACGGAAAACTCACATTACCTTACTTTTGCTAGCGTTAAGTCGCACGTTATATTTAGTGCCCCCCCCAACCCCCCCCCCCCCCTACAAGGAGAAAACTTCAATAATATATTCTTGCAGAAGAATAGTGTTGGCATTAGTAGAAATACTTCAGTAAATAACGCAGTCTTCCACAAATAATTTAACTGAGTATACAATAGTATTAGGCAGGTTATTTGTGTAAACAAGGAACAAAAGAGGGTTAGAAAACACCAGGAACACCAGAGGTTAGAAAAAAATCTGAGGAATTGCAAACATTAAGGGTAAGAAACTGTGTTCTTTTAACGAGGAAATCTCTAATCCGTGCTAGTATATTACAAGGAATATCAAATTTACTTAACTAGAAACAGAATAACTGGTAAAAAACGAGGTGAAATGCTTTAGGAAAGTCCAGAAATTTGCTCCAGAATTAACTACTCACTTTTCCCATGCTGCGAGAAGGTCATATATAAAAGAGAGCAATTGCGTTTCACAAGAGAAATGGATAGGGAAACCTTGTTGATAGGGGGGAGAAAAATGAATTTGTATCCGACAAGGCAGTCAGGTGGCAACCGATTATTTGTTCAAAGAGTTTTCAAGATACGCTGGTGGGGAATATATTTGTCTGTAATTTAAAGGACACTGTGCGTCACGAGACCTAAAACAACGGTACTACCTTGCCCATCTTCCAATCACCTGGTAATACAACATTATAAGGACTGCGAAAACAGTTTCGATTTAAAGATGCACACGTGAACCTCAGGGGAACTTAAAAAATTTCGAATTGCGCAACTCCATGACAATTCTAGGCCACGAATGAGCTCCTGCACACCATCGCAGCACACCATCACAGTAACGATATGGTGTGTGTGCATGCCTCGAAAGCTTTCGTCTGCTCAGTTACGGCATTCAGAAATCTCGCGCCCTCAGACAGAGAGGCTAATCTATGATTGCTCTATATTCATAGCTGATGATCAGTTATCTGTTAATTTTTCTCTTTCTCTCGTCTCACGCCGACACGTCGAAGACCACTTGCCATATCCGCTTTCTGAAAAGTGGAGCCGTGCCCAAAGTATGCTGGGATTTAGGGCGGAGTGGTGGAGCGCGCAAAAATACGCGTTTCCCAGCCTTCCATTTACCTCTTTCGAAGTTGGTTGGAGTATGACAAGCCCGAAGCGCACGCATGTTTGTAACTCAAGGAAACGACTGTAAACGGGGCCAAATTTTAACTATATTATCGTGCGAGCGCTAACCGCAACAACCCTTCTGCACGTCCTCCATAAAAAAAGCAGAAAACAAACAGGAGCGTTTGCTTTTCACACACCGCTCACACTTGTATTCGTATTGCGCGGTAACGTACCACAAGAAGCAACCACGTGTCATGCAACAGCCGTCAACGTATCCCAGGTTATCTTGGTGATGGCAGCGTTGCGGCATCGCCGCAGTACTCCGTTTCTCAAAGAGCCAAAGCACAGGCAACGGCTTATAAAATTGATCTGTCATGTTGTCCTATAGTACATTTCTTGTTTTGTTTTTAATTCGTGAAAAATTGTGGTAAACTGTCTTCATTTATTTTTTCATAGTTATATCTCACATTTTCTGAATCACACATGTTTCAACAGATTGCATAATCGCGCTGTGCGCACCGGATTCATCCTTAATTAACCTGTACACCTCAGCGGATGCAACAGAATACTTCTATTTATTGCAGGAACGGTACAACCACCTTTGCTTAGTTCATTATCAACTTTCATCGAGTGTACCGTATGAGGCACCTGCAACACTATTGCTGAAAAGTGACCTTGTTGGTTATTGACATTGTGAAACGCTATTAGAACGATAAGGAACACAAGCAAAAACTCTAAATGCCTATTCCCCAGTGGGTATGTGCCATTATTGAAGGAATCCTCATCAACATCAGCCTAATTAACACAGAATAGGTGGTGCCCAGCACCCGTCTTGTGCTTTTCGTACTGGGTTCCTAAGTAGCACTAAAAAGTCAAGGGCAGGCCTAAGGACGACACGCACGAACGATGCAAATAGCGACGACAACCATAAGAACGACAACACCATGATCTGTGTTGCTCTTCTTTGTCTTTCATCGCTTTTTTAGCACGACGTAGGAATCCAGTATGATAGTCTAATTAGCGCAAATTTATTGCCGTGCACGTTGTGTGTTTTATTAGAGAACCATTATTTAGACACTAAAGGCGAATATCCGCCGTTGTGGCTGGCGTCACCGTCACCGTGAGGTTTCGTATAAAGTCCAAGTGCGAGAAGAATGAGGGCACGCGCCTTATATTTTAGGCGCTGGGCAAATTGCTCAAGGGTGAGCCGAGAAGGATGGTGGCTTGATGCGGCGGCGTGTTCGCGTGCGCTAAAGGGGGGAGCAGGGTGGTGTCCTAGAAGAAGAAAGGGAAAGAGCGCAGGTGAGCGCACATGTTCAACTACTGTGGCTGTTGCTTCGCATGGCACTGCTGAGCGCGGCCGCACGCGCCCGATCTTGAACGTAATTTTCGGTGGGTGCGATGGCTTCGTGTGAGCCGTTTTCTCATGCACCTAGTTCGGCTTGAACGGAGAGGTAACCCGAAGAAGAATTCGTTCAAGATTCAACGGGGACGCAGAAATAATATGCCAGGAGCAGCTGAGCACTCAGGACCCCATTTTACACGGGGATGATAAATGTGCAGACCAACAATGACTTTGCATAATCAACACGTTTCGCTACACAGTTTGAACGGGTATAGTTGTCTCAGCTGATGACGAGCACAAACTTTCTGCCAAATAAATTTCACCAACACGTTCAGCAATGCAGAGACCACCATAGTACATATTCCCATCATGCTAACTCAGCAAAAGCCTCACCAATACTCACTTGGTATTGCATTGTAAGAATTCGACAATGAAAAACCTGCTCCTAAACTAATCCACGATCACCACCACCTAGTCGATTTGAGGTCCACCTTATCTGCTTGATATAATAAATAATTGCGCTCTATTCACAAGAAAAAATAAGGCAAGCTTTCTACTAAGTTTTCTGCTACTTACTTTCGATATTTGTTACCGGCTAGCCTTCATGAACAATGTACTGTTGGCATGCATAGGCACAACCATCCTGCTTTCCTTCAATTTGTGTGATTGTGTATCTTTAATGATCATTTATACATTGCTATTTCTTTGTTTGGGCCACTGACACAGCACTGAATAATTATTTGAAATAAATATTACAAGAGATCTCCCCACTAGTGTTCAGCTGAGGGACCTCCTCCTGCATATACCATGTGCACGTAGCATATTTTATACGTAAATAAATCAACTTTTGGCCATATTCACAGTGATTTTGCTTCCTAACTAGTGATCTTTGCCATTGGTCAGTCACCTTCGAAGGGATACCTCCAGCTTTGGTAAGTACTACAACTGCGTCTGTTGAAGAAGCAATGTCGCTGTTTCGCCCGAAGGGCGAAGCATTGATTACGATAGCAAATGATTAAATAGCCATACACAGTAACGTTAGTCGTGTTATCAGTTGAATAACACAGCTGTAAACATTCGCTTACTAACTAAATTACCAAGCAGTGTGTTACGCGCGCACAGACCACATCTCACTCACCGATCGCGGACATTCGATCTCGGAACGCTGGCTTGATGACGAGAGGCATCAGGGGCGACCGAATTCTCCCTTCCTGCAGGCTATCGCTTCAACGCGAGCTATACTCGCTCACAACTTTCTCTGGCTATGAAGGGTGAGCCGCGGGGTCGGATCTTCTGCACATGCGTCGCCGCGCCAAGTAGCCCGCCAGAGTTTGACAGTGCATTTGGTTGCTCGGAACAGACGCTGAATCGACGCAGTTACCACTTGCGACGGTTTCGCGTTTGCCCAAACCCGTAAGGGAAAAGCTGCAAAATAAGTAAACATGTACATTAAGTGGTGCGTTTTGTATTATTTAAGTGAGGCTAATAAAGTGTTTATGTTTTCCCTACCGCAACCGAAACTAACGTGGATGAAAACACGGGACTCTTTTCAGAAGCGCTCTCGCTGTTGCGCGCTTTGCCTCCGTAGCTTTTCCTTCATAGCTACTGAAAGTTGTCGGTGAGTATAGGATGGAGAAAACAGCCTACACCAAGCCATCCCCTATCTCGGGTCGACTAGCCTTTGAACCCACCTCAAATTAACGCCCTGATAGGACGCGCGCCACGGCGCCCAGTGCGCCACGTGCAGCCGGATAGACGCGGAAGTACCAGCTACTCTGCTACCTCCACCCGTCTAAGCGCGCGAAAAGTGAGCGTGCTCCCTCCCCGCCTTCCGCCCTTGCGTGTGAGTAAACGCGCTGCTGAATCATGTCACTATAGTTCTCGGCTCACCCTGGCATGCTTTCCCTCGCACATACACCATACGGCATGCGGCAGCGATATTATTGTACTCGAATTTTATATCGAATATGACGGCGGAAATTCACCTGGAGTGTGCGTAGAATTGTTATCCCAATAATATGGTGCAAAAGTATTTTGTGTATATGCGTCCTCGTTTTCATTCTGAATGCATTACTGTTTTGCTTTAATTCCGCAATTCGGTCAGGAAAGCGTGCGTCTCCGCTTCTAATCCGGCCGCGGCTGCACAATGCGCGGCTGAGCGCAGTCGCACGCCTCCTATCTTGGTGGTAATCTGAAGGAAGGAACATTACCGGCTTTGAATGCAAATATATCGCTGCCTTGCATAATGTTATGGTGTGGGTGTTGTCTTGTGTTTAAGTTTGTTTTTTTTTGTGCATACACGAAACATTGTTTGACTTTTAGTATGCGATAGGCCTGACAGAGAAGAGGTTGCTCAATTGCTTCCAGTATGTCAATGCTCCAAGTAGTGAATGCGTATGGCACAGAACATTGGGGAGGAAAAGCTTGCCACGAGTTTTTTTTTTTGCTATTTAGATGCCATGCCGTATATGTAGAGTAGCAGGGAAGAGTTGTAAACTGTTGTGCAGCGAAATAATATTCGTGATTTTGTCGGCCAGCGAAACCCACCTAATATTGCCTTCAGTGAAAAATGTTTTAAGGAAATACGGGCTGGCTTCGGGAAAAGAACGCGATTACGAGCAAGAATGACGGTGATTGTAATCCTTTTATTTTTTCCTACTCTGAATGTATTCATGAACGCAAGCTTGTACAGTAGCAAACAAGAGGAAATTGATGCAGTGGAGAAAAGGGAAACGAGGGAAGATGGCAAAATATCCGGCGAAGCTTTATCACACTGATGTGCATATTATTTTTCATTAGGTGAACGGCCAATAGTGACGGCACACAAGAAGTAATAGAGACAGGACAAGGCGCTTTTAGTCTGCTTCCCCCTCGTCACTCTGCTGTAACTGCACTTGATTGCGGAGAAACTGCACTAGAACACAGGCTACTCTGCCTTCATTTCACCATAAAGTTTTCGAAAAAAAATTTATATCTACTTTTTCGCTACCCTGACGTTAATCCGAGCAGGCAGTGAACACGCTGAGCATGCCAGTGCCAACCTATGGCTTGTGTTGTATGTCCAGACTGCATTGTGCCGTGACTCATTGCCGTTTACTCTAATTTCTGTCTTTGAGCGCGGGCTCCGCTACCTTGCCAATTCTGTCAGGTACCAAGCCCCCCCCCCCCAAAAAAAAAGCAGTTAACTAGCGGCACGGCACATCAACAAGTATTTCGTTTATTATTCTGTTTGCATTGGATGACGCGGCCCCTTGGCTATGCTATTCATGGCCGCGCGAAACGAAGCACGGATGCCGACGACAAATTTGGATCCGTACCACAAATTTCGACTTTGCAGCGCAAATCCCGGTATCTCTCATGGCACGAAGGAGCAAAATATCACAAGTAAGGCTAGAAAGGAAGAACCAGCGGGAGCACTTAAGTGCAGCAGTGACGCACCCTGAGTGCGAGCGATAGCACTGCCCGTCGTAAGGCTGGAGAAAGATGAAAGAGGCGCGGATATGCGACTGACAGATGGAAATAACGCGCTCCCGTTTCAACAGCTCTCGCTAGTCGTCTACCGTCGCGACACATGGCGGATGAGGGTGGGCCGGATTGAAAAGAGAGCGTGACAGCACCGAGAAAAGCCGTTGATGCGTGCGCACGCGTGATATGCCAAGAGCTTTGCGGATGAAATGTAGTGAAGCGTACGGTTGTGACCCGGTGCGCATTTTCTGTACGAAGGGAGTGAACAACTTGAGTTTGTCGATGGGCTTTCGCATGAAATGTGGTTCCCGTCTCTTGCTGTTTTATTGCCTGCTAGTGCATTTTATTTGTATTTTACCTTTGCCTTTGCAAGCATTACGCCGTAGTATGGGGGTGAAGACATGCGGTGGCACCATCTTCTGGGAGCCTGCCTATGACGTGGTGTGCGGGATAAGACGGCTTGCTCCACCTTGTTTGGCTGCCGGCGCTCAACGGAAACACCGCGTGGGTGCCACCCGGGACAGTTCTGTAAGTGTAAACGAAGGAAAGTTTGTAACCGCAATATAACTGTTCCCGGGCAGACTGCAAACACAGCACACAATACAGACGACAGTTTCTTCACCAAATACAATCCATGGTCACGGGGTGCAGTCGTCACAGTGCAGTCCGCCGAGTCGGTTTTTCGGTAAAAGAAGCATTCATATATATTCACGTTATACAGAATAAAACAGCAGCCCATGCCCAGAGTGTATGCATGTTACCGCTCGATTTTTGCATTTTGCTGCGAGCGGTAGCACCTGCTTCATTTTGAAGGCGAAATCCTTAAGTAACTCATACCCCCGAGGCCTGGAAAACGCGGCGTGTGCTTAACAGTCATGTGAGCTCGCCTGGCGCAGACATGTGCTCACGCGTCCGTCGTCGTCTTCTTCCGCAGCTGTTTCCGATGCCGCTCATCATGCCAAAAAGAGGCGAATTAAGACAGAGTTAATTAAGGCACTCAAACCCACGACTTTCGGTTGGAGTTGAACCCTCGAGCTGATGTGGAAGTCGAACCGACGACCTTTGGTGTTAGGGCGAAGTTAATTAAGGCAAAATTAATTAGGTTAGCGTCAATTAAGATACTCGAACCCACGACCTTGTGGGGGGAGAAAACAAGTAACAAGAATAACAACGCATTCGAATGAGAATGTCAAGTGATTTAATGAACGTTTCTTAAGCACGCAGGCTTTCACCTTCACCCTCTTTAGCGCGTGCTGATGGGACTAAATTTTTTTAGATGTAACGAATTTTCGCAAATTGCCTGTGGACGATAACGTGCTTCCGTCCTTTCAAGTGGGAGACATCACTTGCATGACAAACTGCAATGAGCATGCAGCAAACTCACACGTAGCACTAACGGACTTCTAAATTATGCACATACTGAAATCACAAAAATGAAACCGAGACGTAGAGAACGCCTGTTTGTATTGCTCCAAATCTGAGAACAGTATCACTTTTGAAATATCCTTCGCCAAATTGTGCTAAATTATGCATAGGTGTTGCACTTATTATCGTTCCAAGCTCTTAGAGAGAGGGTTTTGTGAAACTTTACTAGGAACGTCAATACAATTCGTAGTAAATTTTGGAGAAGCAGATGTCAATTTTGGTGCTAGTCATAGGCTTTCCGCTAAGGAGGCGTGACATCACAAATGCTGGATTTCCAAGTTTCTACATTCAATGAAGTGAAATGTAAAAACAAAAGTTTAGTGATTCTTTTCAATCATCACGATCTGGACATTGCGATTTCCCGTGGAAGTAATGTCCACCCTGTTATATAACCCATGAGAAAAGGTGAGAAACGCTTTCAAGGTGATTTAAAAAAATACCTTTACTATAACCTAAAAGAAAAGAAAACTAAAACAATAAATATCCGTATATTGCAAAGAAGCCTGAATTTATATTTGGTGTACGGATTCATGCCCGAAAAACGTGCAAAGCGGGACAATAAAGAGCGGACGGGACAAGGCGGTGTTCACTCCACCATTGTGCAGTTGTTCAGAGCGTCGAATTTTTTTTTCTTTAGTCATAAACAACGTATATCTCTCCTAACGCACTTATTTGCACTGTGCCGTGGGACTTAGCTCACAGCATATAAGCATTTCGGCACGTCAAGAGCAAATATCGTTATGCGAATGCTTTAGCTGTTATTCGGAAATACTTCTATAGCGCAACTAACGCTTCCCACGCGCACAGAAATATGCTATAGCCTCTCCCAGCAATTCAACCTTTTTTTGAATTCTTACTGATGTCTGCTTATTTCCCTTACAAAAATTTTATAGAAAAACTATAGACAGTCTATTGACATTTGTCTATGAAGTCTATATACTGTATATAGACATTTCTTTAGAGCAGTGTATAGACAGTTTATAGACTAATGGTCATACACTTTTTATAAACTATCTATAAAAACTCTGAGTCTATCGACTCTATAGACTGTAGATTAGACTATAGATTATTAAAAATTCATGTTTGTGGACAATTGTAAGCAGAATGTCTATAGACAAGTGTCTAGGCTTATAGTTCCACTCTTGTAGACTGAAGTCTATAGAATGTCTATAGACTATGTTAAGACTATTCCTATAGACCAGTCTATAGACAGTCTATAGACTTATGGCCATGGATTTTTATAGACTATAAAATATCTGAGTCCATAGACTGTCTAACGAATAATGAAAACCATTTGTAAGAGTTGGAGGTCGTAGGGAGGACCTTGGGAGGAACTAGGCGTACATGATTTATTTACAGATATTTACATTAAACCATAGATACATGTAGACAGTCTCGCGGGATTCCCAAATGGAGCATGCAAGACGAAGCATACAGGATGCGAGCACGAAGCTCCAAACACACTGCCTGATCGTGTTCATGAGCACACGGCTGATGAACACGATCACAGAGCACCCGAGCACAACCTAGCAGCGACAAGCAGCTGCTTATAAACACTCCGTGTTCCCTAGATCCCTAGGTGAGGGAAAAGCGTTCAACCAGTCATCGTAGCCGAGCCGCCTTTGAGCAGGAGGGCTTACACACACACTTCCGCACTGGTTTCACTGCCCCCACCGAGGTGAGACGGGCTTCCCAGAAATCGGGGCTTACATCTGGAAAGGTGCGTAGGATGGTGCCTCCAAATACGTTCCCTCGGGAACTCCCCCGCTCACTAGAGACCAGGGCGGTGGTGGCGTGTTCAGTAACAAAGCCTGGTTCGTCGAACTCAGCTCGGCAATCCCGCGACGAAGAGTCGCGGACGCGGCGTATTGTCCTCCGCACACAGTAGACTTAGTGTCACCATTCGGCTGGAGAGTGACGGTGGCTTCCCAGAAAATGTCGACGCTGCTGTCGCACCTGGCTGTCAAAACTTTGCATGTTGGCACCTCAGCAGGGCAGTCCTAACAGCTCCTCCACGACCCGGAAAATTTCGACTGGCCAGTGCTAACAACCGCTGGGCAGGAAGGGAATAGCTGGTGAGCAAGAAGATGGTTTTTATCTCTGCAATCCCTGCGCACTTGAAATGCCTTAAACCATATCACAACAAACAGCACAGAAGAGTCGATCCTGGCAACACAATACCACTCAGCATGCAAACGCCCGGAATGAGCTGTTAACCCACCAGGCTTCCTATCAAAATTTCAATGCAAGCCACTGAACTGGGAACCCCAAATATTGCCCCAAAATTTCGTGCCGCCAAAGCGAGCGTTCACTTTTTCCTTGAGTTTGACCAAACCTGACCGTCGCGCTGCACAAGAGTAAAGGTTTACGCAGAACTAAACCGAAGGCTCTCAACCACCAATGCCCGAACATACCTTAAGCAGCCTAAGTTCACGAACAGCCTGTTCTTAGCAGTGGCGTACTTATCCCACGTACCACTGACATGCCACTGAACAGTCTGGCCAACTCCACAGGTACGTAACCACAATCGCACCAGCTTTGTGGCCTCTATTCAGAACGCGTATTTGCGTCGTACGTATGCATTTCATGACATCTACTCACATTTGTTTATTACATACAGGACACGTACCTTAAATGAGCAATTAAACTTTCGTAACTTATGCACTCCACAGAACCCTTTAAAAAATGCGTCTTCTAACAACTAGTTCCACGTTTGCTCAATAGAGAAGTCAGAACACGGCCGCCCTAAACTCACACGAGCAGCCCAGTCAGAAACCTTCTGCTTCCTTCCGTCCGCACAGGACACGCGCTAATGGAACTCAGTGCAAATGATGCACCAACTAAAAATCTACGCCCTTAACCTTAGAAAATTCAAATACACTTATAAAATAATGAAGGTTAACTAATGCACATGCGCGTTACGATAGGCCTCTCACCAATAACCTTGACACTTCAGGTTACTCACAAAAAAAGAAAGCATATCGACTCATTAATGAACACTTCGTGAAACTACAGGTTTGCATAAAACGCATCTTTCAAATCTGGGTGCTTCTCAAATAAAACCTAAAGCTCATACCTTACTTACTAAAAGAAATTCTAGCCAGAAATTTCGAAAATTTTAAAAAATCTCACAAGTAAAGCAAAACAACACGCTTTACCTCTACGGAAGCTCTCTTGGCTTCCCGTTCCAAACGTTTTCGTAGCGCCCAGCCTTTTTGGGTCTTTCGCCGAATTAGGCTGCGCTACATTATTCACCGTCTTTCGGTCTTTACCGCGCTTCCTTGTACGGCGCTTTCACTTTGAACTCGCTTTCATGCCGCTCCCTCGGGCCTCGTACTGGCCGGCACACATCTCTTCGGCCCGGATCAGTCTCCTACCCGCAGAGTCTGAGTGATTATCATTTACATCTACTCTCTCCGCCTCGACTGGCGGACAGCTCAACCGACTCTGGAAGAATGCAACAGTCTTTACTCGAGCTATGCAACTCGCGCTCTTGCAAAATGCCCTCTATTGCATTGCCCAGCTAATGCTGTGCATCGGCACACAGCTCGTCGGTCTCGATCGCTGCCTCACCCGCACAGTCCGAATGATTCTTAACTAAATTATCTCTCTCTTGGCTACCTAGACTAGCGGAGAGCTCCACGGATCCCTGAGCAATGCAGTGGTTTTCCCTTGAGCTGCGCAGCTCGCAATCCTGCGAACAGCCCCCAACTGCATCGTCCAGCTGGCACTTCACTTCGGCACGCAGGTCTGACTCGACATGGGTGCTCGCGTCGGTCGGGTCAGCAGTGCTCTCTACTTCATTAACAACCTCGCCAACATCACAAGCGACGCGCACACGCGGTAACTGGGCCAATTCATTCGCAGCTGGCCTAGCTGACTCTACAGTGCTCTGTTGGCACAGCACCTCATCGCTCTCATTACGGCTTTAACGGCCTCTGTTGCCGCTAAGGCATCGTTAGCTGCTAGCACTTCGAGTTCACTTATGAACGTGCTGCTAATATCGCAGGTACTACTACTTCTCCGGGCTTTCAACGAAAATCTGATATCGACTTCCTGCCACATTCGCTGCGTCCAGCCTACAAATTTCTCAAGCCCCTGTTGACTTACTTCGATTGACTGCTCAAAACCTTGAATCTCATTGTTCAATGCAGCAGGGTACTGTCTCGGTACTTCTCTTAGGCCTTTTTCCTGCGAAATCCCTTTCAGTTTCTGCCTAGCTTCTTCTTGTTTTTGCCTTATTTCTTCCTGTTCTTGCCTAATTGCTTCCTGTTCCCGTATTTTGCTTAGAATTCGTTTATCCATTTCTTCTATGAATTTCATGTCATTGTCACTTTGGAGAATGGTTTTACGAATCTCTGATTCCGTCAAGTGCTCCTCTACGTCTACCTCCACCTCTTCACACAACCCCAACAGGTCAGCTCTCGTCAAACACCATAGGACCATGGTCGCTACTTTAAGCTTTGGCTCTGCTGTGACACAATACTTGCTGCAATACCCACGCAAGTCAGAATACAAGTAAGAGATCGCCACTGAATCAAATCTGCACACACAGAGAAATTGAAGCCTGGTGCATCTTACAGCCAAAACCAAAGGCTCACCCAATGAAGCAGCACCATATCAACAATCCTTCTCGGCCTTATCCACTCAGTTGCAAGAAGTGGTCAATCTCAAGTCGCCTCCAACTTGATCGGGATACCGGTCGGTCATCATGTCCCAAAGTCCGTGAACTGCCGTTGCTGTCCACGAGTCGTAGGCCGATCTCACCGCTGCCATTCAGTTGTCAGGGTTGTCTGACGATCTCGCCGCTGCCAACCGTTGTATGTATTGTAGGTCGTAGGGAGGACCTTGCGAGGAACTAGGTGTACAGGTTTTATTTACAGATACTTACATTAAACCAGAGATATATGTAGACAGTATAGCATGACTCCCAAATCGAGCACGCAAGACGAAGCATACAGCATGCGAGCACGAAGCTCCAAACACACTGCCTGATCATGTTCATGAGCACAGGGCTCATGAACACGATCACAGAGCACCCGACACCACCCTAGCAGTGACAAACGGCTGCTTATAAACACTCCGTGCTCCCTAGATCCCTAGGTGAGGGAAAAACGTTCGACCAGTCATCGTAGCCGAGCCGCCTTTGAGCGGGAGGGCTTACATACACACTTCCGCACTGGTTTCACTGCCCCCACCGAGGTGAGACGGGCTTCGCAGAACTCGGGGCTTACGTCTGGAAAGGTGCGTGGGACGGTGCCGCCAAATACGTTCCCTCGGGAACTCCCCCGCTCACGGCAGACCAGGTCGGCGGTGACGCGTTCAGCAACAAAGCCTGGTCCGTCGAACTCAGCTCGGCAATCCCGCGACGAAGAGTCGCGGATGCGGCGTCTTGTCCTCCGCCCACAGTAGACTTAGTGTCGCCGTTCGGCTGGAGAGTGATGGTGGCTTTCTAGAAAATGTCGATGCCGCTTCGCACCCGGCTGGCAAGGCTTTGCATGTTGGCAACTCAGCAGGCCATTCCTAACAAGAGTTCTATATTTGTAGACTGAAGTCTATGAAATGTCTATAAACAAATGCCCACGGACTACCTATACACATTTGTCTATACACATTTCATAGACTTCAGTCTACAAAAACAGAACTATATAATGCTATACACATTCTTCTATGAAATTCCGCAGACATTTGTCAACAAACGTCAATTTTCATTAATCTATAGACAGTCTATGGGCACAAACATTTTATAGAGAAGTCTGCAAAGAGTGTATAAGACCTTAAGTCTATAGCTATCTGCCATATTCAAGTTAGTTTACATTTTTGTTTACTTAAGGTAGAAAAAAATTTTGAATGTATTTATGCATGTGCACATGTTGCTTCTCATCTGCACTTATGCAATCACGTTAGTACATTAATAATGCTCCTGAACCAGCTGTAATCTCATATATGTTGCATGTTATATGTTGCTAGTTGAAATCGGTAGCCGCAGGACAGGAATAAGTGGAAATCACAGGGAGAAGTCTGCGTCCTGCAGTGTACACAAAATAGGCTGACGATATATATATATATATATATATATATATATATATATATATATATATATATATATATATATATATATATATATATATATATTTATTCATTTAATTTATTTCAACACTGCTGGCTGAGAGGATAGCAGGACGGCAATAAACTAGGCGATACAATGACATATATATTGTTACGCGAACGAAGGAGTAAAACTGGAGACAGTTTACAAAATATACTTCCAAGGGATAATGCAGCGCTGGCCAGTTCAGCCGACAGCTCGAGAGCCAGAGAGCGTTTTTCCTCCTCTTTGCTCGGGTGATGGTGCCCACGCACCTCGTTCAAACAATCACATACCACACGCGATTAGCATAATCCCCCGGCGGCAGAAGCGACGCCAAGGAGCGTCTAAATGTCATCACTGGAAGAGTGATACTGCTGCAGTCGTGTAACGTGCACGATATCACTGGACTGAGAAGCAGATGGGGCGTCAGGGGCGATCTCGTAGGTGACGGGAGTCATGACACGAAGCACTCGGTATGGGCCTGTGTAAAGAGATAGCAGTTATTCTGACAGGCTGACCTGACGCGACGGAGAATGTAGAAGCACCAAAGAACCATCCAGGAAGTGCACGTGTCAGTGTGGCTGGTCGTACAAACGCCTTTTGCTCTATTGGGATTTCAGAAGGCGGTCACGGGCCATTTCCCTTGTGTGGACACAGCGGGCGATGGCTTCAAGTGAATATTAACTGGTTGGTGCCGCGTGAACAGGGAAGGTTGTGCCGAGGGGCAGCGCTGGTTCTCAGCCGAAATGAAGGAAAAATGGGGAATAACCAGCTGTGTCGTGGTGCGAGGAATTATAATCAAATGTTACACAGGGTAGAGGGAGGTCCCAGTCAGCGTGGTCTGAGGAGACATATTGCGCGAGCATGACTGTGAGAGTGCGCTTGAGACGCTCCATGAGGCCATTTGTTTGCGCAAAGCATGACGCGGATAGCTTGTTCCTCGTGGCACAGGACTGCAGGATGTCCGCGATAATTTTTGATAAGAATGTCCAGCCACGGTCTGTGAGAAGTTGTCGTGGAGCTCCATGTAATAAAATCAGGTCGCATTGAAGAAAATGGGTGACATCAGTGGCGCAGCTAGTAAGAAGCGCTCGGTTGATGGCGTAGCGCGTGCCATAATCTGTGGCCACAGCCATCCACCTGTTCCCAGAGGTAGAAAGAGGAAAAGGGCCAAGTAAGCACAAACCAACCCGAGATAATGGTTCTGCGGGAGTGTCGAGTGGTTGTAGGTACCCAGCAGGGACTGTCGATGGTGTCTTGCTTCGCTGGCATTTCTCACACGCAGCTACGCATCTTGGAATGTAGTGAGCAAGCACTGGCCAAAAGAAATGTCAGCGGATCCGGTCGTTGATACGTGAGACACCCAGGTGATCGGCAGTGGGGAGGCTGTCAAGTTCGTGGAGAACAGGCGAGCGAAGGTGTTTAGGGATCACAAGGAGTAATGCGGGGCCATCGTGGTGAACGTTGTGGTCGTAGAGTACGCCATCTTGAAGTGTGAATAAGCAAATGGAACTCTCAGCAAATGACAATTCCAGGCGGTCAATGATGATACGCAAGGACGGGTCACGGCGCTGCTCGTCGGCGACATGGAGCAGTGAAAAACCAGAGAGAACACAGGCGTTGGTGTCAGTATCAGACGTAGAGGTCGCGTCTTCGACTAGATAGCGAGAGGGGCAATCTGCGTCCTGGTGTTGGCGTCTCGACTTGTAAGTATCTGTATAGGGGTATTCTTGTAGTCGGAGGGCCCAACGACCGAGCCGGCGAGTAGAATGCTTGAGCGGCGAAAGCCAACAGAGCGCATGATGGTCTGTGATTACTGAGCAGGCCTTCTTTTATAAGTATATATATATATATATATATATATATATATATATATATATATATATATATATATATATATAGGGTTTGCTATCTAGCAATTGCCACGAACGGGTGAATGTCTTATTTTCCCTTTATTCATCACTTCTCCACCTTGCGGGCCTCCGCAGAACTACTACGTCAAACACTTGTCTTTGCTTTGAGTTGTGGACAAATTCGACTGCGCCCTGCCATCTGCTAGCCGCTTGGTTAGCTCAGATGGTAAAGCGACTGCCCCGGAAAGGCGGTGGTCCCGGGTTTGAGTCCCGGACCAGGACGAATTTTTATTCAACTATGAGGCTTTTCTTTCGAGGAACCCGTATGGGATTCCTTTGTAGAAACTGCTATGGACACGATTCAGTAGAAGACTGAACTCGGGTAGCAAGCTCTTTCCTAGCAGCCAGCTTCCGACCGGTGGGATTTCCAAAGAGGTTGCTGAGCTTCCCCTTGAAAGCATCCCGGCTAGAGATCTCGTCCTCGTGTGTCCGGAACAAGACACGAGGAGTTCAGCCTAAGTAGAATAGGACATCGCTAGCATAATCGTATGGTCCCAGCGGTTGTTTCGGCTAACACGCTCATACAGGTTGAGCCAGTCTTCGACGTCGATATTATCTATTATCTTAGCCGGAGAATATGCCAGGATCGCGGGGATTGGCAACCGTAACGCACGTTGTAGTCGGGGTCGCAGGAGTAGAAGGAGACGAGGTGTCGTCACAGGGAGCCATGGCGGAAAGCAGGACGGTGCGGCCGCGGCGGAGCTACGTGGCGAGGACGGGGAATGACACCTTCCACCAATATATTACGCGAACGAAGGAATAAAGCTGGAGACTATTTACAAAATATATTTATAAGTGATAATGAAGCGCCGGCCACTTCAGCCGACAGCTCGAGAGCTCGAGAGCGTTCGTCCTCCTCTTTTCTCGTGTGATGGCACCCACGTGCCTCGTTAAAACAATGAAATACCACACGCATGTAGCCATATATATATATATATATATATATATATATATATAGGGTGTCCCAGCTAACTTGGACCAAGATTTGAAAAACACCTATGTGTTTTTCAGAATAGAAATCGCGTGAATGTTCTTAGCAATTATTTGAACTTACACTGCCATTTTTTGCTCTTCTTTATTGAGTAATTACCCGAGATAAATGCATTTCCTTTTTAAATAGAGCTTGAAACATTCAGGCGTCGATAGGAAAGTTATGGAGCTCCACAAATATTGCCCAACGCAGGCACTTCCAACGAGATAGACTTAGCGTGGGCGTTTTAATTCGGGAAGAACGAAAGCCCGCGAAGTTTAAAAAATACCACGTGACGGCGCGCTCGGTGCACCCGAATGCGCCACGATTACAGCGCTCTCATGAGTGATTTGTAAAAACATCGGCAGCGCCGCGCCTTCCCTTCTCTTACGAGAAAGAGCTTCGACCTTTGCTCGGCTCCAACAGAGAGAAGTGGTTTTGTGGGGAAAGGAGGAAACCGGCAGCGGCTGGTGACGGCGCTCCAAAAAAAGTTCTTCGTCAGCAGCCGCTCGCTGCTGTCGCCGAAGAACGCGCCGTCATCAGCCGTTTATATTCACCTATGACAAGAGCAAATTTCTTTTCCAGCGTTCAAGTCGATGCGGAATAGAAAAAATACACACAAAACCTGCATCATACATCTGGAACCTGTGCGAGGGAGAACATCATTTGTTACAACGCCGCTTTTCTTCCAAGCTGAGCCAGCGATTAGATGCATGTGAGCTCGACTGTCGATTACTGTCGTGCCACACAACCGTTTCGAAGAATTCGTTTGTAGTGCCTTAAGCATGCCGTAATCAAGCGAGCAGAAGGGGAGCATGATCTTAGGCCCGTAATCACAAATGGAACTTACCCTTAACTGATGACTTAAGTAGCCGGTCGGTGCTTAACGCGTTTCATGGACAAATCAATAAAACTTGGTGGTGGGCGGCTAGTTGGTGATGCGTTGTTTAAAACTGATCGTAGCGCTAAAAAGGACGGACACACGATGGAAAGACGACACGATGACGAGGAAACGCTCGTCGTGGTGTCGCCTTTCCATCGTGTGTCCGTCCATTTTAGCGCTACCATCAGTTTTAAAGAAAAACATGGACAAATCTTTTACCTAAAGTAAACTTTAATCGACACTTAAGTGCCGGAAAGTAAAGTATGATCATTGGCAAGCTTAAGTGCGACTTTCGCTACCCTCGCCTAGCAAGCAAGATGGCCGCCTTCTACGGCTGCCTCGACGACTTTGCCGATTTCGTCGGACGTGTGCGCAATATTACGGAGGATGAGGCATACCGATACGTGTCGCCATTACGGCCATGGCTTAAAGATCGACCGAATCCCATGGAAGTATACAATGACGCGGAATTCTCGTGGTGGTACCACTGTTCTAAGCAAGCGGTGCTACGGCTGTTGAAAATGCTGCCACTGGTCCTCAAAGACAACGAACGCGGTCACCCCGTGCCGCCGCTGCTCCAGCTTCTAATCGCGCTCCGATCCTACGGCGCCGGAACATTTCAGGTTGTCACCGGGAACCTCGTTAATGTTTCACAAGCAACTGCTTCTCGAATCATTGCACGAATGTCAGGAACGACTGCCGAAACTTTCTTCCCGCAGCTCGTGAAGTCACCAAATCCTAATGATTTGGCATCCGTAATGGGGGAGTTCTACACCATAGCACGGTTTCCTGGTGTGAGTGGGTGCATAGACTGCACTCATGTACCCATCAGAAGTCCCGGAGGAGATGACGCGGAGGTCATGACGCGGTTTCGCTGTCAAAAGGCTGCGATGGCGCGAAATGGATTCACGGAGCACGGCGCGTTCTTCGTCAGAAAAGTTTGTTTTCCTTTTTTCCATCGTCCGCGCGGGTTGAAAACACGCAACGCACACCCGCTCTCTGCGCAAGAATGTCTCAAATTTTCAGCAGCAAAACCAAAAAAAGTCGGGACGGCGACGCACAGAACCGCAGTGGCTGCGAAAACCAACGTGAACTTGCGGCCAGACGAGTTTGAGTAAAGCGTTAAAACCCAACCGTTCTTTGAATTCTACTCAGAAGGAGGCGAGAGCAAGCACTGCAACAGTTATATCCACATTGCTCTGCTGCAGATTTTTTTTTTGCGATTGAAACTATCGTACACGTAAAATATTTACGGATCCTCGACACCAGACGACATACTTGAGTCGAAAAGTGTTACTTTCGAAACTGATACTTAAGTGTCGTTTTTGAAGTACTCGCCTAAAACTTTCTTAAAACTTGTACTTTTCCCGCACTTATTGACGCCCTACTTAAGTTCTGTTTCTGAATACGGGCCCTAGCCTTGGGAGTGGCACGGGGTGACAAGTGGAAAACTGCCAAGGTATACCGAAAGTGACAGTAGGGGGGAAGACCTAGTGTGAACACAGTTATGAGGAGCTACTTGACGCTGAAACAGGTAGCTTCAAGACGCGGCACAGAAAGGGGACCATGAATGAAGAGGCTGAAGGAGATATTTAGGCTTTCATGACTGCAAACCCTCATTCCAGCGAGCGTGATGTGAGTGGTGAGGTCGGCATTTCAAAGTCTTCAGTGTCAAGAATTCTTAGGAAGGCTGAAATGCATCCCTATTACCTCTAACTGCACCAAAAGCTGCAAGAAAGAGACTTTCAAAGGCAGCTTGATTTCGCAAATTGGATTCTTGTGAACAGTGATGAATACAGCATTTTGCAAAGTTCTCTGGATAGATGAAGTAACCTTCTCCAGAATTCACAAGTAAACATCCATAATGCGCATAATTTCAGCGATACGAATCCGAATTGGGTGGCGCAGACCAGACACCAGTACCAATGGTCATTCAGTGTGTGGTGCGGTATCTTTGATGGAAGAATTATTGGCCTCATATTTTATGACCACATGCTATCTGCTCAGCGGTGCGTGAACGACATGTTGGAAGGCCCAGTCGATGATTTTCGCTGTGATCTTCCTCTTGAGTTTTTAAAGCGACCTTGGTGTCGGTACGACAGCACACCAGCTCACTGCAACAGCCTTGCCCGAGCCGGGCTTAATGAAGCTTTCAAACGCCAGTGGGTCGGGCTGCATGGACCAGTGGCATAGCCTGCACGGTAACCGGACTGGACACCTCTTGAGTTCTTGTCGGGACATGTGAAAGGCCGAGCGTACCGCAAACTTACAACTACACCACCGACGGAGGGCGCGATTCTCAGCGCCGTTCAACCCTCCTCTCAGCCTTGCCATGGATAGTGCAGACGAGAACTTTATTATCTGGCAATGGAACTGCGGAGGGTTTCCCAACAAGGAGCCGCTTCTGCAGCAATGTTTAAGAATTCTCACAGCTAAGCCACAAACCATCTCAATTCAGGAAGTTGCAACGATAGCCTTCACATTGATATTCATACGACGCTAGAGTTTTTATGTGTGCAGACCACTACTGAATATCAAAAGCTTCTATTAAGTGCATGCTACCGTTCGCCCTCTACTGGGATTGGTTTTTGCAGCGACCTTCATGACGCGCTGAGCGCTGTGTGTGCCAAATTTTCGAATATTCCTGTTTTCTTATTTGGTGATTTTAATTTCCCTAATAATAAATGGTCTAGCACTTCGTATACCACTATCAAGTCTTCGACAGAATCGTCTAATTTTGTAAATCTTTGTTCCGACTTTTGTTTAACACAAGTAATAACGCAGCCTACGAGGGTCACATTTTCAACATCCAATGTATTAGACTTGTTGCTAACAACGGCCCCTGATGCTGTTTCCAATATTTCCTATTTATCAGGTATAAGCGATCATTCTTTACTACATGTCATGTTGAACTTCCCTGCTCGAACGTCGCATAACAATATAAAAGTAATATATGATTATGTTAAAGGAAATTACACTGCAATTAATAAAAAAACTTGAAAACTTCCTTGACGAATTTCTGGCTAACTTCAACGAAAGATCCGTAAATACCAATTGGCAACTTTTCAGAAACAAGCTTTGTCAATTGGTCGACTTGTATATTCCTCGAAAAAAGCTTTTAACTGCCACTATCCATGGTATAACCGCTCATTAAAACGGCTGGCAAACAAAAAAGGAGGCTTTTCCGCAAAGCTAAGTCTTCTGGAAAGCGTGAGCACTGGTCAGCACTGAAAAAAACTGTTACCAGCTACAAGAAGTCTTTGAAGGAATCGAAGCACTATTACTTCAATGTGACGTTGCCAACGTTTTTAACAAGCAATCCAAAAAATTTTGGGTGTAGTGTCAGTAAACGAGAGCAGTCATTTATATCTCTCGTTGACCTTCAGTCAAACCCTATTTCAAGCACTGATGTCGCCGAGATCCTTAACGAGACCTTTGGTGCCGCTTTTTCAAGTACCGTAACTGACATTACTAATGTTAGAGACTATGCATGTAACATAAGCTTTCCAATGGACCCTGTCAGGCTCAGCTATGACGGAATTATCAACACAATTAACAATTTGAAAATCTCCTCTTCTTGCGGGTCTGATAACATTAACACCAAAGTCCTGAAAAATACTGAAGTGTACTCCGCAATTTTTTTACTAAAGATATGTGAGCAATCGCTTGAAACAGGAGATATATCGCACGAATGGAAAGTGGCTAAAGTGATTCCACTCCATAAATCTGGGGACAGGCATTCATCCCTCAATTATCGTCCCATATCATTAACTTCCATTTCATGTAAAATCATGGAGCATATAATCTTTTCTCAATTATCTGGCTTTCTTGAATCATTTTCGTTTTTTACGCCTACACAACATGGTTTCTGGAAGCAGTTTTTCTGTAAAACACAGCTATTATCTTTCAGCCACGAGATTTATTCTATTCTTGATGAAGTTTCAGAGTTCGACGTCATCTTCTTAGATTTTTGCAGGGCTTTCGATAAAGTATCCCATAGTCTGCTGTTGTATAAGCTTGCTCATCTTCACATCGACCCGAATGTTCTAGCATGGATTCGTTGTTTTTTATCTAACCGCTCGCAGTTTGTCCACGTTAATGATCTTCAATCATCTTCAATGCCGGTTAGGTCTGGGGTACCACAAGGATTCGTATTTGAACCCTTGTTATTCCTTGTATACGTTAATGATCTGCCTAAAAATATAAAATGTTCTATCAAACTCTTTGCAGATGATTGTATACTATAACGTGAAATTAAAAACTCTAATGATGTCCACTTATTGCAAGCAGATCTTAATGCGTTACTGACTGCTGTGCTAAATGGAAAATGGTTTTAAACACATCAAAACGCAAATCCATGCGCTTTTCACGTCAAGGCGTCTCGCGACCAGCCTCTTACAGCATCGACAATGCTTCGTTAGCCCCGGTTACCTCGTATAAATACCTCGGTGTACATCAGACGTCAAATTTATGCTGGAATCAGCATATCACCTACATTACTAGAAACGCGAACCGTATGCTCGGTTACATAAAAAGAAACTTTTCTAATGCCCCCATTTCCGTCAAACCCCTACTTTATAAAACACTGGTTCGTTCAAAGCTTGAATACGCCGCGTCGATATGGGACCCTCAAGCTAAGTCACTTATATCTGTGTTGGAAGCTGTTCAGAACCGTGCCGCTCGTTTTATCTTCCACAACTATGACCGCACATCAAGTGTCACACTAATGAAAAACACTTTGTCACTACCATTACTTTCATTCCGCAGGAAAATTTTATGAGTCTGTCTTTTTTTTAAGATCTACAATCTGAATCCTGTTTTGAAAAACCCTTTGCTCCTTTCACCCGCCTGTGTTTCATCGCGCATTGGCCATCCACGCAAAGTGGGCGTTCCACTTTGTCACACTACCGCTCGCTTAACTTCTTTCATTCCAACTACGTCATCCGAGTGGAATAACTTGCCAGCAGATGTGGCACTCGCCGACGATGTCGAGCATTTCAAGAATAAGTTAAGTGTCTACATTTCTTCTTCATGACATGCGTGCCTTTCGTTTCGTGATCCCTCACGAACTCTGTGTTGCTGATTTTCTAGTTTGCGTTGTTAGTTGTTTTCTCTTCTCGTTTTTTAGCCTTCCATGAATGTGCACAATTGCTGAAATCTGTGAAATCTGTAAAACGCAGTGCAGTGAGCTATGTAATGTTATGTATGCAATGCTATGCTATAATGCAATGATATGTAATGCTGTGACCCATGAATGTATTTACATTTTTGTTATCTATATTATTGTATGTCTTGTTCCACTCCCCTCAATAATGCCCGCAGGGCCATGAGGGTACCTGAAATAAATAAATAAATAAATAGTACCCCTATCTAACTCGGGGGTTATCTGGTAGTATCCTCACATTCAAGAGATAGGGGAGTTGCTACCATTCTCAACAAAAGGTATAATTGCCTCTCTCGAGATCTCGCAGTTGGTGATGGCATCGAGTACGTCATGACTGAAATCCTCATGAACCCACCCAGAAAGGGCCTCAGAAGAAACAGCCTCTTTATCATTAAAGTCTATGCAGCCCCAGCTATCGCAGGGCGAGGGTGGACTCTCTCCCCAAAGAGGGCCGTCAGCCTGACCGGTGGGCAGCCCCTTGTCGTCGTAGGGGATTTCAACGCCCCACGTAGGTTGTGGGGGTACACCCATGACACGCCCAAGGGACGCGAGCTGGAGCAAACTGCGATGGAAGTGGACTTGGCCCTTATCACGCATAAGGATTTCCTCACTAGGAGAGGCAACTCCACGTTCCGGGATACTACCCCAGACCTCTCTTTTGTCAAGAACGTAGCGGAGGGCAAGTGCATCAGCAGGGCACTGAACCTCGGAAGTTACGACTCTTTCATCGAAGTCTGCCTCGCGATTGCCCGCCATAGGACGAGGAAATTGAAGTTGATCGACTGGGAAGTTTTCCGCAATATCAGAGCCCAGCGCGCACCGACGACCGAGGAAGATGTTGAAGGTTGGTGTAAAGGGATCGGGGATCCCGCCGCGGTGACAACCAAGGAGGTCGTCACTGACCTTGACATTGAAAAGATGGATAGCAGGTTGACGCACCTGCTGGAAGCCAAGCAAGCCCTCCTCACGAGATGGAAGGGGCAGAAGCATAACAAGAGACTCCGCAAGAAGGTTTCCGGGGTTAACAGGGAGATCGAACAGCACTGCAAGAGTCTGTGCAAACAACAACGGGAGGAGCTCTGCGAATCCGTCGAGGGTCAGCTGAAATCAGGCAAGAGCTGGGATCTGCTCAAACACCTTCTCCATGAGGGCAGCACCTGATCCAGCCAGAGACGATCCCTCGCGGGAGCCATCCCCCTCGTTATGGAGTCTACCTCGGACGAGTTGATTGTCGACAGGCTCATAGACAAGTACCTGCCAGTCACGGATAGCTCTGCCCCTACTCAATTCCCTGACTACGCAGGATGTGTGGTGCCGGAGTTGGACCACGAATTTGCTGCTGCCGATATCGGAGATGTCCTCTTCTCCATTAACGGCAAATCTGTCCCCGGCCCAGATGACGTCACTAACAGGATGCTCAGGAATCTCGATGATGAGTCGATCGACTTCCTCACTGAAAGGATTAACGAAGTCTGGCGCAGTGGACAGGTCCCCAAACAACGGAAGACGGCCTGCACGGTACTCATCCCCAAACCCGGTAAAGCACCAGGAATCGACAATCTAAGGCCAATTTCCCTGACGTCCTGTGTCGGTAAGATCGCAGAGCATGCCCTGCTCAACCAGCTCAAGGTGCACATCGAGACCAATGACACGTACACCTACAATATAATTAATTTCAGAGCCAGCCTCTCGACACAGGACGCCATGAAGCTGATGACGCATCAGATCATCGACCGGAGCACGGGAGATACCAGAGTCATCCTTGGATTAGACCTGCAGAAGGCCTTCGAAATGTCTCACATGAAATAATTATCCACTCATTTGCCGGCCTCAGGCTCGAGAAGAGGGCCTACGACTTCGCCCGATCCTTCCTTAGCCACAGAACTGCCAAGCTCAAGATCGAAGGATACCTCTCGCAAGGGATCACTCTTGGTTCACGCAGCACTCCTCAGGGCTCAGTCATTTCGCCAACATTATTCAACATCGCAATAACCAGACTTTCCAAGGAGCTCGCGAAGATTCAAGGAATCAACCATATCATCTACGCAGCTGACATCACAATCTGGTGCGTCGGCGGGAGCAACGGCCAAGTTGAGGCTGCCATGCAGAGCGCAATCGATGTGACCGAGCGCTTCCTCAGACCCACTGGGCTCAGATGTTCTCCATCCAAATCTGAACTACTTCTCTACAAGAAAAAAATCCAGAGGCGGCGGCCGTCGTGATCGGAAACCGGCGTCCGAAAGCGAAATACAGCTTTTCACTACTGATGGGTCTCCGGTGCCCAGAATGGACTCGCTCCGAATATTGGGGATGTATATCGAGTCTAACGGAGCCAATGAAACCGCACCCAGAAAGATCACCGCCAAGACGGAGAGTGCCCTCGGCCTGAAGCCGAGGATCACCAAGAGGCGCCGGGGAATCCAGGAAGACAATCTGATCCGCATTAGACAGTCCTTTGTTCTCTGCCACCTTTCATACTCGGCGGCCATGTATAATTGGTATGTTGCAGAGAGGAACAAGCTCAATTCCCTCATCAGAAAGGTATCTAAGCTTGCCCTCGGCTTACCTGTCAGCACCCACACCGAAAACCTGCTCAAGCTCAGAGCCCACAACATGCTCGAAGAAATAATTGAGGCACAAGAGCGCTCACAGCTGCTCAGGCTATCCAGCACCCCGGCGGGCCGCAATATACTCGATGAAATGGAACTCAACCCTGTCGACCACTGCCCGGACGCCGTGCGGATTCCCAGCGACATCAGGGGCGCTATAACGTAAAATTATTCCAAACTTTTCTATTACAATTTTGCAATAAGCCTTCCGCGATTGGTCAAGAAGATTGGTCAAGGTTCACATTGTAGCCTAACTTTAAAGTTAAGCAATAAGCGATGCAACCTGGCTAACGGGCAAAGAAGCGCATGCGTAGTGTTAGCTTTCGCCTAGCCAATTCTTTTCAGCACGGTTTCTCACATACGCAAGTAACAGCTAGCTGTAACTTCACAGCGCAGCTGCGCTGTGAAGCACGAACGTTTCTTCATTATTATCATCATGATCATCATCAGCCAGTTTTATGTCCACTGCAGGACGAAGGCGTCTCACCCCTTGCGATTTACAATTACTCCTGTCCTGCGCCAGCCGATTCCAACTTGCGGCCGCGAACCTTTACGCTATGCGCAAATGTTTACACTATGCAAAATTCTCACTTTTATATCATATTTGTTGCAAGCTAGCTAGCTAAAAAGCTGGCCCAGCTTCACGTCTAAATGCGTGAGAAATTAGAAATAATTCTGCTCGGCAACCTGCTAAATGAAATCTTATGAAACCTGTTGCCTTTATTGGCCCAAAATGAAATCTGGTAATTTCTCGTCTCAAAAGTATTTATTTGCAGCTTGATCTTGAACGATACAGCAAATCGTATTCTCAAAAGTTAGAAACTCTAGTTTTAAGATATCCTTACTGAGCGATAAAAGTCGATATCGTATATTTATAAAACACAGTTTTCGGCGCATCTAACGTTCCAAAACATTCCCATTACACGATCCACAAAATATTTTCAGAACTAGAATGGCTGCCTGTGCACGTCTCTACAGTTTAAGACAACAGCTTTGCTCGGCGTCAAACACTCGAAGAAACGCTTTTTTAGAGGTCTTGAATATATTTGTTCATTGAAAGGATGCGAGGTTACCAATTTAGCGTCTCAAAACTTTCAAAAATCAATACTCGCTCGAGTCAATAACTATGAGCTTAACTTTATTCAAAAAATAAGAAAGCGAGAGTCCTTGCTCTAGGCGCGTGGCGGCCACAATCGAGGAAGCCATGTGCCATGGTCGATATTCGCTAAGTTTTGAAGATATTCTAGTGTCCGACGCAAGATCCTAGCACTGTCAATATGTATAGTTCTTTTTATACAATTAATCTTTATTTACCATTAGATAAAGGTGCGCTGAATGATTTTCTTCTTTAAGTTAACTAGGTCTCATTCAAATATCTTCAGCAAGCAAATTTTGTTTGTCCGGCTACACATATAATATTGTACACGAGACTTGAGACCCATCTAAAGCGGCCCCCTAACAATCTTTGTCCCACGGATGGGCCTCCTACGGTCATGTTGTAGCCTGCGTGGCATACATTATACTGTGCTTACCTCTAATATGGGCTCATGGAGCTGATACGTGGTATGGGACGCGAGCAATGTTTCAATTTATAATGCAGAAAGGGTGTATTGCAGCAAATACATGCGTATTTTCATTGCAACACTACACACCAGGAAATGTAGGTGCGATATATAACTAGTTCAGTGTTGCGAAAGTTGCTTTGTTTTATTTCCGTGATGTAACAAAGTTTTCCATGACATCTGTCTCTTGGTTTTAATTTGCTATTTTGAAAACAACTTAGTCCACATCAGTGTAGCTCCTCATAATGAAAATGACTTCTACGCTCTGAAGTATTCAAATAAAGGTAGACTTCAGCCCCAGCTGAAATTTATTCATAGCAATCATTGTCCCTATGTATTTTCTACGCTCCGGATCTCGCTGGAAGAAGAATACTCTGAGTCCTTTTCGCGTCGATCGGGTGCACAAAGGGATGCAACAGCTGGCCATTTTGTTATGCTTGAACAGACAAGCAAAACGAGGAGCTATTCGACGTATTCGTGTGATTATGGGCTCAAATTTCCCATCACAATCCCGCCGCGAAGCACGCGCCATGAATGTCCACTGCCGCCGCGGTGTACCACATTGGCGGCCGGGTGACGCGGAGCCGTTCAAAGGCTGTCACCACCTTGAGCGGCGACGCTGCTATCGAGGCACTCTATATGCGAAAGAACCCGCAGCGCTATCTATTGGCAAACAGGACATGCAATACATGCCATGCCAGTTATCGAGGCCTGTTTCTCTTGAGTGCTTGCACTTATTTATTTTAGCTTTTGCTTTTTACCATCATAAAATCACTCGTACTATTCCTGCATAAAGTATGTTCACATAAACGCGAACACCCTGCTGTGCATTTCCATAAATTTTCTGGCTATTGCACTGCATTTAGTGCCGCGTGCGGCCGGATCGTGCGATCAGGCGCTCGAGGTGAGCCCGACACACCACCACCGGCAATGTACAATGCAAGTGTAGATTAAAGAACCCCAGGTGGTCGAAATTTCCGGAGCCCTCCAATATGGCGTGCCTCATAATCAGAAAGTGGTTTTGGCACGTAAAACGCCATAATTTTTTATGCAAGTTTTAGAAACAGGGGAATGAAATTTGGTGAACGTGAGCGACTGGTTGTAGAGAAGAGCGCAGAGAGAAAGAGAGAGAGTGCAAAAGAGCGCAAAAGGTGTACAAAGGAGTTTGAATTTTCTGGTCGGCAAAGCCGCCTGGGGACGCCATTTTTAAAACTCCCCGTTATCTGTTCTTTTTCCGGAAGGAGCCGTGCAGCTATGGTTAGAATCCTCAGTTTGACGCCGTATGAATGTTGGTTCCATCCTAAAGTAGGGATATCATTTTTTTGCTTTACTACGTGCCGGGTCTGAAGTGGGATGCGACGAACAGACCAAGGGACGAATGCACAAACAAGATCGCCTCATTGCCTTTCTCATAGTTGTTATTCACATATAGATATTTATAGCTACTGGTCTCGAGGTGCACGCTGTCATAAAAGTGAAGTCCCTTCTGGGAACGAGACATTCAGAGGCGTTAGTTTAGGCCGTGAGAGAGAAAATCAAAAGAAATAGCATTCGCCTTATGCAAATGGGAGAGTTAGTTGCAAATTGGCTTCTTCGGCGGCGAATATTCTTCATGAATACCGACTTCCGGCTTTGAGAAGGCGCCGGGCAAGAGAGTCCCGAGAGATCTGTTTTTGTACCTGATTTGTTCAAAACGCTCGCGTTTCTTCTCAACACGACAACGCTTTCTCGGTGTATCTACCTTCGGCGTAGCCCCTTCCGGTCATTCTAGTCGCGACAGTTTTCTCGCTACTCTAGCATCTTTTATTTTTCGCTTTGCGAGGAGGCTTATTGGGCTCCTGTATTTTTTTTTCACACGTAAATTCCATTTAGTTTGTGGACTGGCACCAAAATTTTGTCCCTCCTCCTCATCCTAAGCTGCGTTCGTATTAATCTCTCTCTTTCCCTCTCTGAGTGAACCGGTCCGTCATCAACGAATATTTATGCGTGAGCTCACGCGAGAAATTTTGCGTGCTGAGCTATGAGAAAACCCGACCGACACCTTGGAGGATGGTTTGGTATTTGCCAGAACATACTTCAAGCAGGTATTTTAAGAGAAGAACGTTGGTTAACCGAGAATCCCGACTTTTAAAACTCACACGTTGGCTTATTATGACAAGGTTAAGCACGTATTTTGTACGAAACAGCTTGCAATCAATTAAAGCTTGTGAATTAAAGGCAGGAGATTGAAATATGCGCGCTAGACTTTTGGCCCCGTATGGATCTTCACGTTCGCTTTGTATATGAAGCCTCCGCTTTATTATACATAGCCGACGTTCATACTTGATTTTGGCTTGAGAGCTAGCTGTTGTTTCTCGGTTCCAATTCCATTCTGCCTCTGAAGCTCGTGGCTACTAATTGCAATTCGTCGTTTTAAATAGAAGCTCGTATTTTCACTTACTGGCGACAACTTGTGTAAAAATCCGGTATGTACATAACGAAAATTCCCGCTCCAGTTTACCAAAGTGCTGACTGTTTAATGCAGCTAGGTACATGCTTGAGTGAGACACTGTCTACGCCACTCAAGCCTGAAACTTTCTGATGCGTCGTGTGCGCTTCTAAAGCTATTCTATAAAAAGAAGCGAATAAAGTGTTTTCTGGCTGAAATAAAATTATGCAGAAGCAGTGTAAGGATTGGACGATAGCGATATTTTACGGCAGAGGTTTGCCATATTTATTCATTCGTCCCTGATTGCGGAGTGGGTGTGTGCTCCCCTTAGGCCTGATTTACTCCATATCTATGTGCCCCATTCCGTCACCGCAACGTCACCAGTTTCCGTCAGGGGACACAGTTCCTTCACCAATTTCGCGGCGAAGGAGTTCTCTCTCATGGTAACTGCTGACGTGACGGTAATGGAATGGGGTAGATGGCGGCTATACCAATCAGGACTCAAGCGCGCACCATTAGTCTGTTTAGGTGGCACCACAGAGAGCGGAAATTCGTGCGCCTTGTCTCAGATTGCGTGACCTCGAGCCTTTCGAATTCATTGAAAGGGATCTGTATAGTGCAACGAAACAAGGACACAAGAAGAAACGAAGACAAGCACTAAAATATCAAGAACGAAATTTTCCTTCTGGGATCGGTTGTACTTATACCCTCAACCAACCACGTGTACAGCAATATCAACCATGAAGACACACTTACTTACATGACGGTATGAAAACAATCTAATACTGGTACATCAGGAAAACAGGAGAAAACCTAAATGGCATATTGCAAATGCGGTAAGCCTTCATGCCATGCGCAAATAATCTAACTGTCTCGCGGACAACGATAGCGGAAGATGCACCAACGAGCGCTTAAGAGAGCCGAGAAATCAGTGTCAGAGTGTACCGGGCGATGGTTTTCTTGCTTTCCATTACAAAACGAGTCGAAGTAGCCCAAGTAGCACACTTCTAGAAGAAACCACTATTATAGCTAGGGATAAGCGCGAGTGTGTAAGAATAATGATAGAAACGAAGCAAATGCTCTCGGCCACTGACCTATGCATCAGCAAACCGACACTATCATTGTCTGAGAGAGAGTTAGATTATTCGCGCATGGCATGAAGGCTGACCGCATTTGCAATATGCCATTAGGTTTTCTCCTGTCTTCATTATGTACCTGTTTTAGATTTCTTTGTACCTGTTTAGATGTACTAGTTTAGATTGAGTGCATCTTCATGGTTGATTTCACTGTGCACGTGGTTGTTTGAGGGTATAAGTACAACCAATCCCGTAAGTAAAATTTCGTCGTTTATAGTTAGCGCGTGTATTCGTCTTCGTTTCTTCATGTTTTCTTGTTCTGTTGCGTTATACAGATTTCTTTCAATGATGACCGAGCAACAAGTCCACATCGCCACCCTCTCGTATTCTTTTTACGACAAAGGCTTCCGCGTTCAAATCGCGTAGGACGGAATAAATGCACTTGTACTTATCCAAGTGCACGTTAAATAACTCCAGGCTATCGAAATTAGGCCAGAGTCTTCCACTACGACGTCTCTTACAGCGTAGCTTTAATTTCTCTGCGTCAAACGCAGCTAATTGTAAATAATGAATACAGTGGTGACGATGATTATGTTGATGATCACAACATCAAAGACAGTGGTGCATACGTCACTGAAGGGGTTTGCCAAGAATAGGGTGGCGCAGAAAAAATGTGAATTGATAGACTCTGAAAAACTGGTTAAATGATACAAAAATGCAAAATAAAATTTGCTTGAGTAAGCAGGTGCGCCTACAACTAAAACGCCCAGCTTTCTCGTATTCAGTATTACCAGGTGCCTCCATAGACGCTTTCTTTTTCTTCTTTGCTTGCATACAATGTCTCCCGCGCGGCGATGCTTTCAATCTTATTACAGCATGAAGAAGTTTATGCTAATTGGTCGCGAATGGTGCGCTGATTGGCTGCGCGTTGGCATGATAACTAAACTGATCTTTTTTCAGAGGTGCAGAAGCATTTTCGGCCATATTCCTCTCTTCTATAATCACATTTGCCATCACCACAGCAACAACGCATGGTCGCAGATAACGATAGTGAAGTGACTTTTCCTACTTGACTGAGCTCTCTATGAGAGGCTATAGTGTGCAAGTTAAATGTGTCTTGGGAATGCGTAACGTTCTCGCACATCCACAGAAGGTGGCTCCTATACGCATGCGCGAAATATGGATTGAGAAAACAAAGAGAACTTATCATAGGTAGGGCAGACAGGCTCGGCCTGAGCTAGTATGCTGATGCTCTGCACACGGAAAAAAGGAAATGGGACAAAAAGGGTGATGAAAGACGATGTTGAGGACAGGAATAGCACATACATGTTATACACTAATCACACAACAGATTGACCTTTCCAAAGCCTAGAGTCTAGTCTAAACGGAGAGAAGTGGGTATAGACAGGAGGAGATCAGATAGATCACTGATAGTATGGAATTGGGAAAGAATACATTCCATTAAAAAAAAATAAGAGGTCGTCATTAGGAAGACTGCGCCTGCCGAGCAATTCATGAAAAAAGTGAGGAGAAAAAGGGTCGTCAGAGGGGGCGACGACAAAGAGTAAGGGATGTTTTTCCGACATCCATTTTCGCAGGACACCTACAGAACCGCGCATCGAAAAAACTACTTGAGTGGGCATTACTTTGCTGGTTGATGTGTGGAGAATAGCTAAAGACCCATCAGCAGAACCAGTTTGTAAAGGGTGGGTTGCGCATCGGGAATATATAAGTAGGCTATGACTATCATTCATGTGCATAGGGGCGAGGTAGACAAGAACACTGTGGTTGAAAGTCACATCGAAAACGCATCTCTGACAAACATATGCAAGAATTTTATTTTCAGAATTATGAACCATCGTGATGAGGGGTTCATATGTAGGAACGGAGGCGTGGCGTCCTATGAACCAATGCCAAAATACAAAAAGCAAGCATTGAATAATGTTCCCTAAAATTTGGTTATTTCGCATTTTCTTGAGCTTGATTTAGCTGTATTTAGCTATAAATCTTTCATTCCTGATTATTTCATATTACATCTTCTGCCCTCTTGAAATATTACTGAAATTTCCTGGCAAGCTATAGCGTAAAACTCTTCTAATCTCTTCACGTCACATTTGCGTCAGCGCCGACGCAAGTATCGGGCTGTGACCATCAGCGTTGATTGAACAGTCAACTGAAACGCTCTCCACGTTCATACACTTTAAAAAATTGTTAGACCTTTAAGGGTGTTTTCTTACCGCACTGGTAACGTCATTATTATTAGGACCGTACAAAAATTTATAGAGGACGACAATGGAGCTCTAACTTGACGTGCGTTGATAAAAGACGTTGAAAACTCTGCAATCATTCTGACAACCTTGGGCGCAGAGAAATATCCGAAAGGAGGGCTTCATTTCCCTCCCTTTTTTCTTATCTCATTTGCGACTAGCATTCCCTACCTTGACTGGCTTTTCTGATCTCATTGGCTGACGACAGGTGAGGAGCACGCATTTTTGGAGGCGGTTTTGTTGGACCAAGCTAGCGCAATGAAAGTAGATAACCGGTTGAGGAGGGGGGTGTCCACCTCTGCGATTGGTCTGCTTTCCTTCGCTCAATTTGCGGTGGCTGGTCGAAAACCGCGGCGGCGTGTAACGGAAACTAAAAATGCCGCCAAAACGGATCCTCAGGGAATATGGGAAGACGAGTTGGCAGAGCGATGTCATATACGTGGTTTAATTAAGGACTCGAAAACGTTATACTGTCACGCAAATAGTTTAACTATACCCAAATGAATCCATTCTTACCGGCAGCACGGAGTAGTCACTGCCAGAGTGATCGGCTGGCAGCCATCTTCTATTCCTTGCGGAACGGGCTAGTCTACGTTTCCTCATAAAAAATTCAGTTTTGTTCGCCATAGTAATGCATCTTAACGCGCACGCGTCATTTTGACGCGGTGAAGTTTCGTGGTTTTGAGACGTCGCGTGACAGACAGGCAAAGTGGGCGCAACCTGAAAGAACGCTGACCAAAAGCAAGAAAGAGAGAGAGAGAAACGAAAAGGGAAAGTTAGGAAGGTTAATCAAGGACGTGCCCGGTTGGCTACACTACACTTGGGGAGGAGGAAAGGGGAAGAATAGAGCAAAAAGCTCATGGCGAAAAAGGCGTACAATTCGAAATTATTATTTTTCTTTTGTTCCGTCTAACCATGCATGATTAGAATGTACATGACATCATATGAGGAGCTTTCGCTGATTGCGTGATGTCACGTGACAGACAGGTGGAGGGCGGGGGGGGGAATCCCAATAAAATTTTGACCAATCATGGAGGGCTGATTGCGGAAATGAGACAGAAAAGTTAAGAGTAGCTTTTCGTTATAGCGTCCTTGCTGACATAAGCTGTGCCTGCGCGCCGTCCCTGTATGATATATGCTTGTATTTGTTTCCTTGGGCCCAGAAGTCCTCATGGTACATTGTTGTTGGTTTTTGTCGGGGATTCATTCCCTAATTTACTGTGACGAATAAAGCATTGACCCATTCACTCATGCTCTAGAATGTTGGGAAAGAATGGTTACCAAAACTAATCTTTGTGCCTGGTTTGGAACTGAAAATATTCATCTTGACCTCAATTCGAAATTATTTAGTCGCTTACGTTTCTTTTAATTGAATCTTACCAAACCGTTAACAGACGGACAACATGTTTGATACTGTGAGACAAGTTTATAGTTATAATGACGCCATCGCGAGAACAAGGATAACGACGAGTGGACCCCTAATGCAATTTGAATTGGTGCGACTGCATGCTGCGTACATTAATTATTTCTATACGAACCAGCTTCATGCAACACATATTGGAGTCGTACTTCTTTGCGCCGATCGTTCTGTTCGATGTTGGGGTGCTTATTCTGCGCAGCCAATAACACGATCCCTTGTGTCGACGGGTAGGTTTTTGCCGCAACTGTTTGCTTTGTTCACTTGAAGATTAAATAACACATAGCCCTATTAATGGATGCAGAAGGAATTGAGGCCGTCACAATGAGGAAGCTATGCACTTTGAATGAACTATCGGAAAAGAGCAGTCTGAAAAAGCACGAAAGGAAACTCATTTATATTGATTTAGCGCATTGCTGCGTGGCCCCTAGAAGTCGACACTATGCAGGCATGGACCGGTCCATCATTAATGCAATTTAAATTTATTTTATTTAGAAACCATTCTGTAGTTTTCGTACCTCCATCTGCATACCAGCTTTACTTATGGCCTTCGCAGAGCAGTAAATCAGGTCAACGCCTATTTGGCGGCTTTCTGAGGAAGCTCCTCAATCCTCGGCATCGATCGTGTCGCTAGATTTTTATCTTCTTGTGCGATGCGGCGCCCTGCGATTACTACGTCGATAGCAAAACTGCGTCTGTTTAAACCACGTAGGTGAGCTTCGTGGCTACCACGCTAGCTTCCTGCATTCTTGCGAACACTACCAATAGTGTCAGGTACACCAACACAAGCATAACGCATTCAGCGACAGATGCCTTCCTTTTTCAACATACAGCTTCATTTTTTTCAGGTTCTCCCAAATGCTGGTATAACGAATTTCATCTTCTTTATTGTGATGTAACTTCTGTAATGCGTTGTCGTCATGACAATCATTGTTTGTGTAAGTTGCGCTCAGGATAAACCATGACTTAGGAAGATTTTACACAAAGCAACGTCCATGGGAGTCATCGACGAAGTTTACATACAACCACAGGAAAAGTGCTCCCAATGCGTTTATTTCTTTGGGTTATTTTATTTGGACCATAAGGGAAGCTTAAGCACTTCTAAAAGAAAAGAAATGTATCTTTCGGTGAGTTATTCAGGTTATCAGTCCCAAAATTGCCGCTGAACAGGCCATAAATGACCTCAAGTAGCTTTAACTTAGCTAAAACGAACAGCATCAGAAACGCCGCGGAGTTAACGGCCTGTAAGGGGCGAATACGGTCGTGACGTCGTCCCAGGGATGGTTGATGCGCCTGGTTCGAAGGCGGCGCGGAACGCCTAGCGTTTTTTCCTGTGCAATCTAGAAGACACCAAATTTTATCACAAAAGTGGAATTTTTATTTCGTCAGGGAGTTATCCTAGCTGTGACCATGCTCTTATCATTGAACAGGGACTACGGCTACAGTAGTTTCAAAACCGCAGTGAGGCATCGAGCAAGGAAGAGCGTAACAATCGGCCAGTTCACTGTCAGAAAATGCCTATTGCCACTATTTTGTCGAGACTCAAGTTATACCTGCGAGTTGGACTGGACGAAAGGGAAACCACAAGTGTGCGCTCATTGATGTCGCTGGGATTACCACTCGCCGGCATGACCGTTCACAGCACGTCAAATCTTGCTCTGCGAGACCTTCGAGAAGGAGCGCTTTCAGATGCCTTCATAAATGTTTTTATTTTGAGAGCTGTATCAATCAAACATGATTTTAACGTTCAAAGAAACAGGTCGTTTTCAAGCTGAGTGGGTCTTTGCCATTTAATTGCATGAGAAAGCACGTCGCTAGCTGTCACCTCCTTTCTGAAGAGTAGCCAGGCATTGTGCCAGTTCCGGTGGCAGCCGCCAGCCTGCTCCTCACTTTCTTTTTCCTGTCAAATGTATGTACTTTTACAAAACAAATAATAATAATAATAGCAAAAGAGCGCGTTTGCGCTTTTCAACCACTGCCGTTAATCAGGGCGGTCCCGGCATGATGGCTGACCACATCAGGTATCGATAAGTTGGGTACTTTTTGCTGCTCGATAAGGAATTCGAGTTTCACCATACCTGCTGACAGCACTGTCCTAGGAATAGCACTATTGCAACCGCTCACTGTCACTCGAAGTAAAACACGTATGGTGCCAATATTTCATATTCATTCTCTAAATTCGGTTCTATTATTGGATTTCAACATAATGGGGCTGCGTTGCCGTTGGCGTGCGAGCTTGCCACGCGTTTAATGATCCGATCCGCAACTGTACTGAACTGCGCATGCACTAGAGGCATGGCACCTAGCCGTCTGCCAGGAGCCGGCCCTAGGTCAATGATTATTATCTCGGAAAATAGCAACATTTTGCTGCTCGTGAGCGAATAGTTCCGAGTGCGATTTTCATTAGTTAGCCACCCGCCTAAAAGCCGACGCACGACCACGGCCAGCGCACTCGAAGGGCCTACAGGCTGGGGATTAGTCACCGTTAACACAATTATACTTTGTTTTTTTACGCTTCATAACACCTGGCAGAGCAAAATGGTTTCTAACCTTGGTCTTTCATGTCGTGTGAGAACGAATGTCAAACCTATTCCTGCCTGAACGAGACCAGGTATTCGCGTGTCCGCTGGTGCACAGCCAAATAGCACGTTACCACCACTTCAGAGCGAAACGTGCCACCGTTGCAAAAAATTTTATGACAGTGTTTTTGTAATTTGATCTAGAAAGCGCAAAATCTGGCATGAATTACCAGGCCAGTAGTACTTTCGCTCTGCTATAGCGGTTGGCCATTCCTTTAGCAGGGACAGCAGAAGAGCGCAAGCACTGTCAAGTGACCATTCTTCTGATAATGATAAACTACAACTTTGAGCTGGCATAGCGTTGCAGGGATTGAATTTGAAGTAAAACTGCAAATTTAATATAGCCGTCTCCCGGCCGCTGTCACTGGCTTCCTTTAATTGCTTGCTAAGTTTCAGCTGCGCTCATATCACATACACGAGAAACAGGCATTGCTGTACACGGCTTTAGGGGAGCGTTTTTAACAAGCCAACAAGCCAATTACTCTTTTTTAAGGTTCTAGCTCACCCCTCCCTTGCTTCCCCCCACCATAGCGACAAGTTCACTATTCATATTATTCTCTTACCGTTGCGACAACCGGTAATCACACAGCGCAAGACGGCTCAAAGCGAAATCGTCACCATCTTATTATGTCAGCAACAGCTTTTCGGTTTCGCAAAAATACGCACGTTAATCAGGTGCTTTCTTTCCCTCGCAAAATATTGGTACAAAATAATATGGGGTTTTTACGTGCCAAAACCATTTTCTGATTATGAGGCACGCCGTAGTGGAGGACTCCGGAAATTTCGACCACCTGGGGTTCTTTAACGTGCACCTAAATCTAAGTACATGGGTGTTTTCGCATTTCGCCCCCATCGAAATGCCGCCGCCGTGGTCGGGATTCGATGGATAAAAAAAATATTGGCTACAGACGACCTACAAAATCTGCGCAGCCGGCTGCTCCCGAGCCGGTGCAAGGGGTGCAAACTTCACGTGATCCGTGTGATGACTCCATTTCCCGTAGCTTTCCATTCGCCCAGACTTCCTCCGCTATGCTCGCTGCTCGAGAGGGCGTAGCTACGACAGAAATCTAATCATTGACTGTTGAGCTGCGGAACGCCCAATAAACTAATTTCAGGAGTTCACTAACACTATGATAACTCTGAAGCGGCGTGACTAATGCCTCCAGAGCCGGTGAAAAAGACAGTTCACGAGCATGTAGCGCTTGAAGAGAGCACGCTAGAGCGATTGACATTAGCGGCCGTGGTATCGGCGGCTCCCGAGATCTCGCTGCGCCATGGTTGGCTGACATAAATAAACCGTGGCTACGGCGGCTACCGATTCGCGCGGCCTCCCACAACTCTAGCGATCTCTCCGTACCTTTTCCACCGATAATTTAAAGGTCTATTGCTTATCTCGACCGCCCGCCAGTTAATACTTCCATGCGCTTTGAATCCCAGCGCTTCTGGAAGGCAAACGTTCCCTGCTATTCTTCCTGGGTGAATACCTTTGCATTGTATTACGATGTGCGGAGTGACCTCTCAGTTTTTGATGCAGCACCACAAATTTTCCAATTCCATAACAACTTTAGTTTACCTCTAAGGCATTGCGCTTGAGAAAACATATCAAATGCTCTTGAACATCAGGCGTTACGATTGCGGGTTTTGTTTGCTTTGCTTCGATAAGTGCTTGGCGTTGCAAACGGCATTACCAATAAAAACTACAGATATGGGTAAATGTTTAGCGCTATATACCGGGTGTTTACGCACTCAAGAAAATTCTAAATTGCCTGTGGCATATAGCGCAACTGTAGTACATAAGCTGATATACTTGACCATGGCGGACATTACTTTCACAAAAATATCCAATGCCTAATAGTATAATTAACAAAAAATTACTAAGTTTTTAGCTCGTTACGGCACACCTCGCAATTTACAAATTCTAGCCGGGGAGTTCGCAAGGTGGATACATTTGGAAAGAATTCTCAGGGTGACACCAGTTTCGAGGTATTAATTAGCCAAATTCGCGGACCAATGCATTAACCTTCTGTTTACTTTTGTGATTCAATGCACAACACGATGTTTTGGTAAGAAAGTGAGTGGAATGACAGTGAATTTTCACCGCCAGTTTGACGGCACATATGTCGTACATAGTGTCATCCACACAATTATTTTGAACTGGGTATGCATTCCAGTCTCACCCGCTTTAAGTGGTAAACTGCAGTATGTGCTACAAGGTAATTAATTATAACTCAATACGGAAATTTTTGTTGATTACTCGATTATGTACTCCACTTTGTTGTGCAAGTAATGACCGCCTCTTCGAGTAGACCAGCTCATGGGCTAGAATAGTGCAACATGGTACAGGCAGTTTTAACATTTGTTTGAAAGTGCTCGCTGAAACATCCTGTGTACCTGACTAAAGGGAAAATCAGACATCGACCCGTACGTAGCAATTGCTACAAAGGAAACCCATACGGGTTCCTGGAAAGAAACGCTTCATAGTTGAAGAAAAATTCGTCCTGGTCCGGGACTCGAACCCGGGACCACCGCCTTTCCGGTGAAGCCGCTGTACCATCTGAGCTAACCAGGCGGCTAGCAGATGGCAGGGCGAAGTCGAATTTGTCGACAACACGAAGCAAAGGCAAGTGTTTGACGTAGTAGTTCTGCGGAAACTCGCAAGGTGGACAGAAGTAATGACTAAAGGGAAAATCAGACATCCACCCCTACGTAGCAATTGCTACAAATTACTTCTTTCCACCTTGCGAGTTTCCGCAGACCTACTACGTCAAACACTTGCCTTTGCTTCGTGTTGTCGACAAATTCGACTTCGCCCTGCCATCTGCTAGCCGCCTGGTTAGCTCAGATGGTAGAGCGGCTGCCCCGGAAAGGCGGTGGTCCCGGGTTCGAGTCCCGGACCAGGACGAATTTTTCTTCAACTATGAAGCGTTTCTTTCGAGGAACCCACAAGGGTTTCCTTTGTAGCAATTTGCTACGTACGGGTGGATGTCTGATTTTCCCTTTAGTCATTACTTCTCTCCACCTTGCGAGTTTCCGCAGAACTACTACGTCAGTCCTGTGTACCTGTGGCACAGGTGATTAGGTAGCGCAGGCAATGTATCGCGAAAGCTTTCATGGATTTATGCGTAATCCCTGTCTCCTGATTCATGGGTAAGGCGGGGCATCGACAAGCTATCATGGCGCATGGCCAGTTCTGATGGCTAATAATGTGAGTGATGACAACTTTGTGATGCATCGGTTGCTTGTTGGTTCTGAGTGGTTACTTTCCAAGTGATAACCCAAGCGAGCACTCGGTGGTCGCCTTGTGTTCCGTGTGGGCTTTCGCCCAACTTCCCATGTCGTATTCAGATAATCGGCGCGTCTGCTCAAGTACCATATCAAGAGCTCCACTACATCACAGATAGTTTTGATATCGACTTGACGTGAGTAGCGCGGCCCCCGAGTGTTCATACATTGGAGTCATCATACGTCATCTTATGTCACGAGTGGTGTTAGACACCGTTAACTGCAGACGACAAGCGTGCGCTTAGACAAATATTAATTCAGGCGAACTTTTGTGCCTCTCATAAGCAAAAGCAACTAGCCCAATAACGGCTACATGGGCGAGCATGGGCGGCAATCGACAAAACAGAGTGCATCAACTATGTGTGGGCAGTATTTAAAGGATGTCACGGACCACGTATAGAACTATCAAGAGAGGTAGTGCGAGTTCCCTGTCTGATAGAATGGGCCCAACGCAGGCGCAAAGCTAGTATCGCGGTGGGTTCGCGCGAGTGCTTACACGCCATAACACTCGTTATTCGAAAGTCACCAACGCAGATGCAAAGCCCGAAGGGCACGTATCAATATGCTAAGTGCGGAGGAGACAAAGGCTTGGAAGCACCTATAGCATGACTTCGGTTTGGTGTGTGCGACAGACTGTGGTTTCGGTCAGTCAGGTCCGTCGTCTTGGGGCCGTATAACGTAAAACTATTCCAATATATTTTCATTCCAATGTTCTGACGTCAAATGTGCGTAACCGCCAACGCAAGCATCGGGCGGTGACCCGCAGGGTTGTCTGAACAAACCAATCAAACGCTCTCCTAGGTAATAGGAGGCCACTTAATTTGACGCCCTAAAACGACGGATGCCGACCAAAGGATGTACTAAAAAAGATTAAATCTCAAAGACGTTGCGGCTTCCGTCGGAAAGCCGAAACGTCTTTTAGATTTAATCCATTTTTAGTATTTCTTTTTGTCGGTGTCCGTCGTGTTATTGCTTCATGCTTCATCCTGACTACACGGGCTTCCGTCGGACCCTCGACTTCATCACTTTAGTTTGCTTTAAAAGCGAATAACATTGCCTACATTGAGCGGCTTGTCTTGTATAATTGACTGACAAGAGGCGAGAAGCACGTTCAAGTGGAGAGGAATTCGATGGGGCTGAGCCAGTGCACTGAATATAGATAACCGGATAGAGAGGGTGGTGCCGGCGTCTGCGATTGGTCCTCTTTTTCTTACTCAGTTTGGGATGGCTGGTTGAAAATCGCGGTGGCATGCAACGAAAGGCTAAGAATGCCGCTAAAACAGATCCTCAGAAAAGAGTTGGCCGAGCGAGGTGATAAGCGTACCGAAAGTGCTCGATAACGCTACACGGCCACGCAAAAAAATAAAAATATTTTACGCAAGTAAACCCATGCTCCCCGGCAAGTGCGAGTAGCGAATGCCTGAGCCATCTTTTATTCCTCCCGCAACGGGGCACCCTGCGGCTGTTGAGAAAAAAATTCCGTTTTGTTCGGCATAATAGTGCATGTTTAACGAGGTAAGTTTTCGCGGTTTTGTGACGTCGCGTGGCAGGCAGGTCAAGTGGGTACAGCCACAAAACTTTTGATGAATAGCCGAGCGCTAATGGCGAAAAGGCGTTAAATTAGAAATAACAATTTTTCTTTTGTTCGGTCCAATCATGCATAATCAGTGTGTACGCATCTTACCAGATGGGCAGCTATCGTTCTTTTCGTGAGGTCGCGTTACAGACAGGCCGGGTGGGGGTGGCTCAAAAAAGTGTTTGACCAATCGTGGAGGGCGGATTCCAGAATTGGAATAGAAAAGTATGGAATAGGGGCCCTATACCGTAAAACTATTCCAATATGTTTATATTCTAATCTCCTGACGTCAAATTTGCGTAACCACCAATGCAAGCACCGGGCGGTCACCCGGAGGGTTGTTTGAACAGACCAATCAAATGCTCTCCTCGTTCATAGGAGGTCACTTTTGTTTGCTTGAAAAACGGGTAACGTTGCTTACACTGAGCGGCTTGTCGTATCTAATTGGCTGAGAAGAGGCGAGGAGAACGCTCAAGTGGAGAGGGATTCGATGGGGCTGAGCCACTGCACTGAAAGTCGATAGCCGGATGAAGAGGGTGGTGCCGGCGTCTACGATTGGTCGGCTTTTCCTTACTTAGCTTGCGGTGGCTGGTCGAAAATCGCGGCGGCATGCAACGGAAGCTCAAGAATGACGCTAAAACGGACCCTCAGCAAAGAAGAGTTGGCAGAATGAGGGGTAATTGTGCCGAAAGTGCTCGAAAACGTTACAGGGGCACGCAAGAAGTTTTATTATACGCGAATACACCCATGCTCCCCGGCAGGTGCGAGTAGCCAGCGTCTGAGCGATCGGCGGAAGCCATCTTTTATTCCTTTCGGAACGGGGCAGCCTGCGGCTATTCCGAAGAAAATTCAGTTTTGTTCGGCATATTAATGCATCTTTATCGCATACACGTCACTTTGACGCGGTGAGTTCTTGTGGTTTTGTGATGTCGCGTGACAGGCAGGTGAAGTGAGTGCAGCCCGAAAACTTTTTACAATAGCCGAAGGCTAATCGCGAAAAGGCGTCGAATCAGATATAACTGTTTTTATTTTTTCTGTCAAATCATGCATAATCAGTGTGTACACATCATATCAGATGGGGAAGTTTCGCGGTTTTCGTGACGTCGCGGGACAGACAGGTGAAGTGGGGGTGGTCGAAAAAAGTTTTTGACCAATCGTGGAGGGCTGGTAGCAGAATTGGAATAGAAAAGTTTGCAATAGTTTTACGTTATAGCGCCCTAGCTTTACGTCAGAGCCCCCCCAAGTGTGTGTTTATCGATGTGTCTGGTGGGGAAGAAGCGTTCCCGACCACACTTAGATATAGCCGCTAAACAAGAACAACGTTCTTCGTAACACCTAACAAAGCTTCACTTAAATGAATTGCCTCAGTATGTGGGATCCTCGTTAAGTATTGTGCCATGGTGAATAAATGCCCATAAAAATGTCAAAACAAATTTAAAACAATGTCGTTGCAGGTCATTGTAAATTGCTACCAAGGCGACGTGAAAAGCGCGAGCCTAAAGTGCAGTGTTGCAAGAATCAACACCTTGCGTTTATGAGGTGTCGAGGAAGCAGATTCACTTTCCACATTTATCGCTTTTATGATGCTGTGCAATTCAGTTTGAACGTATGCCAATGAACCCCACAATAGGTTATCCTCTTCCGCATAGTTCTAAGTAAACTACGGAGTTTTTTGCAGGTTTATCTTTGGCACAGGAGCTATTCGCGGTTATTCTGCACTCTGTCCTAAACCTTAAGTTCTCGTTACTGAGCTTCGCGTCGTTTTGCTTATCTATAAAATAGTTGGGAGTTTCAGCACTGCCGTGCACATTTACCGGTCTCATTCGTTTCGATTTCGAATGCACATCATGGGCCTGCTACGGCAAACATTTACCTCTCCCCTTGTTTTGTGAGCCGCTCGCGGCTCGGAGTTTCAACCTGCTAGTGGGTGACAAATGAGAAGACCAATCAAATAACGCATTTTGCATGTCCTAGGAAACATTACACGTGGAACAAGTCGATTACGAAATTTTTCAGTCGGGGAAGTTCGTGTAGAGTATACTCAACTTTATGCGCTGGAGGCAAGCTTGCTTTTGCCCACTGAGGCGGTGTGTATGTTCTGTACGTTGTAACTAAACACGTATGCTATGCACAATCGCTCTCGTTTTAGACGCTCTGTCATGGGTATGACAGCGTTTCCTCTTGCCGAATATGTACTGCTATCTGAGTGCGCCAGAAAAACAAAGTATATATAAGTACATGTCGGCAGCCTTCTAATGGCATTGGCTTTCAGACAAAGACAGTGCCCTGATTCGCCTGAATCCAGAATGCGACTCGTACCAAAAAGCCGAAGTAAGAATCGTCGCCAGGCACCGATGGCAGTGAACGAGGTAGCATTCAAGAGAACGGCCAATGACAGTGACTCGCGGAATTAAAGCTCGTTAATCCAGCTTCAGGCATGTTTTTTGTAGCCTTTCAATATAGGAGGCTAGCTATTTTTCTTCTTATAAAGGAATATAAAGATTCCAGTGCCTTGCGCCCGTGAATTGAAGTTGTCTGGGTTCATTAACACAAAGTCAAGCTCTTGCGAACGGCGGTTTTGGTAATTAAACGGGGCACAAAAGTTATCAAGTGAGCAACGCATCAATAAAATAAGAGAAATAATTTTAACTGCCATCGGTCGACGTCAGATACGCAATGACGCCACGTTAATTGCGGGGGTACAGCGGCGACTGTGTTCGTGTTTGCGCACCTGAAGAATGCATACCTACCTGAACAATAATTCGAAGGTGTGTGTGCCGGCGGGGTAGCAGCTGCTTGAATGGTGGATGCCTCGCTTTGTGCAGTTCAATACCTAGCTAGCAGTGACCCAAATTCCTGACTCTAGGTGTGAGTGCCCTCGCTTTATTAAACCTAAGGGCTTCACTTAAAACTAAGGGCGTTGCGTTGATATATTCAGACTAATTCTGCGAGCTGAATGCTTTTACAACATGCTGTTAGTACGGCTCAGCGACGTTGTTAGCGTAAAAAGAGGAGCTCATTTATCCTAACTGAATTGAAGGTAACCAAAATATCTAGTGACTAGGTAAAAGAATAATGACATTAAAAAGCTCCGACACTAGTGCGTCAGCACTCTCCTGTAAGAAATTTGTTGAAGCTTCATAATTTAGTCACACAACAACAACAAACCGCAAAAACGACAACTGCAAATACTCAGTCCAGGTATGAATATTTATGACTCTAAACACCCGCGCTCAGCTTTGTACTAAGAGCGTTCGCGCACTCCTCACCGGTACCCGACAGCACCCGGATGAAACCGCCACATTAGCATATAAATACATAGCTAGCGCATGAGTTTGAATACTGGACATGTAATTATGGCACTGAATTATATCTGCGTAAAGTCAGAACAACAGCAAACACTGGACGAACTTCATTCCAGTAGCTTTACATAATGTGGACATATAAACGGTAAGGTTGGTACGTCTGCACTAGGTACGTTTTTATTTCGGTATTGCCGTGGTTTTCTGTGCTTGATAGTGTAATAGGGCTATGGATCATTTTCTGGCATGCATACAGTTATTGTTTCTCTGTTTAACACCTTCTCAGCACAAAAACAACTAATTGCCATAATAAAGCCTGGTATGAAACGAACTGCAACTATTGCAACTGCAAATTACAGCGATTAAATATTTCACAACAGCAACCATTACATCAATAAGCCATACAATCTCAAACCGCAACAGTTGGTATCGCGAGCAGTCACGCCTTCTTGTAACTAAGAAAATATTTTGTTTTTATCCTTAATATAGTGTGAAAAGGCACAACCGTCACTATTACAGGGTGACTACTGTCTCTTTTTTGATGTTCATTTAAAAACACACACAATAGTATGTCATTATGTCTACGATACACGAGTACATGTGGATTCACTTTCCTAGTTCTCGTTGTAGACACTCTGTCCTAGATGGGGGACGACTAAGTACTTCTCTGAGTTCATGAGAGTGGCTTGTTGGGCTAGTTGGTACATAGTGAATGAAGGAGTTGTTAGTCCAGCCACCTTCCTGTCTCTTTGTCTATGTCTGGCTCTCAATTTTCTTACTTTCAAGTTAGCTGGCACTCTCCCAGTCTAACCAAAGTAATTTTCTAGTTGAACGCGGGCACAGTTGTCTCCGCGTTTTCGCTTTGTTTCTTTGCAAATTCTGGAAGCTGTCGTTCCCTTGTAGTGGCAGTGGACGAAGATACTTCTGAGGATCTTCTTGGCTCGCAGCCATCAGGAAACGTGAGAGCGAGTCAAGCGACACAGACAGCGAGGCAACCTAGGTGTACTCGCACAGCTGCGACTCCTCGAACGAACACATCAAGGTTTCCATGGGCCCAACAGCATAAAGAAGACTGCTGCTGGACCCAAAGTGCTGGACACTTTGGGTCCAGCGCTTGCGGCTCTCGGGTAAAGCAATGACCCGCGAGATATCATCGTTTCGAGAGGAGGTCCACAATTCACCTGTCTTTCAATGGATGGCCAGAGGACTTAAGTCGCGTTTGTCCAACTTTCGGCAGTTTTTATTCGTGAATGAGTTTCCCATTATTGTCATCTGTAAGCCGAACCTCTCATCTCCCATCAGGCTGTCCGGGTATTAGTGCATTATGTCCTGCACCCACGGGCAATGCAGCAAGATAATGGTTTTTATACGCCTTGATTTGACGTATGTTCATCAGCCCATGTCAGCTGACAATGACAACCAGTACGTGTGTTTGACTTTGAAGAAGTCAATTGTGGGAGCCCACATATCACCATCAAGTCGTCTAAACTGCAAGCGCTTACGGGAAATTTTCACAATGACTAAACCGCCATGGTAGATCCCTGGAGATTTCAATGCCCACCACTGTCTCTGGGGGAGCAACAAAATTGACTAAAAGGGCAGGAGATTGCTGTCCGTTGCCTGTGAACGAGAATTTCGTTAAATGACGGAAGCCCCGCCTATCTGCGAGGAACAGCGCATAGTATCTGCCTCGAACTTAGCTTTGTTTCGCGCTCCTTTAACAGAAGGCTTCAGTTGTTCTCGCATCTGGAAAAGCGGGGAACTGACCACATCCCAACTTATCTCACGATTGAGGGGCTGACTAGCTTCAAGTTCTTGGGAGCCGTCCAATGCACCTACTGGCTGAAATATAAATCAATCATAGAAGACGGCTGCCCAGACGACATATCATGCAACCTAGGAGACGCAATAAAAGGTGTCTTACACGTTGCCACACACTAGATCTTGAAAAGCTCCGCACGCAATGAATTCGACATCGAGTTAGAGAAACTTCGCGTGATTCGCCGCCGTGCGGAACGAAGATATATGCTCACTAAGTCCATTCATGTTTTGCGAATGGCCAGACACACACAGAAGAAAATGCAGCGTCGTATGAACAAGCTGGGTTCACAACGATGGATGTTTTTCGGCGAGCCTCCGGATCCTCCAAAGCGATTGTCACTTATATGGAGAACTGTTCCTGGCCTTCGGATAAATGGATGCATGTTATGAGTGTCCCCTTTGGAACGGGGCGGTGGGCTGTGTCACCAAGCTCTTGCTATTATACTGCCTAATGTCCTACCTAAGTTAAAGAAGAAAAGAACAACGCAAGATGAATTCTCATAACCAATTTTGCTGACCCCCTATTGTGAAGTTCGTTTTTGTACGTTTCCGTTTTTTGTCGTTTCCGTACTTTTCTTCCACCAATCTTCTAATCACTTTTTACTTATCTTTATTGCGTTTACTTTCTGCCTTCTCTCGCTGAACCCAAGGGCGTCAAGGAGTCGAGTGGTGGCTAAATCGACCACTGGGCAGATATCTTCATATTCTAAGAAAACATGCTTCATCGTTTCGCCAGCTTTGCCGCAGCAAGCACATGCTTGTTCTTTCTTCTTATATCTCGCTTTATAGGTGCGTGTTCTAAGGAATCCTGATTTCGCTTCGAAAAGCAATGAGTTTTCCTTTGAGTTGTTATCAAGGTTTCTTACCCGATTACGTTTTTTACTCTTAAGTAGTTACTCATGGCAGGTTTCTTTTCCATTGCTGCCATTTATGAGATTATTTCAGCATCTCTGTATTTCCGCTTGACCATCTTTGTTCCAGTGTTGCCCACCCTACAGGACGTATACTTGCTGGTTAGCTTCCCACTTTTCTTCCTCCACTGCAAATCATTGTTTTCTTCTGGTACAAATACCTCAACAATTTCCCAGCTCATTTAGTTTCCTCCATATTCCTGAGTCGTTCTTCAAAAGCAATTTTACTGTGAGCTTCCCTCACTTCAAAATTTTGTCCAGCCCATATAACCCTGCACAGCTTCACTTATAGGCTTCCCGTGATCACCCAATGCGAAGAATCCCATTGGCCTTTGGTTGCCACCGAGTCCTGATTGTGCCTCTGATTTCAAGCAAACAACCACACATCCAAAAGTAAGTCCTCGAACCATTACACCTTTCCACACACCCCGGAGCCCCTCGTACCTATTGTATCCGTACAGGGCTCTGTACTTCAATATGGCTGCATTTCGCTTCCCCTTTACTGATATTGTATTTCCGGTGATTCCATATATCTATTGCCTTCGTTTATCCATACATCAAGACATGTATATTCTTTTACCCAAGGTATTTCCTGGCCTCGTATTGCCACTGTGTGTTCACTGTTTTCATTAAATGTCATAACACCTTACTTTCTAAAGCTAAATTTCAAACTTAAATTCTCGCCGTCCTGTCCAGAGATATTAGCCAGACGTTGCAAAAAAACTTTGCTTGTTAGCTAACAACACAATGTCGTCCACATAAATAAACTTGGAAGCTGCTTCTCTACTACTGCACCTGCCTGTTTGTATGAGAGATTATACCTCATATTACTTCTTTCTAGTGGCCTCTCTATCCTCATCATGTATATCATAGACAGCAGTGGGGGTAAAAGGCACCCCGCCTCAGTCCCTTGTTGATATAAACATTCGCCACGCTCTTCATCCCTTCCAGTTCAACGAAAACAGTATTTTCTAGGTAAATCTATCTCAAAGCCGTATATAATCGTCGCCTACTCCTTCCCCTTGCAGAATGTGCCACAATGTGTTGCGGTCTACGTTTTCATACGCTCCTGTAATGTCTACAAAGGTCACATTTAATGGTCTGCTTTCTACTCTTAATATTCCAGTACACTGAGTAAGAGCAAATAAGCTATCATCGAAACGCCTACCTATCCTGAACCCATTCGGAGGTTCTCCCAAAATGGCAATATTCTCTGTACATGCTTGAAGCTTTAATATGATTTCCTCCACTGCTAACCTGTATATTACCAATGTAATGGTCAACGGTCTATACGAATGAATTCTGTCTTTCTCCCACGTGCCTTTATAAATTCATTCTACTTTGCCGCCAACTATCGGGTATTAACGTTTTTTCCACTGTTTTCACCAAAGCTTCCTTACGGTTTGGTCCTAGTCCATTAGTCAGCATTACGGTAACCTCGTCAAGCCCTGTGTCTGTGCGCTTAGGAATTTTCTCTTCGGCTTTCTTCCAGTTGAGATTTGTCAGCAACTGCTCATTTTGCATCTGCGTCGCTTTCTTGCTCTTCTTTTCCTCAAGTACAATCTCTTAATTGCCTTGGAAAGATTGGGCTGTGAATTTTCGCATGTAATTTCATGCCGCATAGTCTCCCAGTTTGTTCCCATCTTCGTCTGCGATATGTTATTGTATTGTTCCAGACTTCCTGCCTGGTAAGTTTGTGTGGTAAGTCTAGGTGTGGCCTTCCTTTTCTCACGAATTTCTGGCAACCACAGTTCACTCTCACCTTTTATCTTTGCTTGAACCAGTATTTGAGCCATAGACTTTTTCTTCTGGTATATGTCCAATTTACTAGCTACTTAATCCTGCGGCAGCTGCGCCTTCTTTACCTGCTTGTGCTCTCGGGATGCTTTCTTGTCCGACGATCGCTTCTCGGACCTCCCTGTTCCACCAGATTTGCGGTTTCTTTTTTTCCTTTCCCACGGACATATTTCTCTTTCGGTATTTCTGTCGTTATTACATTTAGAAGCTCGCTATATTCCCATTCTGTATTTGGCCGTTTGCGAAGTTCTTCCTCGACTCTAGTGACTATTTGTTATTTGTTGAGCGTTCGAATTTGGACTGGCCATTTTGCTCTCCTTGCTCTCTTTCCCAACAACATATCCCATTTTCAAAATGATCCGTTTATGGTCACTCCCTATGCTGTTAAACCCTTCCTCATCGATGACCATTTCTCTCAACTTATCATGAATTCCTTCTGTCATCAGACAGTAATCAATGGTTGATTGCCGGTTTGCCACTTCCCACGTGATCTGGCCTTCACACTTAGGCCTTGCATTCGCGATAACGTGGTTATGTTGCTCACAAAAGTCTAGCATTGACTTCCCGTTGTTGTCCATATAGCCATCTAAATCCTGTATGCGGGCGTTCATGTCACCTAATAGGATAATTTCAGCACCGTTCTCGAAACCCTTAATATCAGCGCCCATGCATTCCACTAACTTTTTTATTCTTGTCTGTGCAAATATCTCCGGTGCACAAATGCGTAACACCCAGCCAAGTTTATTCCTCACTCATTGTGCCTGATAACCAAAGATGCTCTTGTCATATTGAATTTACTATTTTCCATTTGGCTCGCTGATGGAGGAGCATCCCAACTCCCCCTCCCTTTCTTTCCGACTTAGTTCTGTTGCACCCTTCCCAAACATAATTCTCAATAACTGGCGGCTCGAGTCTCTAAGGTGCGTTTCTGTAACCGCATACACCCCTATTTGTTCTCTATTTAACTGCTACTCAATCTCTGTCCACTTTTCCTTTCTTCTGCTACCCTGCATGTTCATGTAGTTTAATATTATGTAGCATGCCGAGCTCTCTTTCTTGCTTTCCTCTTTTTCTATTATTGACGGGGATCTTATACTGAGGTTCCCTTAGGGGACCTTCTTCATTACTACGTACTCTGGCCTCCTAAGCCTTCGTGCGCCCCCTAAAAAAGCAATAGCGCGACCAGCAAGTCGCCAGCTCGCTTCTCGTGCAAGCCTGTAATTGAAGTGGATCCGGTCTCGTTGAAAACCACCACACCTTCTCACTTCCCTGTTTACTTCGAAAACCTTGAAAACCATCGCTGGGCTCATTTTCTGTATCGCCGTAGTAGCAGCCACCACGGCTCTTTATACGTGACTGTTACATAAAGGCACCTCCGTCACAGTGTACACCACGATCTGCACCTGAGGGGATAGCTTGCGCAAGCCGTCTACCACCTTCGCGAAGCGCCATGGGCTAGTCCTTTCCCTGTCCTGTTTAGGACGTCATTTAGCCCACCTGCTACATGACAAGGCTGCGCTCATGGGCATTTTCCGCGAGCTTTGCTTTTGGTCGCTTCTTGACAGAACCAAGTATCCGCCCTGAAAATGTCCCTACCATTACTTTTTTTATCGCCTTTCACCCTCTCCAGAATGGCCGTGCAGCCCCTGGACAGCACCACCTATTTAATTCCCTGGCGTTTTACCTACAATTCAAAGAGATTGAAGCTGCAGAACCCTTCTGTAGGAGGATTGCCGATGAAACAAGCTCCACTGGAATGCCGGCTCCCGACCACTTACCGTTCTCCCGTGATCCCCTTATGGAGTGCCCTTTTTCTCTGGACGAACTAGAAGCTGCGCTAGTTTTGAGCAGGCGTTCCTCAGCGCCGGTACCAGATGGCATTAGATACCGCGCTCTATGTAACCTTGGTCAAGGAGCTCGAAAGGCACTCCTGCTCCTGCACAACGATTTGTGGCAGACTGGCACGGTTCCTCAATAATGGAAGACAAGTTACCTGATTCCGCTTCTCAAAGCTGGAAAGTCGCCTTTAGACGTTGCGTCATACCATCTGATTGCGCTTGCTAGTTGTGTAGGCAAAGTAATGGAACCGATGGTTCTAACGCGTCTGGAGTGGTAGCTACAGCATTATGAAGTTTGTCCAGATACGTTGACAGGATTCAGGCATGGCCGTTCATCTACACAACATTGTCGACTTGGTAACGTACGTCGCATTCCAGAAGGCCTGTAAAAGCTAGTCTGCTGCCTTGTTTCTAGACGTTAAAGGGGCTTAGATAACGTTACCCATGAAGCCATTCTTAAAGCATTAAAAGCAATAGGACTTGGTGGCAAGATAAAGCTCTGGGTCTGTAGCTACCTACACATGCAATATTTCCACGCGCTCACTGGGGATGGCTTGACACTCCAGTATTACAGTAGCCACGGAGTCCCTCAGGGTGGAGTACTAAGCCCACCGTTTTTACAGCGAAGCTGTATACATCTATCGTCCAAGGAAATTTTTGCGTCGTTGGCGTGGTAAGCAAAAAAACTGCCCATACGTGGGCTGATCCCGGAGATAGAACAATACCGGCCCGACCCGCGGTGGTGGTGAAGCAGGCGTTAAGCATTCGCTGTATGTTAGCCGATCCCGAAGACAGTGCAATACCGTTCCGACCCGGGGGCGGAGGTAAACCAGGCGTTAAGCCTGGTTCACGTGCGCCGATCCTGAAGATAGTTCAATAGCGTCCCGACTCGCGGCGGAGCTCAAGCAGGCGTTAAGCACTCCCCATACGTGGGCCGATCCCGACGTTAGTGCAATAATGTCCCGACCCACGGTGGAGTTGAAGCAGGCGTTAAGCACGCCCCATACGTGGGCCGATCCCGAAGATAGTTCACTACCGTGCCGATACGCGGTGGAGGTGAAGCAGGCATTAAGCATTCCCCATACGTGGGCCGATCCCCAAGATAGCTCAATGCCGTTCCGACCCGCGGCGGAGGTGATGCAAGCACCCAAGGCAACGACAACAGAAGGAATAAAATGACGACACGGCACCTATTCCTTCTGTTGTCCTTGTCATGGGTGCGCTGTTACAACTCTTAGCATGAATCCCAACCAACTGGCCCAACTTGCCGTTTTGTTATGCACTCCTCTTACGTGGGCCGATCCCCGACGATAGTTCAATGCCGTCCCGACCCATGGTGGAGGTGAAGCAAGTGTTAAGCACTCCACATATGTGGGCCGATCCCGAAGACAGTTCAATACCGTCCGAACCCGCGGTGGAGGTGCACTTCGTCATTACGTCACCCACATACACAGCTTCGCTGGTCATCCTTGTTCACAGAATGGAAAGGCACTGAGTTTTTTAATCTAGCCCTTATTGGACTATTCGAGGGAACCTGCCAAGTACTGTTCCAGTCTATATCTACGCCGACGACGTCTGCATCTGGACGTCGTAGGTGACACGGCTTATGCTTCGTGCTCGGCTTCAGAAGGCGGCCTCATTGACATCATGCTACCATCGTAAACAAGGTGTGGAGGTGACTTGGGAAAAGTGCGCAGTGGTGGCGTGTACCCGGAAGTCAATGTCTGCGTGTGCCATATAAATTAATGGACAAGTGATATCGGGCAGGAGAGGTCACATGTTCTTGAGTGTTGTGACTGACAGTGACTTGTCCTGGACTGCTCACGTTAACGACGTGAAAAGCGACTGATTGCGTTATGTCATCTGCTCAGGTTCCTTGCAGGAAGGAACTGCGAGTGTCCACACAATCCAGGTTATAGCTGCAGAGGGTGTTGTCTGTTGGGTTACTCCGGTACAGCCTACCTGTAACATCCAACACCTCCAAAACCAATTCGTGTGCAGTTCACGGAATTCAAGCCCAAGCTTTGAGGATATGCCGTGGATTACCATGCAGTGCCTCAATGCCTGAAACTATCGCCATTCCTCAAGGTTATTCAATGGCGTTGCACATTGTCGTCGAGACAGTGCATGCACATGTCAAGCACACTGCCCGGGCCCCTTGCCACCACCTCATCGTAATCACCTTGGAAAGACCCCACACCTCATTTAGCATAACTGTCAGTGCATACCGTGCCTCGATTATATCGGGGTACACACCTGCGGCAAGGCCGGTGTCCCCTGCATGGTGTTTGTGACGTCCTGAAGTACACCTCAGAATTCCAGGACTGCAGACAAATTAGATCTGCCACCAATTGCACTAAAACCATTGAGCTTACTCCTGTTGTACGAGAAACACAGTAGCCATGTACGCATCTATACTGACGGATCGACCACATCGGTCAGTTCTGGGGGCGCTGTGTTTTTACCGACAAGAGGAGTAACACTGCGATTCAACATGTCACGAGGTCCACGGCTGCAGAAGTCAGGGCTAGCAGTGCGCTTCCACTTATTGACACAGAGAGTCCCGGTATATGGGCCATGTTTTCCGACTCGAGATCGGCTTTACAGAGCATGCAGTCAATTCTCACTCGTGGAGCTCATTAACAGCTGACATAAAAATATCACCAAAGTTCATCACGACGTCCAACAGAAAGTCCGCGAAATTATTTTGCAGTTGCTACCTGGCCATTGCCGGATCAGTGGAAATGATCAAGAATACAAAGCTGCCCAGAGGCACATCCAGAAGAACACATCGTTTCCATTCCTCTTTCCAGGACAGAAGCCTCCATTCAGCTTCGTCACCTGGCACGCAAGCTCTCAGTAGAAGAGTGGAACACCCCAAATATAGTATGCGCCAGGTTGCACAAACTGAATCCTTCGCTACAACTCCGACCTGCACCAGAGCTTCACCGACGTGAGGTGTCTCTTCTATGCCGGCTGTGGTTTAGAGTGGCTTTCACGAAGGCGTACACTACTTTCAGTGGAATGACAGACAGTGCTGCATACGACGTCGGCGGCGTGAAAGAGAACATGAGAACATTTATTGCACCATTGTCATTGGTTTCAGTCGGAAAGACAAGCATTATCTATCACACTAAGAAGATTGGACTATCGGCCGTTGTCTGTGGAGGTGCTACCTGAAGACCGTCCCCATCGCTCGTGGGCCCACAAAGCTATGAAGGCTCTTGTGTCACTCTTGAGGGCGACTGGCCTATGTGAACGTCTTTCACTCGCTCAGGCCTTCCGCCTACGTGCGCGAGCTCACCGCGGATCTCATCCCCCTATATATATATATATATATATATATATATATATATATATATATATATATATATATATGTATATGTATATATATATCGAAGCCAGCATATTTGATCGTGAAAACATCGCATACATGTTGGATTGGACTATACTGTAGCTTGAAAAGCGCTCATCGCAATAACACAAGAATACATTCCTCGAGTCAAAATGAGGGAAGGAAACCTGACATACTTAATTAAAAAGCTTACGAAGCATCATTGTTATCCATATAGGCATTCAAAGTATTGTCCATACTAGAACCAACAGTTTAGTAAACATGAACATAATATCGGTGTACCAGGCGGTTCACGTGCAATCTACCATCAAATATTTGATTGACAGGGCACTGACATTTATTCAGGCCTGCGGAAATGAAGTACGAAGCAGGGGTAGTCCAGAACGAGTTAGAATGCCGAGCATAGGCTTCTCGCAAAATAACGCGTCCTCTTACAGGAAACATGCAAAGAAGAGCAAGTACTTACTGCACAACTGAGGAACGGTTGAAACGAACCCCCAATCTCAATCTATACGATGATAAAGCACCGAACACTTAGTGTACAAATACTAGAAACATGCCTCGCGTACACGGTGTTGAACCGAACAGTTTTCGGATTCGGTGCGGGTCCAACCTGAGGCCTCAGCATATTTTTCGGTTCTGTCAAGCTTCAGCGCCGGAGAAAACCTAAAACGATTCAAACTGGTTTGAACTGTGTCATATGGGTTCATGATCATTTAAAATTAGGAAGAATGAAAAAAATTCAGAAAACAATGTTTGTCAGATTCACCTGCGATTTTCTCTCAGGAGACGAGTACGGGTGCATCTCTGGTGTCTTGATATTACGCAAGAACATGAATACTTGAATGCGTGCAAGCCTGCTGTAATTTCTTTTCGAATGACCTAATGCTCAAAACGCTTCATAAAGTTATGCCTGCAAGCGCCTTACAACTGCGTACACCTCACTCGTTGAGGTCCAGGGAACAGGGAACTAACATATTATGATTTGTCAATGGCACAGGCCTGTGTGATAGTCGTTGTCCTTACAAATGTTGCTCTGTTCTTTACAGCCTGAAACCGTGTTCTAACGACACATGCATGCAAGTCCCTTTGCATAGATAAGGTTGAAACTTAGACGTTGTCTCACGCTTTTTCGTCTCCGTATTAATACACCTAACACGTTAGGGGATTTTTCGACATTTTGTCCTTTGCTGTACTGTTGATGGAGGTAAATTATTTTATGGCCGTGGCGCTCAATCAAATGAGCTGCTACTGAGGCTCAGCTTCTCCGAGTTGTCTCATTTCGTGGAATTACATCAATCTATACCGATGCCCTCATATTATTCAAAGTACCTGCACCAAGTAGAAAAAACTCACGCCACCCTGAAATCCCTTGGAGTTCTAATATAAAGAAAATCCTTATTTTATAATCATGTGCGTGTCTGCGGCTGAATCCAGGAAGCTTCTCTTTCGCAAGTGATTTTAACCACTGTCCGGCGCACTAACCCTATCTGTACCATCAGGTTTGGCATGGAACTTTCTTCTACGAATAATGCTAGTGTAAAAGACTTTTTGTGATTATCAGCCCTGTTATGCAAATTCAACGGGGGTTGGGAGCGTTCCTTACCTCTTTCTTTCACCGACATTGTTGCGTAAATCATAGACATGTCACACTTGACGCAAAGCAGAAAGCAAGGAGAAAGTCGGGGCTTCACTGAGCAGATTTCTCATTCGGGGTTGGGTTGCAACTGCCGCCCCGCCGGCCGTGCGCAGCATTAAACCATTGTCTCCGTGTAGTTGTCCGAGTATTCTTGTCCGAGTCACCCAGCATTGGCCGTGCATCTGGCCGTTTTCTTGGGCTGATCACGCAGATAGTGCAGCCTAAAAAATTTACCGTTGTGGCCACTGGTTATGAACCCCTGAGATTGTGCTCCTGCGGTTACTGTGTATCTACCACTGGGTATTTCTACGGGGCAGCAGCACGCAGCAGTATTTAAATGCAAGAAATCTACGTCTGCTGCAGCACAGGCAACAAATAAGGTTGAATGTTTGTGCCTCCTTTCAATTAAATGCTGAATGTTTTAGTAATCCATGAGTGCATCCATCATGAAATTTAACGTCTTTATTCGTATCAAGTATATATATTAGCTCTACGTGCGCCTGAAAAAGCATCGTCGAAACGCTTCCCCGTTACTTGCCCAAGTGATATACCATGCACATCTGAACAGTAAAAACATCAGCCTAACAAAAGAATACCACTAAAATACTAAATTTCATATGTTAAAGTTCAATGGACTTCCGTGAAATTAGTTGTGAGACTTCATTTGAAGCATTTTTTAAAGAAATTCCGAAATATAACAATCGTCCAAGGACCTCTATTGACAGTTACAGTGGGAAACCGAACTGGGTACCAAAAATTTACAAAATCTGGCAGATTAATGATTTCGTAGGCCTTAATGGTCACAAAAGAATAAAGAGAGCGAAAACAATTTCCTTGGCCCTTGCACCAGCAAGATGGGCAACTGCACGGGGCCTTCTGAAGTGTTCGTCTAACTGGTGCGGAATGGTTATCCCACAAAGTCTCGGTTCGGGTTCAGCTCCAAGATGGCAAAAAAAAAAGAATGATTTGCTTTGGTTCAGGTTCAGCGGAATATAACGGTTCAGCTCCATGGCCTGGTTGGATATCGCGGCAGTCAACAAACTTTTAAATGCACTCTATATTGTGAGATACCTGCTTACATCAGGTAATGAGAGGTGTACAGGAAGGCCTGTATTCACGAAAAATGTTCTTACGCTTGAATAGTTTCGATGGTGATGTTGGGGGTAATATTACTGGAAGCGGCCGGTCAATGGCAAGCGGCACTTACGAATGGAAATCTTTGCGAGGCCTATTCCTGATTTGCTTTTCCCTCATACGCCAATAAATGTTTGTTCACGGAGTCGCTATTGTCTGAGCGTTAATCTGGAAATTATTCGGCGCGTAAAAACTTTTTGCCAGGGTGCAGCCATCACCTTTCATTTCGCTATCACGATTGGAAAGCCCTTTTCATCGTCATAGCTCTTCAAACCCATCGTACGATGAATTTGTGAACTAGACAGAAAATGTAATTGATTTATATTTATTATTAGTTATAGTATTTATTAGGCTTATGTGAAATGAGCCACGTTTTCTGTGGTACACACTTGATTCGTGCTTCTTTTGGCGTTTGCTGCGCCATCGAACTAGCTCTGGGTGCGTTGAAAAGGATAATGAGACCCGTTAGCCTCCGCTAAGCTTTTCAAACAGAAACCAAATAGCTGAATACTCATTTTCTTTTCTTTCTTTTTCAGGCACCAGGAATTCTTAAAGGACTGTCCCAGTGGCTTCATGACCAAGTCGGTGAGTAGTAGTTACAAATGGCTGCATGTTTTCTGCCCTTTGTTGGGTTCGCAGGTTTGTAGGTTTTCTGACGCATGCGAAAGTGTAACTTACATGAGCTGTCTTTCGTTGGCCTTATACATGTACACTAAAGAGGGAGCCGAATTTGTATCACCACAAGTGGCCCCTTTTATTACCATTAGGAGGTTTGGTTAGCATTGCTTCGGCCTGAGCACAACGTCCGTAAAGCAGAAGACGAGCGTTCGCGGAGGCGCCATGAATGACACAAATTACGGTCCCCGGAATAGATGCGTGTGTTGTACGGGCGGCAAAAGTGGTCAAGCATCAATCGATCCGTACTCGGGATCTGAAATCAGAAGCCGTGGCGTGTGGTCTCATCCCCAATACGGTATACGCTCTTCATTGAAGTGAATTTAAGAGCTGCGTTGTGACAGACAGTAATGCAGTGGTTTATTAGTTTACATCGCGATATCAATTACACGGACACTCGAGCCGCGTTTTTGCAGTCGATCGCTGCTGTTGTCGTTGCTGCCGCTCCCGATTCCGGTCGGCCAAGCCTACTCAGCCCGCACGGCACGTATCGGTTGTCACGTGACTGATTTGGGCGTGACGCCAATCATTCGAGGGAGAGTTCAGAAGGTTGAAAGCTTGATTCGTGCCATGTTCAGGCGCAACCGATGTTGGTGGGAACGGGGCAGCGCCCCCGCTGCTTGGACGCTGCACGTCAGCACCGTGTTTGGAGGCCACGTGATCTGCAGATGCCAGGTCAAAGGGTAAATACGCAAGGATGAATCAAGCAAGATGGTGGCTGCATGCACGTGGCCATCCTGCTCGCCCTGTTTTGGTAGTGACGCTATCTGCGTATTTTCTGAGACGCGGCGCAGTTGAAGTGGAGAAGAGAGTGCCAGCGCGGAACATTCGCTTCGGGGCAAGTATGCACGCTCTCAGTTGCCGGCGCTCGTCATCCCCCCAACGTTGTGATGCCGAGTGTTTGCAGTCATCGAATGTGCTGCGTTCACGATTGCCTTCCGGCACAGGCATCATGCTTGTCTTTTTGTTTGTTTTTTTGTTTTTAGTCAGCGAATCTTAACTGTAATTTATACTGTTCATAAAACTACAACGATTAGTGAATTCATGTGTTCTAGTCAGCGATGGCTCTCAATAATTTGCCTCTCGGGAAAAACTGCGACTTTTTTTATGCATGTTCATCCTCCAGAGAGCCCAACAACGCCGTTCCTTTCACAAAAACCACTGCACAAATGAGCGCGACTAGAGCTCAAGCGCTAAAGTTTACAGCCGCGTGCCTGTACCTGAACGCGGCACTGGCACATTGCATCGCATTTATAGCACGCTTCATCCACGTAAGCGCTGGGAATGCGTTAGGTAGGCCCATTGCGTCAATGCGACAAGAGAGGCTGGTTCTGTTCGAGAAAGTCGTCTCATGGAGTGCATAAGAACGCTGGTGTAAAGCATTCACGGACACAGGCAAAGCAAGAGGACTGCCGGCGTGTTCTGTCCTCCACTCAACGGCCAAACTCACCCTCCAGCAACGGGAGCGACATTTACATAAATGCCACCAGTGGCGCATCGCATCGCAATTCTGGTGCACTATAACCACGTAAACGATGGCCATGCGCTAAAAATGCATTAGTACGACAAAAGGGGATTTGAAACGGGGTAATTCATCTCACGTGGTGCACGGGAGAGAAGAAATAACACTTGAGATGACTGCCGCATTGTGCTTTCCTCATCACACCAGGAGAACAGAAATCACCGGGAAAAAAATATGCGGCTTTTTTTCCGGACGAAGGCGAATGTGCAACATGCAAACGCTGTCGCGTAGCACGGCCGTAGTGCTCTAAAATACAATACACTACCGTCGCATTCACATAATGCATGTTACCTATGCGTCCTATTTATTTGCACTATGGTTCTCTTTACTGGAAGTTTAATGAAAGACCAATAATTTCCCTATGCTCGCACTCTATTCGGGCACTGGTTAGCAAGCCACTAACAACTGTTGAATATAATAAAAATAATAGATAAATAACAATAGCTATAATATGTTGCTCCTATTTGTCATGCAGTATACTGGCGAATACCACTATCTCCTCAATGCCACTGGGTTACGTTAGCGGCGTATGGAGGCTAAGCCTCACTCACACCTCGTATAATACTTTCCATGTGCACTTGGCTCACGGAAAACTGCTGCCTAGTAAACGGAATTGTAGAGAATAGACATTAATCGGCAGTAGCGACAAAGTGATACCAACAGCCCGACAAAGAGTGTGGCTAACTTGTGTGACGTGAGAATCCCAGGAAAGTGTTGGTTTGAGACTGGTGGCAAGGCATTTAAAGATTTAAAGCGATATATGTGGTGGATAAGGCTGCTGTTTAGATAGATGGCTGGCAGATTCTACACGAGGTTTTCTTTAGGAAGAATACGATTGCTTTAGTTTTTTTATCACCTACTGTTAATGTTTTGTCTGACTTGCAATGTGCCAATGATTGCAGTGCCTAGATTGCTGGGTGTATTAGTACTGTTATGTTAGGAAAGGTAAGAAGAACGGCCGTGTCGCCAGCCAAATAATGATGTTTACGTGACTACAAGGATTATGAAGATTATTAATATCCACATTAAATAGGAGCTGGCCCAAAATACTACCGCGGGGGACGCATTTTCAGGTTTCGAATGATTCGGAATGAAGCTTGTTAATACGCACGCACGCACATACACACACACACAGACACACAGATATATATATATATATATATATATATACGAGAAGAAAAGGGGTTAACCAAGGGGCCGGATCATATATATGTATATATATATATATATATATATATATATATATATATATATATATATATATATATATATATATATATATATATACGGCCTAAGCATCTACGAACGCAAACGCAAGTGTACCTCAAACTGCAACTCAGGCGCATATTTTACCTTGTCACGGTAATGAAATATTTCGGTTGTCGAGAACCCCCTGTCATGCGTCTGATAGTACAATTGTTATGCAAATTCGAAAATAAATTTAATTAAGCAAAAACAGGCAACAACTAAACCGAAACCTGACCAAGCAGCCGAGCGAACCTCTTCGTGAGACGTCACGAGCGTCCCCACCGGGAAAGGCGTGCAAGGCATGCCGGTCTTGCCCGCTGGCAGCGAAGAGCAGACGCCCGGCTGTATCGTCACCGCACCAGATCTTCGGGTGACAATGTTAGCTGCACCAGCTCTTCGGATCTGTTAAGTATTGACAGGTATAATTCTGACGAATTCGATGGCCACGGATCACCGCTTGCATTCGACCTGTCATCACGAGATTCAGCGCCCATGCGCTACATATCGTACTGCAACATGAAGACCAAGGGCAGCCTTAACCATTGATCTTAGACGTGCTGCTTGATATTTTAGGTTGTATATTCCTTCTCAGGGAGACGATCTCAGTAAAAACATCTCGCAAAAACGCCACTGGCATTTGTTTACATCAATTGGCAGGTGCAGCGACAACTCGTTGATCCCTTGAAATATAATACTAGCGCCCCTCCCCCCCCCCCCCCGCTCACCACTGACATCAAATAATGTCCGAACATATCAAAACAGGCAGATTTTGTGCATGTAGGCACTGTTTCATCACTCTAAATCACGCTGATATCAGCGACCACGCACCTTCGAAAGCTGCGAGTGGGAGACTGTAGTACGGGAGCATTGTTAATTATGCTGCCTACTTATGATTCTTCGTGTCCTCTTCATGCACGCACTATGTTCCATAAAGTGGACATAGATGAGGACTTTGGCGCATAATCATCCATTTAGAGAACGCGTAGCTTTCTCGAAGGAAAGCCTGATGCCAATATAGACACCATTGGCAGGGGAACGAGGTGGTTCTTTACGCTGCTGTATCGAGGATCCTACGCACGCTGCCCATTTGGGGTGCGAGGCAAGCAGTTAACCTCTGAAGCTAAATAATGAGTCTGCATGACAATACTTAAAAATGCACCCATGTTCGTATTCGCATTTAATTTAGGGAACTGCCGGTGAGTGCGGCGGGCAGCTTTCCGTCGAAAACAGCAACGTACCTATGTGGATACTGCTCCGTGTCGTCGCTTCTCGCTTTTCTTTGTGTGTGTACTGTACGAAATGAAGAATCGCATATTTCAAATTCGTATGGTCAAAACTGCACTACAGAAGGAGTTTTCTTCATATGATATCTTAATTAGCTGCAAGTCAGTCATTTAGGTCCGCCAGCAGCAGACGCATGAACTACACTACTATGACATATAGGCTTAACCTCGGCTGAACACGATCGGCATCGGCTCAAGTTGTGCGTGCGGATGGCGAGGGCTGAAGTTCCTGCAACCAACAACGCAATACCAGTTGCCTCCCATCTCTTGCACGTCTACAGGGAACGCAACTTCTCGCGACAGTAACTTCTCACGCCATGCACCAGCTCACGATTGTGTGAAAGTAGATAACGGGATGACGAGGGTGGGGCGGGCGTCTGGGATTGACCTTCTTGCCCCGCGTAGCTTGTGGTAGCTGGTCGACAATCGCCACGGCGTGCAACCAGAGGCTAAATATGGCGGTAATACGGATCCTCAGTGAGGATGACTTGGCAGAGCGCTGTTGTATACGTGCCGAAACGGCTCGATAAAGTTATACTGCCACCTAAGAATGTTTATTATACGCAAATAAATGTTCTTCCATACAGCTCCGCGTAGCTAGTGTCGGAGTGATCGGTGGGCAGCAGCAGTCTCCGCCGTTCCAAAAATAGTTAAGTATTGTTCGGCATAGTTATCCAGCTTTAATGCGCACACGTCTCTTGGACATGGTGAGTTTTTGAGGTTTTTTGACGTCGCGTGTCAGAAAACCGAAGGGGGTGCAGCTCGAAAACTTTTGACCAATAGCGGATGGCGTATGGCGAAAAAGGTGTGGAATCAGAAATCATTATTTCAATTTTATTCAATCTAATCACACATAATCAGTGCGCACACGTATTATCAGTTGTGGAGCTTTCATGGTTTCTGTGACGCCCCGTGACAGACAGTCGAGGGGGGGGGGGGGGGGTAGCCCGATAAGTGTTTGACCAATCGTGGAGGGCTGATTGCGGAAATGGAATAAAAACAGCTTGAAGTAGCTTTACCTTGGAGCATGCCATCACTGCAATAAGTAAGTGTTTCGTTTTTGACAAGTTGTAAAAGGCGACGGGTCACCCACAGCTCATACGAGATTTCTTTAATGGTTTAAGGGCAACCATGTAGGAAAACATGCATGATACGTTGGTAACAAGAGACCCAGAAACCTTGTGTAGGCCCTACCAGCTGCGGCAGCGCGAGAGGCGGCACTCGTGTCCACAATGCTAATTCTGCATTTAAATAACTCACAAAGGCCGAGCGAAACCGATGCAACGTTGCCCCACAGGGCGACCGACTACGGGAGTAACATGCGCGGGAGTTGAGTAGAGACCACCCGTTGAGAAGACGTCAGGGCCCGCATCGTGGCGCCATTTATTCATGGTATCGTTATGCAGGCGACTAAATAAAGTTGTTTCTCTCTCCCTCTCTCTCTTCTATAGTTCCTGTCCCGGACGAGACCCGGCGCCGGATTAGGGTAGACCTCATCCCGAGATTATGCGATTTTCTTTTCTATCATGGTTCTTTACGCGCAATACTACAGGCAGCTGGTTCCTTGCGCCCGCACCAATACGACACATAAACTGTGTATTTATTTTTGGTGATTATGAGGTCGAATACCGATGATGTTGTAGGTTCGACGTGCATCGGAGACTGAATAAGGTTTCTGAAATTCAGTGCATTTAAGCCCAGTTAACCTGTGCTTGAACGAACTAGATTGTTCTGCGGCGCTTCTACACATATCACTATTAAAGTGGCGAGCTGCGTACGGTACATTACTCCTAGAGTTCAAATGAAAGAGGGCACGCTCGAAATGGCCAAGGAAGATTGACAAGATCCCCTCCCGTGGGGAGCCATAAATACATAGAATATCAGCCATCGTGAGGTAATTGCGAGAATAATAATATGCCCATTTTCTACGACGCAATTCGAGAGATGCACTAAATAATTGTGTTTTTATAAGGAGATGGTTGACGAACTTGGCCAGCGAAGCGCACAGCTCGGACTTCGTTATTTAGGGATAACCATTTTAGCCATATTACTTGACGAATACTGACCAGGGTAAATCGAATTGAATTCTGGGGGTTTTACGTGCCAAGAGCATGATTTGATTACGAGGCACACCGTAGTGGGGGACTCCTGATTAGTTTGACCATAAGAGGTTGATCACGTGCCCTCAGTGCACGGGATACGGGCGTTTTTGCACTTCGCTCCTGTCGAGATACGGACGTGGCGGTCGGAATTCGATCCCGCTACCTCCTGCTTAGCAGCGCCACACCATAGCCGCTAAGCCATCGCAGCGGATCCTAGCAAGGTTTTTTGTGGACTACACAGTCCAAAGAGGCGTATTTCTTCGCAGCTCGGGTGATATTCAAATGAACACGGACGCTGCCTGTCGCACATGTTTCGTGTGTGGTTCCTTTTAAAGAAATAACGCTGTCTGTTCTCAGCTGAATTTTGAGGCATCCTTTGTATAGTACCGAACCCCCTCGACTAGAGAGAGTTGCTTGGCCACCCCGATCATAACGAGGTTGAATAACAACGGCGAGATGACCGAGCCCTCATGGTCCCAACACTGCCAAGCCTCTTCTGTTGGAGCCGTATATCGCCGGCGCAGAGCTTGGTAGTCCGTCCCGTCCGAAATTTCTTGATGTAATGGTACGTTCTTGCGCCCTTATTGAGTATGGACACCTGGGACACCTGATCACCTGGGACAACTGATCGCAGAGTGCTTCACTTTGTCGAAGGCGCTCTGCAGGTGACATCGCGCTTTGGCTCCCGGGAGGCAGCGATGGTAACATTGAGAGCACGCTGCAGGAAGCCATCGACGCGATCGAAGACCAATGGTTCCGGTTTGATCTGCTCACCGAGCAAGTCAGAACTGCTGGTGTTACCACCGAAGTACGTCAGACGTAACAAGAGCGAACCGAGCGATTACGAGGCCATCAAGATCGTGACGAGGTACGGCCAAGTGAACCCTGAGGTCGACAGAATCTGGGTTCTCGGCATGATTATAGACAAGCGATGGGGCAACGGCGAGTCTATTTCCCACCTTACAGCCATGATTACCAACGCAATACGTCTCATCAGACGGGGCGCCAACCGCAAGGCCGGGATGAAGGGGGAAAGCTTGATACGGTTTGTGCTCTCCTTCGTAATCAGCCACGTCACCTACGTTGCAGCCTTCCTCAACTGGATGCAGTGTGAAAAGAATAAGATCAACGCCCTGATACGCCAAGCTTACAAGGCGGCGCTCGGACTATTCGAGTGCGCAAGCACCAACAAGCTCGTGAGCCTCGTGGTACACAATACCCTCGAGGAAATTGCGGAAGCGTAACGGACCGCCCAGCTGGAGCGGCTATGACCGAAGCCGGCAGGCGCGTACTTCAATACTTGGGCTTCACGCCCGGTGCGAAAAAGGCGAGTAGTGAGGTTCCTGTCCCGGACGAGAGCCGGCGCCGGATTAGGGTAGACCTTATTTTGTTATAGCGCAAGTTTGACAAGGACAAAAGAAGGCACATCTGACACACACAGCGCTCCACAAGGATCCCGAAGCACGTGAACAAGGAGAGCAGGGTAGAGAAGGAGAACAAGGAGAACAGGGTAGAGTTCATCCCGAGAAACATGAACACGGAGTTTAACAAGGAGAGAAGAGCGGTGAGGACCAAGGCCCTCATCGACTTTCACGCCAAGGACGAGCGCGCAAGGTTTGTGAATGCGGCAGGATACCAGGGAGACAGCGTGGCGTTTCTAGCTACCGTCATAGAGGCGTCGTCCGGTGCAACGAGGGCAGAGGCGAGCTTACGGGTCCGAGAAGCATGTCAGGTGGAGGAGGCGGCCCTGGCCATTGCCGACCCCGGGTACCAAACGGTGTTGTGCGAGTCGCGAAGTGCAGTGCGGAATTGTGCCAAGGGCAAAGTGTGTGGTGAGGCAATGTGCGTTCTGTGCTCGGCTGACCTGCAACGAGAGAATAGGTATGTTAAAATTAAGTGGTTCCCGGCGCACGCGGGCAACGATGCGTCGGAGAAGCACGTTAACCGCATAGAGACGGCACACACAGTGGCGCGAGCGCTAACCAACCACACCGCTGCAGCAGACCGTCCAACGTGTTGTAGTGACAAAGACCACATGACGACGTTCAACGAACTTACACACAGTTTCACCGCCTGGCTCGAAGGACTTTCCCACCCCCGCACCCGGGGCTGAGCCGAGCGGAGGCGGTGCTGTTCAGACAATTACAAACTGTTACCTTACACACCCCAGTGTTAATGAATCATCTGTACCCGAAAGTATATGTGAGTGATGTGTGGCGCGTGTACCAGCGGGAGAGGGCCACCCTGACGCACATCCTATGGGATTGCACCAAGTTCCCCGACGAAGCTTCAACAAGTACACCGATTCCGCCGCGACTCACGGCTGTGGCGAAATGCTATAGATAGGCCATAAACTTTTTTAAAACAGGGTTGAAGTGCCTCAGACAGGCTGGCCAACGTTTCGATAGGTGGACCTATCTTCGTCAAAGGCGGCCTCGTCATCCTCGGCGTGTTAGTTTTAAAGGGTTAGTGCAGTGACGTCACGTGCGGGTGTTGTCGCTGGCGGCTGGTTTTAAAGAGAGAGATTACAAGAGGGAACAGGCGTTGTCGTCCGAAGTCTGTGAGCCTCATTCTCATGACGAAGGGACAAGAGCGTGAGAGTGGGCACGCGGGGAGGAAAGAAAAGAAATAGAAGCAGAAAAAAGGGGGAAAAAAGGGGGAAAAAAAAGCAGGGGGGAGCCAGGGCCATACCAATACACAACAAAGGGGGGGGGGTGAAAGAAAAAGAAAGAGAAAAATGAAATCTTTAAGAAATACGGGGGCTTGGGAGCGTGTTGGGGATGTGAAAGGTTAGGAGGTATTCAGGGGAGTCGTTGGCGGCATGTTTTTGAGGCATTAGAACGGCCGGTCAAGCAATAGGTCGAGTAATTTTGAAATAGTTAAGGTGGCGACGAGGAGTCTGCGGTGCAATGTGCGGGGTGACTGAAAGGCAGCGGCATGGTCTTTCAAGGGGCACTGCCCCACGCGCTTAACGTAGGTGTCGTTACGGCGGCATCCAGAAGGCGATACTCCGGGTTGAGGCGCCGAAAAAGGCATATTGACTTCGGAATGTGTTGTCGAGGGGGTTTCAAAAAAAAGACTAAAAAAACTAAAAAAGGGGGGCAGGGGGAAGGGGGGGGGGCGAAATCAGTATAGCAAACAGGAGGGTGACGCGTGCAGAAGTGGGCGCGGGCAAGTGTACATGGAAGAAGGGGATCGTACACTTGGTGTAGACGTAAAATCCTGAAAGAGTACATTAAATTGAGTAGTAGGCAGGAAATTTTTTCCCCTCCTCCCCCTCTCCCTTTTTTTCCTCCGAAATGAAAGAGTAGGTGAGGTTAAGAATTAAAGTTGGCTGGTGGCCTAATGTGTTTTGTGTATTGGTTGATGATATGAGAGTTTCAGATTTAAGTTACAGCTTTTAAAGATTCTAAGTTGCCGCGTGCCAAATTAATTCCTGTCGGGTGTAGGCAATTAAACTTGTGTATGAGGTATGATTCCGTGTACTTCCTTTCGCGAGGGGAACGGAAATTTGTTTGTAGTATATAGAGCCTTGCTTTGTCAAACATATGTCCATGTTCATTAAAGTGGCTGGCTACTGCTTTGGGTAAATTGTGTTTTGTGTCCTCGCGGTGACCATTGAGTCTTGCATTGATTTGTTGTCCGGTCTCACCTATGTATTGTTTGCTACAAGCGGCGCATTCTAGACAGTAGACTACATTGCTTGATGTGAGGTGAAAGCCGAAGTTACCTTGTGTGTGTAATTCGACGCTGTACTTTTTACTGTAGTAGTGGATTGAATGTGTTTGCATGTAGAGCACCTGGGGCGACCACAGGGATTGGTTCCCAACTTCTTCTTTTTCTGTAGTTTGGCGTGCACAAGAACATCTTTAAAATTAGTGTTGCGTCTGTAGGCTACTCTGGGAGGGTCGGGAAAAATCTTCTTAAGTTTCTGGTTGCTGGTGAGAATCGGGTAGTATTTACTTAGGATGTTATTCACGTTTGGGAGTGCGTTTGAGAATTTAGTAGTAAGAAGAGGCGTTGCTGTTCTTGTGATCTTCGGGCGGGGCTTGAGGACCTCGGCTCGATCAAGTTTGGTTGCAGCGATGTAAGCTGTTTGAAGGTCACTGATTGGGTGGTTCCTGTTTGATAGCGTTTATTTAAGGTGATCGAGTCTATCTATGTAGTCTTGGTTTTCAACGCAAATGCGACGTAGTCGTGTGGCTTGGCCTTTAAAGATGCCTTGTTTGCAATGTCTGGGATGGTGGCTGGTATATTCTAGGTACTGTTGTTTGTCGAAAGGTCTCCTATACAGCGTTGTCTTTAGTTCACCATTGTCAATGTATATTGTTGTGTCCAGAAAGTTTATTCGCTCAGTTGAGGATTCTGATGTGAATTTTATTGTTGGGTGAACAGAATTTAGAAAGGATACATATTTATCTAGACTGTCTTGGCCATGTCCCCAGATTATGAGTATGTCGTCTATGTATCGTAGGTATGTGTGGGGCTTGGTAGTGCAGCGCGATAGGAAATCTGTTTCTAGAATCCCCATAAATATGTTCGCGTAGGTTGGTGCAATAGGCGTACCCATGCTTGTACCATGTATCTGTAGGTAGTAACTCTCTTCAAATTCGAAGTAGTTATGTGTGAGAACTAATTCAAGGAGAGACAGGTAAACTTCAGTAGAGTGTTGTGCACTGTGTTTAGACAGCGTTTGTTTTATCGAAGATAAACCATCAGGGATTGGAATGTTGGTGTACAGCGCCGTGACGTCTAGTGTTGCGAGAATTGTGTTGTGGGGTAGTGTGCCTTTAGTATTAATGTCTTCTATAATTCTCAGCAGGTGTGGCGTATCTTGCACAAATGACGGAAGTATTTTCGGCAAGTTACCAAGGTAGTGGTTAAGGAATGTGGAGATGCTCTCTGTCGGGGTGTTGTTGTTTGATACTATCGGACGGCCTGGGATAATAGCAGTGTATAGTTCAGCGGATGTAATTTTATGAATTTTCGGAAGGAGGTAAAAACGTCCGGCAGTTTTGTTGCTTGGTTTAAGAAATTTGTATTCTGATGGTGTTATCAATTCATCAGCCACAAGTGATTTCAGCAACTTTTGGCTGATGAATTGATAACACCATCAGAATACAAATTTCTTAAACCAAGCAACAAAACTGCCGGACGTTTTTACCTCCTTCCGAAAATTCATAAAATTCCATCCGCTGAACTATACACTGCTATTATCCCAGGCCGTCCGATAGTATCAAACAACAACACCCCGACAGAGAGCATCTCCACATTCCTTAACCACTACCTTGGTAACTTGCCGAAAATACTTCCGTCATTTGTACAAGATACGCCCCACCTGCTGAGAATTATAGAAGACATTAATACTAAAGGCACACTACCCCACAACACAATTCTCGCAACACTAGACGTCACGGCGCTGTACACCAACATTCCAATCTCTGATGGTTTATCTTCGATAAAACAAACGCTGTCTAAACACAGTGCACAACACTCTACTGAAGTTTACCTGTCTCTCCTTGAATTAGTTCTCACACATAACTACTTCGAATTTGAAGAGAGTTACTACCTACAGATACATGGTACAAGCATGGGTACGCCTTTTGCACCAACCTACGCGAACATATTTATGGGGATTCTAGAAACAGATTTCCTATCGCGCTGCACTACCAAGCCCCACACATACCTACGATACATAGACGACATATTCATAATCTGGGGACATGGCCAAGACAGTCTAGATAAATATGTATCCTTTCTAAATTCTGTTCACCCAACAATAAAATTCACATCAGAATCCTCAACTGAGCGCATAAACTTTCTGGACACAACAATATACATTGACAATGGTGAACTAAAGACAACGCTGTATAGGAAACCTTTCGAGAAACAACAGTACCTAGAATATACCAGCCACCATCCCAGACATTGCAAACAAGGCATCTTTAAAGGCCAAGCCACACGACTACGTCGCATTTGCGTTGAAAACCAAGACTACATAGATAGACTCGATCACCTTAAAGAAACGCTATCAAACAGGAACCACCCAAACAGTGACCTTCAAACAGCTTACATCGCTGCAACCAAACTTGATCGAGCCGAGGTCCTCAAGCCCCGCCCGAAGATCACAAGAACAACAACGCCTCTTCTTACTACTAAATTCTCAAACGCACTCCCAAACGTGAATAACATCCTAAGTAAATACTACCCGATTCTCACCAGCAACCAGAAACTTAAGATTTTTCCCGACCCTCCCAGAGTAGCCTACAGACGCAACACTAATTTTAAAGATGTTCTTGTGCACGCCAAACTACAGAAAAAGAAGAAGTTGGGAACCAATCCCTGTGGTCGCCCCAGGTGCTCTACATGCAAACACATTCAATCCACTACTACAGTAAAAAGTACAGCGTCGAATTACACACACAAGGTAACTTCGGCTTTCACCTCACATCAAGCAATGTAGTCTACTGTCTAGAATGCGCCGCTTGTAGCAAACAATACATAGGTGAGACCGGACAACAAATCAATACAAGACTCAATGGTCACCGCGCGGACACAAAACACAATTTACCCAAAGCAGTAGCCAGCCACTTTAATGAACATGGACATATGTTTGACAAAGCAAGGCTCTATATACTACAAACAAATTTCCGTTCCCCTCGCGAAAGGAAGTACACGGAATCATACCTCATACACAAGTTTAATTGCCTACACCCGACAGGAATTAATTTGGCACGCGGCAACTTAGAATCTTTAAAAGCTGTAACTTAAATCTGAAACTCTCATATCATCAACCAATACACAAAACACATTAGGCCACCAGCCAACTTTAATTCTTAACCTCACCTACTCTTTCATTTCGGAGGAAGAAAAGGGAGAGGGGGAGGATGGGAAAAAAAATTTCCTGCCTACTACTCAATTTAATGTACTCTTTCAGGATTTTACGTCTACACCAAGTGTACGATCCCCTTCTTCCATGTACACTTGCCCGCGCCCACTTCTGCACGCGTCACCCTCCTGTTTGCTATACCGATTTCGCCCCCCCTTCCCCCTGCCCCCCTTTTTTAGTTTTTTTAGTCTTTTTTTTTGAAACCCCCTCGACAACACATTCCGAAGTCAATATGCCTTTTTCGGCGCCTCAACCCGGAGTATCGCCTTCTGGATGCCGCCGTAACGACACCTACGTTAAGCGCGTGGGGCAGTGCCCCTTGAAAGACCATGCCGCTGCCTTTCAGTCACCCCGCACATTGCACCGCAGACTCCTCGTCGCCACCTTAACTATTTCAAAATTACTCGACCTATTGCTTGACCGGCCGTTCTAATGCCTCAAAAACATGCCGCCAACGACTCCCCTGAATACCTCCTAACCTTTCACATCCCCAACACGCTCCCAAGCCCCCGTATTTCTTAAAGATTTCATTTTTCTCTTTCTTTTTCTTTCACCCCCCCCCCCTTTGTTGTGTCTTGGTATGGCCCTGGCTCCCCCCTGCTTTTTTTTCCCCTTTTTTCCCCCTTTTTTCTGCTTCTATTTCTTTTCTTTCCTCCCCGCGTGCCCACTCTCACGCTCTTGTCCCTTCGTCTTGAGAATGAGGCTCACAGACTTCGGACGACAACGCCTGTTCCCTCTTGTAATCTCTCTCTTTAAAACCAGCCGCCAGCGACAACACCCGCACGTGACGTCACTGCACTAACCCTTTAAAACTAACACGCCGAGGATGACGAGGCCGCCTTTGACGAAGATAGGTCCACCTATCGAAACGTTGGCCAGCCTGTCTGATGCACTTCAACCCTGTTTTAAAAAAGTTTATACCACAGTGTGCCATTCTTTCTGCCAGCCCCTTTCTTGTTTTTGAACATAGATAGGCCATGAAAACCAAACCTGGGCCGTCTAGCAGGTCTCGGCGGCTCTTGGAAGACAAAGGCCGCGTGAAACCGACGGAATGTTGCCCATCACGGCGACCAACCGTGGGAGTCACACGCGCTGGAGTTGAGTAGAGACCACCCGCTGAGATGACGTCAGGGCCCGCGTCGCGGCGCTATTAGGCATGGTCTCGTTCTGCAGGCGACTAAATAAAGTTGTTTCTCTCTCCCTCTCTCTCTTGTATAGTACATTCATCCTCCGAGAAAGCCGATGAATGATTCGGCATCCCAGACAACTTTCATATTCTGGTCAGATTTATTGAATACCGCCGTCGCCGAAACCGCGGAGGTCCATTGCAGCCTCTATATTTATTGAAACAGCGGACAGAGGCCGAATTTCCCACACGCAGTCCCGGGTATCGAAGCACGCTGCTGCGGACAAGCTGCCGCAGTCATGCCCTGGGAATGATGTTGCGCCGCAGCCGAGTCGGCGCCTTCATGGTAGCCGTGAATGTGGGAATCACAGGGAGCACATCGTACAATAGGCTACTCCGTTAGGCAACGCGCAGGGCGCGTAGAACCGGTTACGGGTCGCGTGAAGTTGCTTCACGCTGCCCGAACGCGAAACACCCAAGGGTTGCAACACCATAGGTGGAACCTCGGGTAGAGGTACGTGGTAGCGGCGAGGGCGTGGTGGGCACAGGCGGGGCACTCCCATTTCGTGTCGCGTCGCTGGGCTATTACGCGTTCTTTTTCTGTATAGTATAGCAGTTGTTTGTCTTGCGGCAAGAGTCTCGCTTATCCTGCTGTCGCTATAGCTGCCCACTTAGTTCAGAAATGAAATTGAAGAATTGCACACTACTAAGGATTTACGTCCGTTTCCTTCAACTATAACACAAACAACTGGGTGTGCTTCACAAATCCTTCTGAGAAGTATAATTGTAAATGCGGGGCCAAATCCACAAAGTTTTTTTCTCCACCCTAAGTGCTCTTCGCCTCTGCTGGCTGCCTTCCCTAGTCATATGTGCATTATAAGAATTGTCTCACATTTGCTCTTAGGAATGGGTCTAGGGTAAGTGCCTTTTTTGTGGACACTGGTTAAAGGACATTAAAACTAGTTGGAGGGCAGAGCAGTGTGAGGGGGCAGGCACAGTTTTGTGTTGGAGGGTGCATAAATATACCTGAATAATATTAGTCGGTTCTACAAGAGTCGAAGGCCATAAAGTATTGTAGAAATCAATGTTTGAGGCTAGAAAGTTCGTGATGCAGTGTGGGACATTTTTTCAGCAAATATGCAGCAAGGTAACCTGTTCACCAACAAACAACATGCCTTGGCACTGCGTTACATTCATGTACGAATAATAAGTCGTCTTGATGCGAAGTTAATCCTAGTAATGAATGTATAGATCAGTAGCACGTTTCATGCATTCATATGCCGAATAATGGAAAACCAGAAACTGAGAATGTTGCGCAATGTGTTTACCTTATATAGGACATAAAATTGCGATATCATTGAACAAAACAAACAGCGTACACGTAGAGGTGTCCTTAAAAAAAGACGCAGCCAGTTCAGCGAAGTTTATCTCAAAGGTCAAAACATCCCAGAACATATCATCAAAGCCAAGCATCACAGTGCCTAAAGTTTAATTTCGCTCGAAAAATAAGGAGCAGCAATTGTTTGTTTGTTTGTTTATACTGTCAGTCCAAGGATGGACCATTACAGGAGCGGATAGAAATACAGCAAAAAAGATAAAAATATCGGTACATGTAGAACAAAGAACAATACAATAGCAGTATCCGTAAAAAGTGACATGCAGTGATCAAAGACAAAACACTCGCAATATGTGCATCAGAAACATATGCTATGATGCAGTCCCCCCCCCCCCCCAAAATCAGGAAAATTAAGATTGTCCAAACTAGCAGTAAAAGCACTGACAGAGGAACATGTGACAAGTGGATTGGGTCATTCATTCCATTCTTTGGTCATCCTAGGAAAGAAACTATACTTGAATATATCATTTCGTGTGACTGGTGGGTGTATGTATAAACTGTGCTTGTGTCTGGAGCGTTGATCTGGTGAAATTATAGAGAAATCAGTAAAGTAAGGTTTACCTTGGTTATGAATAATTAGGTATAAAAATTTCAGTCGTTCAAACTTAGTCCTTAGTTCTAAAGCGTAGAAGTTTGCACGTCTACATAGTTCAGTAGGAGAGTGCACGCGCTGATACTTAATAAATATGAATCTGGAGGCGAGTCGTTGAACTCTGTCCAATTTATGACGGTTGGTTACAGTGTGTGAGTCCCATATAATGTTAGCGTATTCAATAATTGGCCTTACTAATACCTTATATGCCAAGCTTTTCACTTCAGGAGTTGCGCTGTACAGTCTTCGCCTGAGATCCCATAAGACTTTATTTGCCCTGCTACACACCTGATTGTTATGCGCATTCCATTTCAAATCTTGAGTAAATATCAGTCCTAGATATTTATATTCTGTTACTATTTTTAGCTCCTGTGAGCCTATGCTGTATTTGTACCGCAAAGACACCTTCTTTCTTGTTATTGTCATACAAACTGATCCTACTGGGTTCAGTGACATTTGCCATTCATTACACGATTTTAATATTCTTTGCAAATTGTTGTTATGTTCTAACTGGTCACTTAAAGATTCGATCCTATTGTAAATGACGCCGTTGTCTGCAAACATCCTTAGTGGAACAGTTATGTCAGAAGGCAAATTATTATTAAATATAAGAAATAAAAGAGGACCCAGGACACTGCCTTGGGGTACTCCAGACAAAACTGGTTTGGGCATGGATTTAATTTTATTTATTTCAACATACTGCTCACGAGAATGTAGGTAGGATTTGAGCCACTTAGTAATATTTGGATTTCTACATATTTCATTCATTTTTAAGAGGAGTTTAGAATGTGTTACGTTGTCGAACGCTTTGGCGAAGTCTAAAAAAAATAGGTTGACCTGTCCTCGGCAATTTAATGTTTGTGAATGATCGTGACTGGTTCGAACAAGCTGCGGTATTGTAGACAACCTCTTGCGAAAACCATGTTGTGCTGGTGATAATGACTTGTAAGCTTCCAGGTAATTTGACAGATGTTTACAAACTATATGCTCAAGTAGTTTGGAGCAGGTACTCGCAAGAGAAATAGGCCTGTAGTTTCCTACCTCAGATGTGCTCCTACTTTTGTGAGAAGGAATTATTTTAGCTTGCTTCCAGGCTGTAGGAAGTGTTCCCTGGGTGAGCGAAGATTGAAAGTCTATGGTAGGATAATTAGCGATCCATGGAGCATACCTATATAAAAACTCATTCAGGATGTCGTCGGCCCAGGGGGATTTCTTAATGTTAATGCGCAGAAGAAGGTTCAGGACTACTGCTTCGTTGATGGGAAGGTCAGAGGCTGAAGGGCGGTCAGAGGTGTCATGAAAGTACGGAAGTGTGCCATCTTCATTGGTGAACACGGAGGAAAAAAGGAATTGAAATTTTTCTGTACATTTTCGGTTAATCCTTTCATCCTGGTCGTTGTGTTATTTTTTAGAATGGTTCACATATCTCCAAAATTTACTACGTGCGTAATGAAGAAAATTTTTCAGTGTTACATTGAAGAATCTCTCCTTGGATTCCTTGATCAGACGGTTTAAGTCGAGCCTCATGTTATGAAGCAAGGTCTTGTTTTGGGCGCGAGGATCTCGAGAACAAGCTTTTCGTTTCCTTTTTATCCTCCGTTTGACATGTATTATTTCCCTTGTAATCCATGGGTTATTTCGTTTACATTTTGTGACGCCTATAGGGATAAATCGCGTAATGCAATGCATCGAAATCTTGGAAAAAAAGTCCCAGAGACCGTTAGTGCCACCATTGGATTCATAAACAGACAAAGTTATCAAACGAGCTTTCAAGGTAATCCAAGACACTAAGGGCCAGACAATGAAATCTTCCTTACCTCAGTAAGGAAGCCTTCATTGCAGTGAGGCTACCTTATGTCACTCTGAAAGCTTCCTTACTGAGGCGCCCTCGGTGAAGGCTTCCTTGGTACTTCCTCGGCATAAGGAGCCAAACAATGAAATCTTCCTTACCTCACTAAGGAAGCCTTCATTGCGGAGAGGCTACCTTATGTCACTCTGAAAGCTTCCTTGCTGAGGGGCCCTCGGTGAAGGCTTCCTTGGTGCTTCCTCAGCAAAGGTAGCTCCAAAGCTACCTTCATGCGTCCTTACGCCGCTCCTGGCCCTGAACGAGCACTTCACCTCACTGCTTAACCACGTGGCATTCGCTTGCGCATGCGCACTGTCGCCCACCTGCGGAGAAGCGCGAGCACGGTACGTCTTGCCAGACATGTTCGTTTCAGTCACGCGTGCGGCATGAAGTCATTGCTAGGCGTTGCTAGGCGTTGCAAGACGCCGGCGTGCCAGCGTTGCTGGAGCACATCAAGTTTTGCACTGTAATGCGCAACGTTTTTTAAACTTTAGTAACAAAACTAGAAGAAAGCGTCCACGCTTCTCTATATTAGCTAGTCAATTTAAAGATTGTGCGATGGTACAACATCTTTTAATAGAGTAATGGTGTTCGCGGAAATATTTGAATAATAATCTCGAACCCAGGCACGCGGCAACCGCTCCTTAGGGGAGGACGGGTGAAGGGAGCTTTCTGAGTACGCTTGCTTCCTCCATCGGTCCTTCCCTGTAAGGAGGCCTCACGTAAGGTTAGGAAGCGCTCGAAGGAAAGGAACGTTTTATTGTTTGCGCCAAGCTACTTCATGCGTCCTAACGCCGCTCCTGGCCCTGAACGAGCGCTTCGCCTCACTGCTTAACCACGTGACGTTTGCTTGCGCATGCGCGCTGTCGCCCACCTTCGGAGAAGCGCGAGCACGGTACGTTTTGCCAGGCACGTTCGTTTCATTCACGCGTGTGGCATGGACGCGTTGCTAGGCGTTGCTAGGCGTTGCACGACGCCGGCGTGCCAGCGTTGCTGGAGCACATCAAGTTTCGCACTGTAATGCGCTACTTTTTTTTAACTTTAGTAAACAAAACTAGAAAAAAGCGTCCACGCTTCTCTATATTAGCTCATCAACTTAAAGATTGTGCGATGATACAACCTTTTTTATTGAATAGTGGAGTTCTGGTGTTCGCCTAAAGCTTTTAAGAGATAATCTCGAACCCAGGCCTGCCGGCAACCGCTCCTTACGTGAGGACGGGTGAAGGGAGCTTTCAGAGTATGCTTGCTTCCTCCATCGGTCCTTCGCTGTAAGGAGGCCTCACGTAAGGTTAGGAAGCGCTCGTAGGAAAGGAACGTTTCATTGTTTGGGCCTAACATCATCAGCAGCTTGAAAGTTTAGATATTGGATGCTTGAATCCTGGTGCAAAGTGTACGATGACATGTTCAAGGACAGAATAACCATTTTGTGGTCAGATAGGCCTTCATCAACAAGACGGTCAATCACATGCGGTGTCAAAGCATTTGAGATTAATATAAAATCAAGTACAGATGACCTTGTTGCAAACACTCTAGCATATTGGTTAACAAGCTGGGTTAAAAATTGTAAGAACATATTAAATCCAAAAACAGCTCAGAAGATGTAACATCTGTGTCACCGGCTACATATGAATCCAAATCAATGGCCAGGAGATTAAAATCACCTAGTAACAGTATGCTGTCTTGCTCTTTCACATGCGTTTCCATGAATTCTCTTAGCAGCATAATGTGTTCTACTGGGGAGTTCGGAGGCCTGTATAACGCTCCGATGAATACAGTGCGATTATTCAATTTTGTAGTAATCCATAAAGCCTTCATATTTTCTGGTACTTCTAAAGTGGAAAATAGGATATTTCGTTTCACCAAAACGGCCACGCCTCCGCCTCTTCCATCTCGATCCCTCATAACCAGCGAATATCCGGGTGGCACGATTTCGCTACCGAGTATACTTTTATGCAACCAAGTTTCAGTGATTGCAGCAATGTACGGAGCGTGGTCAATAACTAGAGCTTCAAGCGCATGCGCTTTGTTTATCAGGCTTCTTGAATTTACGTTGATTATTTTGAAACCAGCATGTTCGCCCTGCATGCGTCAATTATCACTTGCTCCCTTATCAGTTCGCAGTTTGCACCTTTCCTCACGTTCTTCATTCCAGCTGTACAGCATATTGTTTACTTTTAGCTTATCGAAAAGCATCTTTACCTTCTTTCCTGCCTTCTCCTCACTTGCCGAGGCCCATAGCTTTTTTATTATTCCCTGTACTCTTTTAGAGAAATCTTCGCTTACGCCGTAATCCGTGTCTTTCAGTTTTGTGCAGTTCTGCAAAACTTTCATTTTATCCCTATAGTCTGCCACCCTCAGGATGACTGGTCGAGTTCTATCAGAAATATTCTTGCCTAACTTATGAATTCGTTCAATAGAAGATGCATTCACTTTGAGAGTAGCGCTGAGGATTGCGTCTTTTAGTGCTTAATTGGTCTCTTCGTTTTCATACTCCCCTTCTTTAATTCCACTAATAATAAGATTATTTCGTCGTGAACGATTATCCAGATCATCCAGATGTTTGACCAGAGTAGATGTTTCAACGCTGTGGTCAGCTACAATTCCTTCAAGAGTTGCGAGCCTGTTCCGAGTCTCGTCTAAGCTTTGTACCTTACTCTCGATAAGAAGAAGCCGGTTCTGCATGTCTAGGACTCTTGTTTCAAGCGAGTCTTGCTTGTCTTGAACCGCAGTGAGGTTAGACAAAATGTCTTTCTGGTTTTGGAGCATTTCCCTGCGCATTACTTCTGTTATTGGTCCTAGATGTTTCTCCACGTCCACAGAGATATTCAACAACAGGCCCGCAATAGAAAAACAGTCGCATATACAGTCAACGACAGCCTGTGGACACGGCAGCAGCACAAGACCAAGAACATCACTATGGAAGCCATTTTTACGGTCACCAACCTGCATGAACAGCGGCATGTCAGGCGACATCGTCACGGTGGTGCTCCCGTGTCCACTGATGCTGGTAGGCGATAAGCATGCTTTTATAGCATACAGCTGATCCCTTCTGGGCATGCGTCCTGACGTCATCGTGCCCCCATATGGTGAGCCGAAAAGACCGTACACGTGTCGATGCCCCTGGATACCGGGGAGGTCGGCAAACTGGCCGAAGTATCCGGCCACGCAGAAGTGTCGCGGCAGGCCAGCATCGTAGCGAAGCGTGATGTTTACAGCGTCGAAGGGTTTCGCAGCGCCTCCAGCGATGAAAGTAAGGCACGCGCAGAGAACCTGCATGAACGGCGGCACCTCAGGCGACATCGTCACGGTGGTGCTGCCGTGTCCAATTGGTGTCCCTTAAGACAAAATGAATCTGTACGTATTGAACCAACAACTAATATCATACCTCGGTCGATGTCTATACCCGAATGCGATATCGCTATCATTTAACATTACTTAGTCTTTGAGAGCACTTCCTTGTGCTCACGCATTATCTCACAGACAGAGGTTTGCTATATTAAAGGAGCGACAATGAAAGAAATTCACAGCTGTCCTTAAAACAATTCTCTTCGACTGGTATTGTGAACCGTTAATTAGAATGCGCTGGGATGCTTGAACGTCGCGCTTTTCACTCAATTGCTATAAAATAAAGTAGCGTTTGTCTGCATGCACAATTAAAGCAACACACCCTGAGCCGTCAAGCACACATGATACTCGCCCTACACAGAACAGCACATGACGCCTAAACTTTTGCTGCGCTAAAGGCATCGTACGTATGTCGAACCACGTGTCCGCGGAAATGACGTTCTCCTTCTTCTACCAACTTACGTAAGACATAGGTGTTGAGTAATTTCTTTCGTTGCATAGAATCATCTGCCGAGTCCATCCTCGGCTACTCGGAGCTCGCTCCTGCCCCTCAGTAGCACCTTTCCTTTCCAATCCTACATTAAACGCGCGTTCATGCTCGGCCCCAGAATTAGCCTTTCTTAGCAACATGTTGACTTGAAGGAATGGGCATTGCTAAGACACCCAAACAAATATAAATAACGTGAAATCTAGACGGAACAGCGTAGCAGCGTCAAAAGGGGCTAGAACGGCCTAGTAAGGAAAAACAAGGGGACTATATAGCTTTGACTGCTGCTATATTTTATATTCAAGGAACACAAGCTGCTTAGGCACTCATACAAAAGAACAAAAACGCATTGACGCACCATGGTGTTCGATACAGACTCTTTTCCTGGCATCACTCAAATGTTCCCCGACCACATCCTATCGTATCGCATTCCAATTATGGTGCGCCGGGGCGTGCCTACCACGTTACCGGACCCATCAGACAGGTTGACGACCCCCACCTGATGCACCGCACGTCGAGCTATTGTCTCCCCCCATGCTTGACTGTTCACGACAGTGCAAAGGCAAGGCTCCAGGTAGCTGATCTTGATCCAGAGCAAAGCTATCTTGCGGCTCTGGAAGGTCGTTCGAGAACAACCCGTCTCCCCCAGCTGTGCGCTTCCAGGCGAGGAGGCGATGCCGGAGCCAAGTGAACCCTCAGACAATGACGCCTTTGAAGCGTCCGCACTGGCCGGATGCGATGGCACTTGCACGGCACCTACCATTGAAGGAAAATGATGACACCTGAGCTGGCTCGACGATTGGCCGCTAATGACGTGACCCCGAGAGACCGAAGGGGTTAAAAGCGAGAGACAGCGAGAAGAGTATTTTCGTTCATTTTGCAACGAGCCGCGGCATCCAATTTGCTGCCGGCCATCGATGACTTTATGACGGCTCATGACTTTGTGTTCTTACTGTAAGTAATGTAACTAAACCTTCAGTTCTCAAAACCTTCCCCAACGTCGGCCTACTCCCGCACTCAACGGCAACATCTAATAACGGGCATGACTATCAGGAAACGTTGACGGCTACATGTGTTTACTAAGAACCCAGATTTCTTTTACGGACAGGACAAGTGACTAAAACTTGACAAACTTTCTCTTCGGCTTCTGTGAAGCTGTATTATGCTAATTACAGTCTTTTTTTCTTTCTTGATTTCCGTATTTCAAGAGCATAGGGGCGCTTAATAGAGCAGTATAAGTGCGCTTACTGCAGTTAATGGTCTAAGTTGCTACCATACGCATTTCTTACAATGTTTCTGTGCTGCCCTGCTCTTTCACTGAACTACTGCCCAATTGTTCTGCAATAATATTTGAACTCCTTGAAGAAATAATGGAAAACCAAACTCATAAGCAACAAAACAAATTCCGAGACCTGCATGCATAGCCTATGTTTGAGGAACATAAATTTGCTGAAGAGTGAATATATTAGGCTTGCTTTCTTTAGCCCAGATGGCATATCCGTTTTCACGTGAAACAATTCTTGAACACAGACGAACGCATCTACATCTTTTTTTATTTATCTCTATGTTCGCGTCAAGAAGATAGATCAAGACAGCCGCAGCCGATATAACGGCAGGAACCGGCATCGAGTACATCCCGATTCAGATTTATGACTAGGTCGTTATTGTGGCTTATGAGTATAAGTCCAGATTTATGGATTATGGGGTTGTTCGCTACTAGTTTCGAAATGCTGGTTCGGGGCAACCGTCTGTACCACGCCGCAGGTGAAGCGGGTTGATCAAGTTCAACCTGCCACTTTCAAGACAACTGACTCGGCCCGTGACCCTCCGCTTTAATTCAGCAACCTTTTCTAACGTTGACACGTGGCCGATATACAATTTTTATTCTCCCACCTAGACCAGAGCCGAGGTCCTCAGACTCACGTCAGTGACCTCCATGTCGTGTTAGCGTACCATTCAGAATTCAGGACCTCCCATTGAATGCAAGGTCCTACCACGCTTGTGCAGCGTTTAGAGCTGGTGTATTGCGAAACAGAAAATGACCGCCACGCTAACCTACGCTTCAGAACGTCACAGCCGGCGCTTGCTGTTTACCTTCTTACCTTAGGTAAGAAGATAAAGCTGCTCTTCGCTGTGTTCTTAATTTACGCAAGAGCAACGAGAAGAGAGAAAGAAGGACAGAACGACAGAAGGGTTAGCTAGTTGGTAAGGATTCATTATGCAAAAAAGAGGTGAGGCGTGCAGACAGGACACAAGAGTAGAGAAGTGGACAACACGCACGCCGACTATCAACTGAAGGAAGCACTGAGGCGAGAAAACAAAGAAGACAAAACTCGTCTGCGCAAGCTCAGGAATGCCACGTGTCAGTCGGGTACATGTGCTGGTCTACGGGAGTGATAATTGTTAAGGCACTTAATCTCTTTCTTATGTAAAGTAATCGACGGCTGACTCACGCACGCACTTCCACCATTCTGTGTAGACATGTTGTCAGAATCTGTGCACGTTGTGAATGTATTCCAAAGTTGCTTGCTTCAAAGCTTCCAACGGCAATCCAGCTTTCTTTCTGATGCCTGGAATTGTCAATTGCACTTGCAACTGCTGCAGACATCGCAACGGGTCTGATAATCGTGTAGCAGGCGTGAATTGTGATGGCAAGTAGGACTGATGTCTTAGAATACATTTGGGAAAAGTTGAATGTGGCTTCTTTGCAGGCAAGCAAGCAAGACGGTGTGAGGGAATCCGAGTCATGTGTAGGATGTGTGCTGCCAGGTCATCAGTATCAATTTAGACTGTCAAAGGAACCTATCTGGCAGTGGCAACGGTCGCAATCGATGACGTCGCTTTTTGGAGACCGAGAAAAGTTCTCAGTGCTTGTGCTTACACACTCTGGAGTTTGCGAATATTTGTAGGGCAAGTATTTCCTAGTACAGCTAAACCGTACCGCAGGAAGCCCCCAAACAGTGCTTTATATAGTAGAAGCATTGATGGTACTGTTGCATCCCAGGACTTCCCGCGGAGAAACGGAAAAATGTCCACAATGGCGGCCAAACGCTTTGTCATGTACGAGACGTGAGGGCTCCAAGACAGGTCTGTATCATTGATAACGCCAAGAAATCGGTGCCTTCGTCTGTATCGTGTAGTTTGGTCATTATTCCACGAAGCATACGGGGCAATCGCTTTGCGGGTAAAAGCAGCGAGTGCAGATTTCTCAGGTGAAAACTTCAGGCCTTGCCTTCTTAGGTTTGTTGACACGGCCATTGAAGTCTTCTGAAGTCGTGCGCGAACTTGCACACGTGTCACTCCTGAAGCCCATATGCAAATGTCGTCTGCATACACGGAGAGCTGAAGCGTTTGCTGTAATGAATCAGCGAGACCAATGAGCACCAGGTTGAACAGGGTAAGGCAGAGTACTCCACCTTGCGGTACACCACGACTGGCATAGCTAGACGGCGTTCCTTGTCTTCAGTCAAAATATAAAAAAAGATCTTCCATTCAAATAGCTGCGCATCAAGCCAAAGGCATGTCCACTAATCGCTATAGCTTCTACAGCTTCTAATCTACACTGTCATATGCCCCTTTAACATGAGGGAATAAGGTCGCAGTGATTCGTTTCCGATGTTTCTTGAGCTGTGTATATGTTACAAGGTAAATAGCGCTATCTATTGACGAGCGTCCGCATCGAAAGCCAGCCATTATCTCTAGACAGACGTAAAATTCTAAGTACCATTCTAATCGTGTAAGGATGATCCTCTGCATTACCTTGCCAACACAGCTGGTCAGTGCTATTGGACGGTAAGATAACAATTCCAATAGAGATTTGTCATGCTTCAGAAGTGGAACAAGGCGACTGCATTTCCTCACGGTAGGAACCAGGCCGTCGCGCCATGATGCGTTGTATAAGCCAGAAAATGCATATGTGGCTTCTTCACCAAGGTGTGCAAGCGCAGATTATGTGATGTCAACGGGTTCTGGTGACGAAGATCGTCTGCAGCCAGCAAGTGCGGCCTCCAGTTCTTCAATGGAGAAAGGAGCGACCATACGAGGATGTCGGGAGCAAGGGTGGACAATAGGAATAGCTGCGCAAGGTGACCAGGTGAACGCCGCCCTTACAAAAATTTTTATACAAAGTCCATAGACAGTCCATAGACATTTGTCTAAGAAATCTATAGACTGTCTATAGTCATTTCTTTAGACTGGTCTATAGACAGTCTATAGATTTATGGCCGGACACTTTTTATAGACTGGTCTATAAAAAGTCTAAGTTTATAGACTGTCTATAGACATTTCTTTAGACTAGTCTATAGACAGTCTATAGACTTATGGCCGCACACTTTTTATAGACTAGTCTATAAAAAGTCTGAGTCTATAGACTGTCTATACACAGTCTATAGACTGTATGTAGACTTATGGCCATACACTTTTTACAGACTAGTCTATAAAAAGTCTAAGTCTATAGACTGTTTATAGATTACCTATAGACTTATGGCCATACACTTTTTATGGACTAGTCTATAAAAAGTCTGAGTCTAGAGTGTCTATGGATTAATTAATGAGAGCAGCATTCCGGGCAAGTTGGTAATCCATTGCTTAAATGATATTGCGCGACATAAAAAAGGACACGGACGTGAAAGAAGACGACACACCAAGCGCAAACTTTCAACTAAGTTTATTGTGCCACTGCGTCATTTTATACATGGCACGCACGTAAATCGCGCATGCGCTTACACGGAAATGAAGTGCGAAATCATGTAACATGGTTACGTGTCGTGTGATGCCGCGTCCAAGTAACGTAATTCTTTTTCTGTGAGAGCTAGAGACAGGAAGCTGACACACGCATCACCCAATTTCGCGATCATCTGTGCTTCAGATATCTCACGGATGAGCTGCGTGCTGCCACGGGAAACAATCGTACATTGATCCTCAAGAGGTTTGCACCCATGATCGCGACAGTGGATCGCCAAGAAACCGCCAGAGCCGTTTTTAACATTGTTGCTGTGCTCACGGAGCCGATCATTGAGGCAACGCCCAGTTTGTCCTATGTATTTCTTGCCACAAGAAAGCGGAAGGCTGTACACCACCCGGTGTACACACTCGACAAACTTTTTTCGGTGATGCTTTCTGCATTTATCGGAAGGGACGGCATTTGGATCCGTCAGCCTGCAAAGCCTGCCGAGCTTGTCGGGAGCAGAAAAAACAACTCTTACATTCGCTCTTTGGGCAATCTTTTTCAAGTTGTGGGAAATCCCGTGCATGTAAGGTATGACACTAACTTTAGGGCGTGTGCCAGGAGGGGCATCGGCAACTGACTTTTGCGTACTGGATCGCGCTTCTCTTAAGATGCGTTCCGCGACAGACACTAGCACCACCCTGGGATATCCAGCCAAGGACAACCGTAAAGTTTGCGCTTCTAAGCTTACGTCCACAACATGGCAGCAAGACTTGCTAAGGGCATTCTTGAAGCACAAACTGACAATGGCCCGCTTAACAAGCTTAGAATGTGCGGACGTATACGGCAGAAGTTGTTTGTTGGCTCGCGGCTCGTACGACCAACACGTGTGGCAGTCCTGAAAATTCAGGCGAAGATCAAGAAAACGAAGAGACCTATCTGGCGGCATCTCATGAGTAGTTTGAAGGGGGCTAAGCACTTCTGAAACGTTTCTAACGCTTTCTTAGCTTCCAGAATGAAGGCATCAGAAGAGCAGTCAATGAAAATTAAAAAGTCATCAACGTATCTAAATGTTTTAAAAACTGCAGTGCCCTGCACTTGTAAAGAAATGTCATGGTCTAAACAAGATAAAAACAAGTCACTAAGAATGGGAGCAATGCAAGAGCCAATACAAACTCCGCTCTTCTGCAAAAAACATTGGTTATCCCAAGTGATAAAGGTGGAATTAAGATAAATCTGTAAAAGTTCTAAAAATTGACTGCAAGACATGCCGGCCTCATTCTGGAAGGAAACAGCACCATACTTATCTATACATTGCTCAACACAGGACAGTACGCTTCTATGCGGCAAGGAATAATAAAGATCCTTTACATCAATGGAAAACGCCTGAAGACCACGGTCAGAATGTGACTTCAAGAATTCAATCACAGATTCTGAGTTCTTTGCGATCCACTGTCGCGATCATGGGTGCAAACCTCTTGAGGATCAATGTACGATTGTTTCCCGTGGCAGCACGCAGCTCATCCGTGAGATATCTGAAGCACAGATGATCGCGAAATTGGGTGATGCGTGTGTCAGCTTCCCGTCTCTAGCTCTCACAGAAAAAGAATTACGTTACTTGGACGCGGCATCACACGACACGTAACCATGTTACATGATTTCGCACTTCATTTCCGTGTAAGCGCATGCGCGACTTACGTGCATGCCATGTATAAAATGACGCAGTGGCACAATAAACTTAGTTGAAAGTTTGCGCTTGGTGTGTCGTCTTCTTTCACGTCCGTGTCGTTTTTTATGTCGCGCAATATCATTTAAGCAATGGATTAATTAAAATTCATGTTTGTAGACAGTTGTCTGCATAATGTCTATGGGCAAGTGTATAGGCTTACAGTTCTACTTTTGTAGACTGAAGTCTATGGAATGTCTACAGACAAATGTATATATACTATAGGCATTCTATAGACTTCAGTCTACAAAAACAGAACTTTATAATCCAATACACTTTTTTCTATGACATTCTGCATACACTTGCCAACAAACATGCATTTTCATTAATTTATAGACACTCTAGACACAGACATTTTATAGACAAGTCTACAAAGAGTGTGTAAGGCCATAACTCCATAGCGGCTATCTACAAGTTAGTTCACATTTTTCATTACATGCGGTAGCAAAACGTTTTGAATGTATTTCATTTCATTTTATAGATATGAAATGCATGGAATGCAGATATTATGCATGTGCACCTGTTCCTTTTCATCTGCACTTATGCATTACCGTTAGTAGATTAATAAAGCTCCTGAACCAGCTGTACTTTCATATATGTTGCACAAACAGAAATAATTTATATGGTGCTGAATCATGCAGTGCAAAAAATAAAACAAATGCACCGGCAATACATTAACCGTTTTTATTGCTCGATATAATACATGAATTCCTTAAATTCTTGTTTTATGCTATTATGGAAACAGATTAAATATTTACACTACTCCTTGGCAAGCATGGTCGCCAGGCTGGCCTTGACCTTTGTGTCATTAGTCCCAAAGGTGCTGCAGGTGTATGCTGCAAATAAGTACATGCAGCAATATGAGGCAAAAATAACAGATGTGTATTCTTTGTGTGTTCATTAAGCAGCTGAATATATTTACTCAAACCATCTAAGTCAATACTTAATGCGGTTTAACTATGACTAATGGCTGCTTGTCAATACAAATCAGTACCTTTATGCAATGTTCTATTGCATGGTATGGGGAACAATTAAACAGTCACAACTGCTGCTCGTGTCAGCAACAGTATGTTCCCTTTTATGACAAGTTCACATATGATGCATTAATGTACTTATCCCAAATGGTCCCTATATTTATTGCGGAAACGTTACCCAGTTGGGCTGTCTGTGCAGTTCTTTTGGCTGGTAGTTAAGTATGCCCGTGCAGAGGGATGTTTTCAGGAGACGTGACTGGAATATTCCCAGTGTCATGCCTAAGATTGTAATTTATTTTGCTTAGTACACATTGAAATGTATTTCTCATACTTTTAAATGAATGGGTAATTGGCCATAACTTCAACAGATGGCGGATGGGTTGATTGTATTGATATGGTACCTTAATTTCTTGCAGGTAATGAGGCCTCTTGGGCATGCTAACAGGTTTCCAAGTTAGGTATACCACATGAGCACCCGAAATACCACACGAGCATTTGTGTCATGGCACGACAGATATGCACCTCCTAGGAAACAGAACTGATAGTATAGTTCGAATGAATTCTATCACAGTAAATTATTTAAGGTGCTTTGAAAGATGAAAATTTTTTCTAGGCTATCGAGGTTCAGGACGTTTAGTTAACGCAAAAAAAAAACGTATTGAGTAAGAAATGCCTTGTCAGTCTGCTTAACTTTCTTTTTTTTTCAATAAATAGAACCAATTTCCTTCAATTTTTATGAAGTGAAACGTTTTAAAAATATATTTAACACAGAGACTTTCTGGAAACTTTGACATGTAACAAGACAGCATACCTATGTGGCCAATTTAAAGTTTCCCGATCTTTTTCCAAGCCTTTCCTGGCTGTTTTCATGAAAATTTTCTAGCAATCTATTGCGCCTGCAGCTTAAGTGCAATAAAAAATACTATGGTTTAATGCTTGCCAAGTAGTGCCAGTCCATAATATTTAGATAAAACGAATAACACGTCAGTCACTTAACATGTAGTATTAGATGCAACCGACTTGAATCCCTTGTTTAATAAAGCTGACAAGGGCTTCGGCAAGTTCGTAATTGATGGCCACACGAGTACAGCACGGAAGACAGAGACACGCGTAAAACAAATGCAACAATTTGAGGGAAAACTCATACAATGAGTTATTTTTACGGTTCAATAGTAGTTTTCTATATAATTTGCTCTCACCACTTATGCCTCTAGTTAACTTTGTTTACCTATGACTAAAGACTACATGGCAATATTAATCAGTACCATTATGATGTTTCGTTATATTATAGTATGATAAGCAGTTAGACAACCATAATGGTAGCCGGTGTTAGCAACGGTACGCTTCGTTTCAAGACAGGTTCATGTGACACACAGTGTACTCATAAAAACGAAAGAAATGTGAGAATCCCAAACGATTCCTATAATAATAATTGTTGAAACAAAGATACCCTGCTGGACTGTGCACATTTTTCAAGTGTTAAAGCAATGTGCCCGTGCCGATCGAACATGCTCAGCATACTGACTGCAGTTTTGAACAATCACGTTAACATTTGCAATTTATTTCCGCTTAGAACAGTCTGCATTGTCTCTTTTCTCATACTTCGAGATGAATACATTTGCCACACTTTCAGTAGAATGCGCATGAATGGGGGCGTACTGATCAGGTCACTTATCAACTAAAACATGTTACGATCTCTTAGATGTGTTAATAAGGGTAGAACAAATGCAATGTCCACTGAATTATTTGAATAATCTGTGCGTTATCTACTAAGAAAAGACCACCAAATTGATAATCTGGCTCTTTATTCTTTTGTACAGCGCATATAGTATGCAGTCTGTCCAAGATGACGGCACTACATGCAACAGTAATGAAAACCGGAACACTTATTGCGCACGACAAGGGCTTCATACCGTGCACGACTGGCACAATGCGAATCTGCGCCAGCAGCTGCCTAGAGATTAAGAGCACCTAAACTGCATAACCCCGAAGCATCGAAAGGCGCTTAACGCTTTTCATATAGCTCGAAAGATAACTTCTGCTGCTAAACTGTTTAAAAAAGAGACAAAAAACAAATCTTCCAACTACCGTCAAACACAATGCCTTCAGTCTGAAACGTGTAAAGGTGCTTCCCGGAGCGACTAATTTATTGTGCTCCAATTTTTTCGGCTAAGTTGCGAAGCTGCGAGTGACTGAGCTTATCGCAGGTTTCATGCTCGAAAAGCGTTTGTGGTTGCATATAAATAGATTGGGTGAATCTAGAGATTTTCGCTTGACATTTCTTCAAGTCTCGTGTTTTGCTTGCTGTAACTTCCCAAAATTATTTAGATTGGTTGCCAGAAACCTTAAAAATACTGCTACCTTAAAAACAATGCGAAAACGGCAGTGCACACACTGCTGATGCATGCCCCGCAAACACGGCCTTTCATCCGAGTACGTTAGCAGTTATTTAACTATACATGTCTGTCAGAACATTCTTGATGCTAACACAATTTCGAGATATATACGTAAAGCGTGTCACGAGAATTTCACTACACATGCGGCGCAGCATTCATCGCGGCCGGATCAAGCGCCACGAAATGAGATCTGCCACACTGGCTGCCCAACATACACAATCCGCTTAGTGGTAGCTCAATATCAAGTTAATACATGGTGTAGCTTCCTTCTTTACGCACCTAAACTATTATGCGAAAATCAACAAGCCCGAGCGATCGCTCGCCGTAAAACATTCCGTATAGTAGAAGCGAGAACAAGAGCGCGTTATGAAACTATGTCAACGACAAACCGACACTATACCCGAGTCGCCTGCGCTACATGCAGCCGCTTCGCGCTACGAAATGCGCTCACATAATCATGAGCTATTGACGCAAAACATCTTTGCTAAAGCTTACCGTTCAGTGTAGTTGACGTGTGATGCCACAAAGATGACACGCATACACAGACACCAACGCTCAGGCAGACACCGCACACCGGTACAACCGTATACGTGCCTGGCGCACTCGTTGAGATGGCGCACCGCCGCGCATGCGCAAAATCTCCGCGCATGCGCAGGAGCTCCGCGCGCGCGAGCGCGCGCGCTCGGAGGAGTGTGAGCGCCTTTTCCTCCTTCATTTTTTTTTTCCGCTCTCTCTCGGCGCGCCATGCGCGCCGGAACGGGTGGCTTTTTCATCTTTATCACCATTATTCATCTTTTTTCGTGGACGAAGGAAATGCGCTGGCAGGTTGTATGACAAACGCTGTGGGCTATCGTATGAGACTGGAACGCTAACTTGAATGCGCTGTTTGTAAAAGCCATCACAGGGCCCTTCAAACGTTTCAGACGCATTATTGCCAGCGTCGATTAGTAATACAGCGTACTTGTAGCATATCTTCCAGCGTACCACCAAATGTGATGCCCACACGTATGTTAGTGCTAATTTTCTGTTCTGGTGATAGGTCAAAGCAATCAGTACAGCATTGAGGTACTCATATGCGTGGCTGCCCAGGCATACCGCCGGCGAAATACTGGGTGGGCTCTGATAATTTGGCACCTATTTTAAGTAAATGAGAAACTTTGATGGGTTTATAGTGCAGGATATCAGTCAACAAAAAACCGCCCTATGTTAGTGACGCAGCCGAGGTATGAAGAAAATGTGAAAAGTATCCGAGAATCGGACGACACACAACGCGAACACCACATGCGCGACATCGGTTCATCGCACATTCACAAAGTCCGCGTTGTCAGCTACAAACATTACGAGTGTCCTTGCTGTTAGCTCGATGCCTGTTTGGAATCCACTTGTAGCTGAAGCTGGCGTTCATAACTACTATTATAACAATTGGATCGGCGTTTTGCTTTCTTTATTCTACTGCCGCAAAAGTGATGCGACAACTGTGAAGACTGTCTTGGGATCGCCGAGACCGACTACGTAGATCATATCATGTGGTCAACAAATGCGGAGGTATACACTATGTGTATACTAATGTCTACAAATAGGCTCTACAGCAATCTCAGCAGTATACAACTTCAGTGGCTTATATCAAACGCAGCTACGTATTATCCACCGGTACCTGCGCTTGGTTACAGCGTACACGGGTTGGGCCCAGATTAACGATGTTTGTCTATTGTTAATCTATAGACATGCAATACCACGATAACTCAGAGGCAGACCAGGTGGTGAATTCACCACCTGGTCTGCCGGCTTTCGCGACTAATTCACCACCTTTGCCACATCATCACCATCTGACCTTCACCAGCTGGTCTCGCGAAGTGTACGTCCGGGAAGCAGCCAGGATTAGGGCCTTCGGGTGCCTGGAAGACCTTTGTGACTCGGACGTTGCCTGTTCCGCCGCGATCCTCGTTCGGTGCAGCTGCACCGAATGACGACTAGCAGTCTGCACGGTTTGCCCGCCGCGCCGGGGTTGCACGCGGTGCCGGTCGCGCATGAACCAGTGCCATATCATCGCCTTCGCAGAGGCCGGGGAGTACGGGAACTCGGCATTACATATTATCGACTTTCTTATATAGACATTCAATACACCAGGAGAGAAAAAGAAATAGAAACCTTAGCCGACTATTATTATTAAATGTCTAATATAGAGAGTCTATAGACAGAGTATGGACAAAAATAGATAGAGACCGTAATTCACTTTTGTCTATAGGTAGTCCATAGAGGGGAAGGATACAATAAAGAAACATACTCCTTATCGACTTTTTTCTATAAACTGTCTATAGACTGCGAGTAGACAAAAGAAATAGAAACCTTATTGACTTTCGTCTATAGAAAGTCTATAGACAAAGTATGGACAAAAATAGATAGAAGCTGTATCGACTTTCGTCTATAGGTAGTCCATAGAGGGGAAGTAGGCAAAAAAAGAGCAAACACCTTATCGACTTTTTTCTATAGACCGTCTATAGACTGCGTATAGACAAAAAGAAATAGAAACTTTATCGACTTTCGTCTATAGACAGTCTACAGACTTTGTATCAACAAAAGGCCAAATCTATAGAAAGGAAAGGTCGTCTATAAGAAGTCTATAGACTTTCTATATATAGTCTAAAGTCATTTTTGTAAGGGCGGACCCGCTATCCTTGCGCAGTAATCTTTTGCTACGTTGACTTCTCGTCGTCGTTGATGGAGGGCTAGAGACTTAAATGGACGGCACTGTTGAGGAGCTGTTCGAAGTCCACGGACTGTTCTCCAGACAACCGACAGAGGTTTGCGCGGATCGAGAGATTCACAAAAGGATTTACAGCATTGATTTTGCAGTACAGCAAGGCGACGTTGAGTTTTCTTTTGAATGCGTCTGGCCTCTCTAAGGTCGTAAACTGATTTAGTCCGTCTGTATAGAGGCTCTGTATTTCCGCATCAAAATCTGTGTATTTTTCCAATGGTCAAAAAGCCATTGCATAGCCGTGGCGATCTGAATGTCTAGTGTAAACGAAAAACCCTGGTGGCAGGCGTTTGCCATAAGTGATGTAAACATGCGCTAATCTATCGTTTGTTTAAAACTTGATGGAAAGTATTTGAATAGGCCTTTGATCTTCAGGTAAGTAGGAAGGGGGTCGCTTCCTTTGGTTTGTATTCTGCGAACCAAAGGACGCGGCGAGCGAGGCATGGCGAAACAGAAGCTAAGTCTAAACAACTACCGTACGTCTGGCCGCGCAGAGTCGTGGGACTGCCATCATTTAAACAGCAAAGGTCACGGTCGCAGGCAAAGGAAACGAGGTTTCTTCCTTTGGAATTTACCTTTATGTTTCCCCAAAGTGAATGATGCGCGTAAATGTCCCCAACAATAATCCATGGACGAGGACTCGCATCTATAATGTCGCTCAGTTTGTGTCAGTCGAAACGATGTGATAGAGGAAGGTAGGCGCCCACTAAAGTAAATGAAATTTTGTATTTTTTCACGGCCAAACAGACACACTGATTACTGTCATGTGGCCGCAATGAATGAACAACCTAAATCAGTTCACAAGGTATGTAGATGATCACTTTTCTAATGTCATTACATGTCGATGACACCTAATAGCCTGAGATACGGACGGGTTCCTGTAAGTTCCCTTCGCAGACGGGCTTTCACGATAGACTTTAAGAACACTGCCTGTTAGCACTCTATAGAATACGCAGTTTGTGCTCGAATCTCTTTCTTTCGCTCTCTCTCTCTATCTCTCTCTTCCTCTCTTTTCGTTCCCATATATACTCTTTCCCCCGTACAGGGTAGCCGGAGCTACCTCTCGTTAACCTCCCTACCTTTCTATGCATTCTTAATATATATATATATACGTATGTTTTTCAACGTGACATTCAATTCAGGGCTGCCAACTTGTCTCCCATAGTGCGTGACTGGTTGGCAAAAAAAAAGAAGCAAAACGAAACTCAAGGCCAAGGAAGAACACATACACATTTATGTGTATCTCAGCTGTCAATGTGGTGAACAAGTGGTCCAACAAGAGGTTTTGCTAGAGTCGACACCTCGACAAAGGGATTTCTCTTCCTAATGCAGAGCCCTCCCTCAGGAACCAGAATGTCGTCAAGGGAAGTCCCTTGTTTCCCTTGTTCGGTCACTGTTTATCAGTTGTAATACTGGATCTTTCTCTGGACCCCTATCCTGTTATGAAAGCTGTCGATGGGCGGCCAGGCACTCTTGCTTTCGTGTTGCTTTCCTCACATTCGGTGAGGTTTCCCGCAGTTCACAATAACACCTGATGTACTACGGGCGAGCCCGGCTCAGATGTTGAGGTATTTGTTGATATCTCTCTTTCGCTCATGCCTTAGTACGTGGAAGCGCTGCCCATTGGCAACCGTATATCTCTGCAATATCATGCTCATCAGTCTGCCCATTCATGGTTTTGCACCTCTCGGTGACAAAAGTTGTAAATATTTAGCTATAGACAGCAATTTGCTATCGTTATAAAATGGAGGTAGGTGAGCATCCAGTATTTGAAATTTAGATATTTTTTCTGCGTCCTATGCAATTATTTTAAGTTGGTTTAAACTCTTTCTTTGGCGCCCCTCACAGTTGTACAAAGCATCCCTCTATACACGAAGTGCATTTACCGAGCACTACTAACAGAACTTGACACGGAAATAGGTTTCTGGAGTTAAATGTTTTATTTGCCCTTGGCCGGTCATCTTTACAATAATAGAGGCCATCATGCTTGTTCAGTTACTTTTTTTCTAGCCATTCTAATGAGCTGACTGCTTTGTGAATAGTGACCCTAGGCCAACAGTTAGCCGCTCTGTTGCTGTGTAAAAATCTAAAAAATAAACGAGAAAAAGAACAGAAAAAACACTACGTTTTTATGTTGTTGCTGGTATGGCCTGAGTAGTCTGTGTGCGGGTATTCTCCTGTACGGTTTCTCTTTTTGCTTACTTCCTCATTTACGTTCAGTTTCGCTTAACCAGTTTCAGTTGCCACCTTTTACTTCGGCGTTAGTTCCTGAATGCTCACCGCATCGGTTACGTCGTTGGGCAATCCCGCTACTAACCATCACACTTTGCCGACGTAATGGAGTTGCCGTTGGTGCACGCGTAAATATACAGAAGGGATGCTTTCATGACAAAAACCCGCTGGAAGGCACACTCTTTTTTTATACTTACAAATGTTTGACTGTGTTGCCTGCACGAGAAAATGATGTTGATTAATCGGCAGGGGAGCGGCTATGACGACTTGACACGGCGATGGAGCTAACGCGACTGGAAGGAGCGGTGATCGCTGCAGAAGCGTTGTGACCCTCCTGATATCGTAGCATGAAACTCAGCACTCCTGCCTAGCACACTCCTCTAAAGCATTAGAATGACATGCTGCATGTGCCACTTATACTGGAGGCCGCTGTGTCATAACTACATGCTTCTGGGACAAGTGCCTCATCCAACGCACCCGCCTCTGGGAAGCGAACGCGGCTATATTGCGTTGCTTAGTATAGCATTGGCCACTCACACACGTTCACTTCAGAGCTTCGGGCAGATCAATGTCGCTGAGCATAGCGTTGACTTTATATATTTATGGGGGGAGGGGGTTTAAATGCGTACGCATAGGAATGCTTACGCAACGAGGAAAACTATTCATCCGTTCCGTAAGATGATCGCTTTCAACATGGGGCCCGCGACCTTCGTGCCGCCTCTCGCTTCAACAGGAACTGCGCGGCGGGAACACAGCGCTCAAGAAGGTATCATCATTACTCGCCATAACCTGCCCACATCGCAGATCGCTTTCAGGAGAGGGGCCCGCGCGCCTCACTCCAACGCTAACTAAGCGGCGAGGACACTTCGCAGATGAAGCTATCAGCAGTCGGTGCTGTCAGTCCCAATCGCAGACAGCTTTCAAGATAGGGGCCCGCGTGGCCGTATCATATACAGCCGCCGCAGGAGTGCGATTTATTACGGTTCGTAAGTGTTCGACGCAGATAGATGAGGTGCTAAGGAGCGATAACGGCTTACCATGATAGGAACGTCATAATAGCAACAGGCGCTGATACTTGCAATAGTTCACTTGCGTCATCAATTCACCTTCCACCAGTGTCGTCAGCAGTTCGTGTCACCGCAGCGCTGTATCTTATAGTGGTCGGATCAAGTTTCATAACCTTAATATTGACACTGGGCTGCGTAGAGATGAGCAAGTGGCACAATTCTTTCGCATACTTAGACTATACTCCCAGAGTAGTTTCTGCGTGAATTTTTTTTTTTGGACACTACAGTGAACAGGGCGTTCTTGCAGGCGAGCACCTAGGTGAGACGAACACACCTTGCTGCTAATAACGTGAGATTCAGGAGAATAATTAACAGAAAAAATATTAGTAACCTTTTTAATTAGTGTCTTAAGGGCAGTTGTTTAAATGGTGCATTTGAAGACATCCGCATTTTAATCCACTCTAATTTCTTTTTTTTAACTCTGGAAAGCTGCACCTAATTCGAGGTATTTATCATCGAATTTGAACAGCAAATCCAGACCACATCGAAGCCGAGCGTCGTAGGAGCGCAGAAAAGGCGGCTCCGCTATCATATCCGACCGAAACGCCCCGTGGCGACAACCGCGAGGAAGTTGAAAACCGAACGTCTGGGCCGGTCGCGGCAGCTACTAATACGTGACGCTGTGGCTGACCTGCATGTACGGCTATGTGTCGGGTCAGGATTTGCCGCGGCATGCTATTATTCAAACTTCACCCCACACGTTTTTACAGGGCGTTCCCGTCTGACACGCAGCGGGATACGCTCGGTCTCGATACTTTCGATTGAGCTTTCGAATTTGACGATGAGCGTCTCAAATTAGGCGCGATTTTGAAGATATTTAAAAGACGGGTGTGCATGGAAATATCACGGCCTCCAAATTTGCCGTGAAAGGCTAAACCCAATGAGCGCGATTTTGTGTGCGACACCGACGAGCCAAGGCTTCGAGCGACGGATCGGGCCGTCGCGTGAACAAATCGCTCGGTCTTGTCGCGAAATCGCTCAGTTCTGCAAATCTAGAATTCGTCGCTCGTCGCCCGGAAGTGCTATGAGCGACTAGCCAATAGCGCGAAGCCGGAACTGGATGTACCTAACTCAAGTAGTTCCCATTGTCGCACGGAACGAGCAAACGATTGAATTTCTATACGTGCAAGGATAAGAACCTACTGCAGGACTTTAAGAAATATTTTATGCTGCTTTTTACAGTAAAACACATCAACTTAAGTTAACAAAGCACGCGTCACGCTAGTTTCGGCGCCTATATTGCTGCCCTCATACCGGCAACACGGGGCGGACGTCGCTCGAAGTCATCGCACGCATGGGGTACAACTTGTAGGTGAGGAGCGAACGCGACAGCCATCTCCATGGCGTCGCTTGTCGCTGTCACGTGCAAGATCGCTTGCATGGGGTTTATACTTAAGACAACTGTCCCCAAGGCACTCATAAAGAGTTAATTACAGTTTTATTTTCTTAAGTAGTCTTCTGAAGCTCACGTTACTAGCGGAAAAATATGTCCTCCTCTACTAGGAACTCCTCTGCAAGAACGCCACGTTTCTTACGCTCGCTAATCCCTTATAAAATATATGTATAGTCTAAGAAAACGCACCCGAAATGCACAGAAAAGAGACCGCCAGCCCACTAAGCAAAGCAAATGTTGCTCCGAATAAAAGGCTGACTTTTGGTGATGCAAAGGGCGCTTGCAAGCTCTACTGGGACGCGATCGGAAGCCGTTGTTATAAACGGGAGTCCAGTTTGCGCTTCGAACAACCATTTCCGATCGCACCCCTGCTCTCTATACAAGTGTCTGAGGGCCGTGCACGCCCGTGCACACGGTACCAGAACCTGTGAGCGACCGCAAACGATTGTGCTCTACATAGGCTGCAGGACTGCTCCCGCATTGGTGCGCTTCCCTCGCCGTCCCTGATAACAGCTGGTGCCGATTGGATGGCCGGGTGATAGGAAGTTTTTCACTCCGCGGGAGCGTGCCGAGGAATGCCATTTGGGTCCCTCGGGCGGCGACTCTAATGACGCGGAGCAGCAGTGGCTGCGGCGGTTGGTGATCGATGGTTTTTCAATTAGGCCCGGGGCTTTGGCACTCATTTGTCGTCACTCGGCCTCCTCGCCGCTATAGTGTAGTTATTTAATTCTTTCGCCATTTGGCTCGGCGCTTAAGCGCTTCGCCGACAGTGCCTAGCTGACCTACCCACAGAGCAGACACGCATTTATGCGCTGCCGCGAAGTTCGGGTTATTATGCCGAGGTGTTTTTTTTTCCTTCATTTTCTCTCTCGCCTTCCCTCTGAGCGCGGTTCTTGTGGCCAGTTTGCATCGTTTCTCTTCTTCCCTCTTATTACTTTTGTTTTCACTGGGCTGAGAGAATTACCTCGTGTGCTTCGTAATTTTGGCTTAGCGCTGGAAGCCGGTGGCCCCAGAACCCGCGCTGGGCAGACGCTGTCGCCCAGGCTGTATCGTTTATATGCGACCGCCGTGATTTATGTACGTCGATTGGAACCAGCGCTTCCTGACACCGTATCGATCTGGTTCTCTCTTTTTGTTTTTCGGTTGTGTCAACTTGTACTCGCGTGAGTGTGTGGCCGCCACAAAGCGAGCACCGGGTTCCTTCGGTAAGAGAAGTAGTGTTACGTGCATATATGCCACACGGCGCGTAGCTCGCCCTGTTAAAGACACCGGGGAGAGATAGAGAAATAACGGCACAAGCATCATTGGTGTGCGTGAGAGAACGCGCGCATTATGGGAACACCCGACCTGGTCGAATAAATGCGTCAATTAACTGAAAGTGTGATCGCTCGTTGCACCAAATGTAGTCACTGTTAGTAAAGCCTAAGTATATATGGTCGTCCGGTTCCTTTATATACAACGATGTCCCGAATACGCAGAATAGGGTTGCATCTGAGTCCGAAATCATAAAGCTTTCAATAAGTAAGCTGCTTTTGCCGCTAGATGGCCACCTTCACTAATATTATGTCCAGCATCCCGAATGGCCTGACAATGCCCTTTCGAACACCTATAATGGAAGAACACTTTTCGTGCATGCAGGCCCTGATGATCTGGGCCCGTATTCACCAGACGTACTTTGCGCTAGAACTCTTTGCGCTTTTCTGAATATATCATTATCACAGGCGGCCAGCTAACGGCAAACTGGACTTACAAAAGAAAAGATTCGTGAATTCGGCTCCTTATCTCAATTGTAAGAAATGTACCCGTGGTGTTCAGGTATGAATATTTTTCATTCGCTTTACAGATGGGTCCACGCTTAAAGGGCCTCTGAAACCGTTCGGAAAAATTTTGTGGACGCATAAAGTACAGCTAAAGTTAATCATTCGCACCACAGCTTGTGTGAAACGTCTCATATTAGGAGAGCTATGGACAATTACAAGTTGCCTCCTCCAAGTTCATGCATTTTCTCCTCAACTTGTTCGCCGAGAGATCGGGGCTAAGCTCCGCCTTCACTGGTTCTGCGTCATGATGGCACGTCGTGTCGTCGACTTCCGGTTCCCTAGGCATGAGCCCACGAAGCCTCTCCAACCTCTCCGGCAGCTGCTTGGCAGCAGACCCCAAACGAGAGCTATCGAAGCAGCGTGCGTTGCGAGCATTCTATCCAAGAGCCCAACGTGTCTGGTACTCCGGCAGCCACAGGCAAGCTGGGTGTTTCGGCAGATGGCTGTAGGTGGGAACTCAAGCAAACGAAGTAATTTTAGCGCAGGCGTACGTGAGTGGCCTTATCGGTCTGCACGGTGCAGCCACTTGTTGGCACAGGGCTTAACCAGCCAAACAAAGGGCTAACATTGTTCTAATCAAGTGTAAAACATTTTAAACGTTTACAAAAATAACGTGTTGATGATTACACTCCTGCGAAAAATTCACACCAGCTGCAAAGAAGAATACATTTCGTTACTGCTACTGTGTATGGTGGAGCTCTGTGCCACCAGATGGCTGCACCGTGCAGACCAATCACATTTGAGCTTCTGCTCATCCCGATAAACAGCACAGTCAAGCGGCAAGACCATGTCCCCTTCCGCTTGCGTTTGCCCTAATACTGAACTCGCGAAACGCTATTGCGTTAGTAATCTTCCAGTGTAAAGTGACGGCCGCAAACGCGCAAATCTTGGCGCCGATCGGATAGCGGCAGTCCGACGCGCTGCAGCCAGTGCGCTCGTCTGCCGCATTGCAGAGGGACACGATGTTGAGGCTTGACATATTGCCAGTCGCTATGTTTGCAGCCCACAACCCAACAAAGTCGAATCATAGTGTTCGCGAAAAGACTGAGACCGACTATAAGCGCGGAGCTCTCGTTAAAGTGGAGTACGTAGTAACACAAGCAGACGACGCTTGAGTGTAGTGAGAAATTGTCCTTGTTCATTCTCTTCATGTTACTTTCTTTTTATAGAAACAAATTAACTAACATCCCAACAATTACGAACAACATTTTTCACCATAAAGGAGGAAAAATTATCGATGACGCGCCCTGGGCAGCCAATCGGATAGCTCGCTCTAATGATGTCATATAGGTGATTTACGTCATATGGGCAGGGGCCGCTGAAAATTCCGCTGAGCAGTGTGCTACGATCGGCAGCGATGTACATATTTAAAACCTTGTAATAAATTACACGCTTTACGCGGATCACTTAGATACGTCAATTAATGATCAGAAGGACCTACTCTGACGAGTCAGTACGTTTGTAGAAAATCCTCAAAATTGTTTCAGGGTCCCTCTAACGGAATGTGTTCATCAATACTGTGCGTGGACCCACCATGGTATTTCCTACTCTTTTTTTTTCTTTTACGGAGCACCACTACCACATTTGTCTACTCATCCTTCTTGAAACATTGCACGAGAAACACTTTCCAGGATGAACGGAGAACAATGTTTCTGCTGCAAAACAAAACTAAACGCATGCGTAAGAATCTATAATATTTTGTGTTTAGTGAAATAGAACCTGTATGCCCGCTTGCCTTTTCTTAAGAGACACGGATATGAAGTAGGATAGCGTAATGATTAAAAATAAGAAGGAATGATAAATCATAATTTTAATTAGTAGATTGCACAAACAGGAAATCATGCAAATGAAATTAAATTATGCATGCGAAGGACGGATTAGACCGCACAAAGAAGAAGATAAAAGCATGCGCTTTTCAGCTATGCAAGTGAGCGTCATATAGTGGCGCCAGAGAAACCCAAAGAGAGATAAAAATTTCCATTTTAACCCAAAGAAAATTCACAGTCCTCAAGTATCGAAAATTTCCGTAGTTTTCGCGAGCTAGCATCACGACAAGAAGAAAAAAAAAACATTGACTGGCGCTTGCCAACAGAGCCAATGTGGACGGAGTGGCCGACACAGCCGCCGAAAATTGAGAAAAATTGACTTTCTCCTCTTTGAAAGAGACAGCTTCTAGCACAGCGGTGAAGCGGAGGTCTCTGGCGTCGTTTGAAACTGCAGTGAAAGCAGGCCGTGCTGCTGTCGCTGCATTCTTCAAATTTGCGAAACTGCACCACGTCTTTCCCCTCGTATATACAGCATCCGTCAAGATGCTGTTTTCTTCACTACGTCTCTGAATCTTGGCTGCTTTTCTTTCCCATGCGTTGCCTTCACCTTAACTACAACTATGAACTGAGGGTTCGTAAAATCTTCGAACTGCTTCAGTTGCAAGGCTTCTCGAGGCAGTTCAAGGGCATCTGGTGTTATCTGAATTGCAGCATCGTGTGTAGTACGTCCTCGTTACCGTATATAGGCGGCAGTTACAACGCCCCGCGCCGAGAAAAAAAAATAAGAACTGAAGCACGCGCCTTAAAATGCCATGTCCAATGTGCCGTATGGAACATGGATAGTTTGCAGCAAAGAAAAATTACCGAAAACACGGGATTTGGATTGTGTAAGCGCCTTTCGCAATGGCGAAAAAATATTTCTTTTTTTTTTGCTTGTCATGCGCATAGGGAAGATCTGTTGGATCCTCGCTATCTTAAGACCACTATTTTCATAAAAAGAGAAACGAGGGGAACATGCTTTCAGTTAGTTGATGAAGGCACAGCAGTAATTCATGGTAGCCGCAGGGCTTTAACAATTGTAGTTGGGTAATTGCACGCCAACTGTCCCAACGTTGGCGCTCGACAATCAGCGATTTCTTTTAAAAAATTGAGGACTATCTATTTAAAACAAGAAGTCTTTCTGTAAAACTTTCTTCCGAAAAAACAATCTTCAGCACCGCTAGGAACATGTGAACTTTTTTTTTAGAAAGCTCGAAAGTGTGAGTCGTAAAACGCATTGTCAAAAAAATGTTCTCTTCATAAATTTGGTGAGCACCAGATTTTCCCTTGAGAATGAAGATAGCATTTTCACTTAAAAAAGGTGTTATCGATCCTTACGTTTCCGTGAGTTTTTTTATACGGAGCTAAATATGCAAAATTTGGTGCTAATCGGGAATTTTTCGCAGAAAGATAACTTTTACGGAAAGGTTATATTTCACAGTAACTAATTGCGAGCAAGTTGTACTCTAAGTGAAAAGTAATTTGGGACAAATATAATTTGAAATGGCTTGTACAGCTGGCGACAAAATAGCAAAAAAGTTAGTTTTAGCCTATGCTTAGTCGTAAATTTAGCATTGAGGTGGTCAGGTTAAAAATACGCTAAATAGTGTGTCTATTAGAAACATTCATTGTCAACAAACTGAGAAACATTTATTAAATAACTTTTTGTTTTAAGGAAGAAAAACATTTCTGAATTTGTGTTATACCGGTCTCTGTGCTTGCACGTGTCTCCCCTTCGTAGGAAAGCGTCCTAGCGGTAAGTAGAACTTGCCCGGACGCAAAATTTCCTGAGTTGATGGAGGAGCACCTAGACAAGATGTTCAGCTCCTCAATTTCTTACTTGAGAGCATTATTTATTAGAAATTATTAGCCTTGCCAATAAAAAACGCGAGCTCCAATAGAGCGCATTTAACCAGATGTCACCCTACACTGACGGCCTGCATAGCATCGTCACGCGGCAACGGAAGTTACGCCGGTGAGTACAGAGCGCAGTTAAGTACGCTAAGATTTAGAAATCGGCGAGAACTTTGTGAATAAGAAAACAATCTGTTGCTTTATTACGGCAAATATGTAGCAAATATCAGCCAACACAATCATGTTTTAGCGGCCATGTTAGCAATGATGTTAGAGGAGTGATGTCGACTCATCATTAAATGTTTTGGCATGCTTAAGTTCAAACTACTGCATTTCAAAAGTTGATGGAAATAAATAAATACGTTTAGTTGCTCGCCCTGTCTGACTTTCTTGTTGTTAAATGTTAAATTCAGACCGAATGAGTCAGTGTGCTGTCCTTTGGGCAGCGCAGGATTTAATATCCAGTCTTAGATTATCAAGTCTTAGATTAGCTTATGCAGGTTATGTCGTGGAAAAAAATTTGTAGCACCACTTTTGCACAATTATACGCATTCAGTAGTTATACATATTTCTATAGTCCGCAAGAAAAATGAAGCGAGAAATATTTTATGAGCTTAGGAAATGCCAACCTTGCACTGGTGTCAGTACGCCAGCTAGTCTAGATATTTGGGCTTGTTGGTGCAACATTTTACAGTTTTTCCTGTAACGCAAAAAGCACAAGGACGTAGAAGAGAACACTTTCCTTGCACGCACACAATTTTCTTGCACACACAAGAGCAAAGCTCTCGTGTGTGCCTGTTTTCTCTCCTAGGTCCTTGTGCTTATTGCGCTTCAGGAAAAACTGCAAAATGCGACATACAGATTTCGAAAGTAGATATTGAGGAAGACAAATTTGTGAAACTTTTCCGCGAACCTGGAAATATAGAAGGCGCTGGTTAGCTCTTGTTGCTCACGTCTTTGAAGAGCGTAAATATAATATATTAACACATCTTTACACTAAGTACGTAGATCGAATTCACATGTATACCAATGGATCATGGTGGAAACAAGGCTCTACATCTGCTTTTTTTATAGCCGCATACCAAGAGAACAGAGCTTATAAGCTTTGCAAATTTACAACAGCCACACCGGCAGAACTTTACGCAATACTTTACGCTTTACGTTACATATGTCAGCAGTCAGAACCACTTGGTTGGGTAATTGTGAGTGACTCACAAGCCTCATTGCTGTGCCTAAATCAAATCAGCTTAAGAAAAGCAAACAGCACATTGACATACGAACTACAGAACACATATGCCATAACCATGGATCTACGAGGCGACATAACTTTCCAGCGCATTCCAAGTCACTGTGAAATCATAGGAAATGTAGCATGGCACGTGCAGCACATCAAGAGAATGAATTATCATTACTTCCACTAGCGGCAAGTGATGCGCGATTTCTATTGAACAAAGTATGCAGTAGATTGTCCAAGAAAACTTAGTTCATAAATTATGCAAAGAACTCTCCATTATACAATACAGATCCTGGAATATTATTCAATATTCCGCTTAAAATTAGTCGATCTGTTTAAACAGCAGTTCATCGGCTTCGACTAGGCACTGCCTATACTAAAAGCTTCCTGTGTAGGATAAGAAAAACTAACAGTTCTACATGCTCATATGAAGAGGCTGAAGAAAACATAGAACGCCTTCTTCTACAGTGTAGAAATCACGAAGCTCCCCGCAAGAACCTCTCGAAAAAACTACATGACTTCGATCGACGGCCACTAAGCTTGAGAAATATTTTAGGTCCATGGCCAACAAAAAAACTTCATACCACCGCTGCGCGCGCCTTAGTACAATTTGTGGAGGAATCCAAACTATCACAAATATACTACGTCATACAAGAAGTTATTGCTCGCATCGTTATTGTTAAGAGGCACCCTTAATTACATGCTCATTGTGCATCCGTGTTCATGTAGCAGCTGTATTTGTTGCATTTAGAGTGCGGCGCTCAAGTGCCCAACATCTCCTATGTGAAAATAGTGGTTTTGTGAATATTTATACTGTGTGAACTCATGTTTTGCATGTGAACAATACGGTTTTATTAATACTTATGCCGCGTGAACTGTTCTGTTGAGCGAAGATTTATTTATATGGCAGTACTGAGACTTAGTACGTGAATGTTCGTTCATGTGTTTATCTGTCCAGTTTGGTGACTGTTGGCAACTTTTCGACGATAACTACCATGTAAGAGAAGGAGTAGCCGGTGCCACACATAGGCACCAACCACTCCTTACGCACATTAATTAAAATATATGTATTATATGATCACACTTTTTTGATGCCACGAAGTCGAGAACACTTTCCGACTCCTTTTCGAATGGTTATTGAGCTCCAAAGAAGAAAGAAGAACACAAGCGAGTATACAAAGGAAACTGGACAAGCTGCCCTTTACCGGACGCGAAATGCTCGGACGGTGCTTAGGGAGTCAACAGCTGCAACGTGGGACAATTTTCTAAAATGACCCCTCGCCTTGTTCGGGCATTGCAAATTGAAAAGCGGGCTGTGTAGATAACGCGCTGACGGCCACGCCTGCAAAGTATAACCACAGAACACCTATACAAACTTAGAGAAGGGAGACTGTACCTTCCACAGTGCTACGGAAATAAGCGTAGCGGTGGCGTCGTGAACTAAAGTATGCGACCACGGGTGGCGCTGTATAACAGGAAACGGAAACGGGGTTTTGCACAGTTTACCAGGTGTTCTTTTTAGTAAAGCAATGAAGGGGGCTAGTTGGTGAACGTTCATGGTTATATTGCGCTCAGTTTTACACAGACGATGTTAAGGAAGGACAGGACGGACGTAGCGCAAACTACCAACTGTTTATTACTGTTAAATAACACGCTTATATACAAGGAAATATGGCGCGGGGGGGGGGTATAAACGATATGACAAGTTCACGGAATGTGAACATAGTTCGGGTCGGGCATACGTCGTTCACTGGCACCCGTTCGCCCTGGCAAACTCGACCGCAGCTTTGATAAGCGCGATGGATGGAGTGCTTCCGCACATTTCTTTTTCTTTAGCTATCGCACGCGCCTCCCGTATTTCTCCCTTGTATATATATATATATATATATATATATATATATATATATATATTCTTGTATGTAAGCGCGTTATTTCACAGTAATAAACAGTTGGTAGTTTGCGCTACGTCCGTCCATGCCCTGTCCTTCCTTAACATCGTCTGTGTAAAACTGAGCGCAATATAAGCATGAACCAGGTGTTCTGTTGCTTTACTGGGTTTCTGGCTGCTGCGCCTAGATCGTGCTCCCGCCAGTTTAGTTGCTGTGTAACAAACGTAGCGCCTACATGTAGGCGCTACGTTTGTCACACAGCAACTAAACTGGCAGGAGCACGATCGAGGCGCAGCAGAATACATATAGCGCTGAGTCATATCGAGTTAAGGCACACTCTGAACTGACTTTTAAGGGCATTTCAAGCGGTTTTTCGCTTATTACGCCACCGTTACCCCGAGTTGTGCCGCAGCGCTCCAGCTGTTGCATTTCGTGTAGGGCTACTGAGAGAATGCGGCTTCCAGATGGCACGATGGCCTCGACTGGAATAAACGCACACGACACCAAAGATGGAGTAAGCCTGAAAATATTTTATTTGCATTTTACAAGTACAACAAAAAGCACACACCTACGCATCCACACAAACGCGGTTACATAGTCAAGAACATAGTCAAGAAATGGCTCATTAATAAGGGTAGCACAAACGCAGAAGAAAGAAGACCTAAGCTACAAAACGTACGGTCGGCTGCTAAGTATAATAATTTCCCTGTCACCGCGTGTCACTTTTATACAGCATCTTTACAGCACTACCAGGCCGCGTAGTTTGGCGGAAAGAACGCAACAGCTTACGGCCGTCAGCTGCCTCTTCCTTACGGGTGTCATAATTATCCTAATCTCCGCATCAACGTCGTGCAAGTCCGCATACAGGTATCTGTATCTGAACCATATGTGCCAGCTTAATACACGTGTAGTGAAATTATGATAACCACTGCGTCTTATCAAACGTATTGGTTTTGCAGATGCGCATTACAGCTGACGGAACGACATACTGTAAGTGAAGCACAAGAGAACAAGGACAAAAGGAGGATACAACACTTGAAGAAATGAAGAATTATTAGGCGTACAGCAAACAAGCGATGACGGAGAACAAACAATGATGCATCGGGTGTTCTGTGACATCGGTTTGCGTACTTGTGGTGTTATGGAGATCAACGGTATAAAACGTACCTTCAAGCGTACTCCCTCAACCTCCGCCGCATGCATTATGATAATCAACGCCTAAACAAAATGAGGTACTATTCTTTGCCAAGAGTAGACCTTTTTACAGCAAGTCTATGTAATGACTCGCAGACGAAACCAGCGTGCTTTCGAAAATGTTTTACCGCCGTAGTATTTGAACGCCAACGGCCAGGAAACACATCGATACCAAGAGGCTGTCGGCTGTCGGTGGTTAATCAAGTACAAAAACCTTGACGCTATGACTAAAAAGCAGCTTCAACAATCAAATTAAAAAAAACTGCCTATTTGCCTATTTGCCTGAGGTAAAAAAAAAAACATCCTTAGACAGGTCGATTGTTTAATTCAATGGTTTGTGTAAAGTAAAAAGTTCAGCATGTTCAGCGCCCCTAGCAGAAAAAGCACAAATTAAAGTATGCGACCAAATTACAGTAGCTCCACTCGCGCGCTTACGCTGAAACACGCCTTGATTGATTTTTCGCCCTCTGTGGACATTTGCTGAACTTGAGAGTGTGCGGGGCCTGGTATAACGCCATGTTACGCCGCGAAAACCTCTGAAATCTCCAATAAAAGCCCGCACACTCTCCTTCCCGAAGGAGCAGTTCGGCTCGCCAGCGGTATGGCGGGATGAGTCGGACTCTTCCCCATCACAAGCATGACGTGTCAAGCGCTCATATAGCCACCACGGGCCGTATAACGTAAAAAATAATTATTTCTGGCTTTATTACAAACTCCTGACGCCAAATTTAGGCAACTGCCAACATATTCATCGGGCGGTAACCAGTATCATGGCTTGAAAAGCTCGACAAAGCACTCTCCCCCTTTATAGGAGGTCACTTTTGTTTCATTTGACAGGAAATAACATTGCCTACCTCGACAGGTTTTTCTTATCTGATTGGCTGACAAGAGGCAAGGCACGCGCAATAGAGGAGAGGGTATCGATGGCTTCGAGGTAGCGCAGCGAAAGTAAATCACCGGCTAAAGCTCTTTTGGTGCATAACGTGGTGCCGGCATCTGTGACTGGTCCGCTGCGCCTTGCTTAGCTTGCGGTGGCTTGTCGGAAATCGCGGTGGCCTGCAATCGAAGGTTAAAGGTACCACTAAAACAGATCCTCAGTGCAAGTTGGCAGAATGGTGTCGTATACGTGCCGAAAGGGCTCGACAGCGCTATACTGGGTTCAAAAATGTTTAATATACACGCAGACAAATCAATTGTGTCCAACTGCTCCGAGTAGCCAGTGCTTGAGCGATCGATGAGCAGTCATATTTTATTCCTTTTGGAAAAGGGCAGCCTCCAAATATTCGTAAACAATTTGCAGTTTCGTTCTTTATATTCATGTACATTCAGTGTGAATGAATGAATGAATGAATGAATGAATGAATGAATGAATGAATGAATGAATGAATGAATGAATGCTAGAGTTGAACGTGCCACAACCACGATTTCATTATGAGACACGCCGTAGTGAGGGAGTGCGGGTTAGTTTTTACCTCCTGAGGTTGTTTAACATGCCCCCAGTACACGGGAGACGGGCGTTTTTGCATTTCGCCCTCATGTAAATGCGGCCGCCGAGATTCGATCCCGCAGCCTCGTGCTTAGCAGCTCAACACCAAAGCCGCTAAGCCACGACGGCAGGTCTATCTTCGGTGTGTGCACGTCACTTCGACGTGTGCGCTTTTGTGGTTCAGTGACGTCAAGTGATAGACAGGTGAAGAGGGCGCAGCTCAAAAGATTTTTACCAAGAGCGGAGGGCTAATGGCGGAAATGTCGTAGAAGGGTTAATTTTTTTTCATCGCCTAACCATTTCTTTTATTTACAAATACTGCTGTCTTCATACGAGACATGGCCAAAAACTTAGAATATACAAGAACACGTTTAGAGAATATAACAGGTTAAATGGTCATACAGAAGAGGCAAAACAGGTTTACAGAATGCAGATCAAGCGTAAGAATGCTAACAAATACTAACACGACATATATTTTATCACTTCTGCAGAAAATTGTCCAGAGGGCAGTGAACTAACGGATCCATCAAGCTTGTTCCACAATTCAATTGTTGACGGAAGGAAACAAAATTTAAAGCAGTTCAGTTGCGACGTAAGCGGGACAGTGTTGATCGCATCAGTGCATGTGGTTCTGAGGACAGAGCTGGTGACGAAAGATATAGACACATGAACAGAAGAACTGACATATTTGTGAAGCATGATAAGCCGATCACATGTGTGTGTCTAAGCCAGCGACTGCAGGGAAAGCAGCTGAGCAGGCGAGGAGGGTAAGAAATGGCGATCGTAGCTGCCGTATACAAATCGCATCGCTCTTTTTTCTTGTACAGCTTCAAATTTACCTATGTCACATTGATGGTGAGGGGAGCATATTATAGAGGCGTATTCAAGTATAGATCGAACTAGCGTTTTGTAGGCGGTGAGTTTGCACTCTGGAATATTTCAGCGGGCGATTCACGTAACCAAGCCTCTGAAGCGCTTTTGAACAGGCGAGGTCAACGTGTTTGTGCCATTTTATGCACAAACAAGTTGTGCCAAGTATCTTGAAAGTGACTTCAAGATACTTAAATTCCTTAACGCCCTCGAGGTATTTGTTTCCCTTACTGTAAGCGAAATACAAAGGCTCTCTTTTATTAGAAAAACTCATCGACACTTTTTTTTTAAATTAATTGAAATTTTTCAGGAATGGCTCAGGCGGCAAAATGAAGCAAAAACGCTGTTTAACTCGAGTTGGTCTTCGATGATTGTAACATTTGTATAAAGCACACAGTGGTCAGCATACATACGAAACTTCACTCTAGTGTTACTAATGATTTACTAATCATGTGTAATCCGTGCGTATACATCATATCATAGGGGGGGGGGGGGGCTTCGCCGTTTTCGTGACATCGCAAGACATACAGGTGAAGTGGTGGGTGCCTCAAGAAATATTTGACCAATCGTGGGGAACTGCTGGCACAAATGGAACAGAAACCATTTGGAATAGCTTCACGTCATAGGCAACCCAGAAGTGTTTGCCAAATTCCTGGATACCCGCGAAATGCAGAGCGCGGAAAACCGCTTCTGATAGTTCCCTGTAGAGCTATAAAGCAAGGGAGAAAAAAAAAAGAGGAGGCGGTGGACGAGGGAGCAGGAACCCTGAGAAAAAAATGATGTCAGTCATCGGTTTCATTACAGCAGAAAACAGAAGACATTACCCTGGTGCCGAAATACCGAAGGTTTTCTTTCCAAGTGACATATGCCGTTGGCCGCCTGCCTTTACTAATGACATGTACAGCGTCAAAATTGACTGCCATTTTCTCTTACGAACAAGTCTAGTGTAAGAGGATTTTGTTAATTCCTCCCCTGGTCTATCTTGCTGGGTCGGAATAGCGTAATGATTCTGTTTTGATGTTTTTCCTTTTCGCCCTACGATAGTAGTGCTTGCGACGCTACGCTTGCGCTGTCACCGATACCAGCCAACCGTGAACGGTGAATGATAAAGGAACAGCTTCGAGTAAAAGGAATCTTACGTTTTACCAGTTCAGGATTCTTGCACATTTAACGTGCTTTAAGATCTCTCTAGAGCGCTCGTGGTTGGGAAGGTTGTAGATAGCATTGATAGTCCATACGCTGGAATTGAGGCCATTAAATTGAATTTTGTGAGCTCGATGACCACGTGGTGTACCGAGAGCTTTGGGTGTTTGAAATGCACGCAATGGCGTAGTGTGTAGCGACGTTGATAACTGTGGGCGAATAATTCGAGGACGGAGAAGAATCGCGACGTAACAATATGATGTGTGCTGGAAATAAAGTATCGGGCGCGCGTTCACGTTAAACAGTCTGATATGCAATTGTTGAAAGTGCTAAACGTGCTCCTAAAGGAGCAAACATGTTAAGTGGCTTCACTAAAGTAATACACATATTCCGGCTGTCTAGTATTATGAGACTATTGGGAAATCACAAATATTGAAATAGCCTTTTCGCGTTTTCGTTGGAATTATTTACTACAACCTGAAATATCTGTCTGAATCTTGTAAGGGATACGGAGCACACTAGTCGATACCTCTATCATAGCAAATTGTTTTGCTCGGCTAAAAAATACGTGCAACTTGAAAAGTTTTTCATTACCTTGCTAAATTCCCCATGTTGTTGGGAACAGGCTTTCTGGCAGCAGGGAAAGATTAAAAAGATGCAACGAAAAGCAATGTTCAATCTATATGTGCGGCTAAGCGGGTAGACTCTATACATATGTTACCTCGTTGGACTTACCATTCATAGTCTATTTACATACTAATTTGGGACAAACAACATTGTCTCAAGAAATGAAAGAAAAAAAGCTTAAAACATGCTTCTTTCCAGCTTGCGCTTTGTCATTAGACGTTAATGCTCAAATTTTTAGTCCTTACTCGAATCAGGTGTTTCGAACGGGTTGACCTTGCGCGTTCCGTTTAGGGGAGGAAAGTCCGTCGAATGCGTCTCACTAAGCTGTTGTTGGGTTCAGGAGGAGGAGGAATAAACTTTTATTTTGGAAACAGTTTTCCGGGGTAAGCCCTGGTTCAACTCTTGGTGGGAGGTCTCCTCATTCCAGGAACCCTCTGGCCTTCGCTGCTTCCTTGGCCCTGGCAACGAGACGTCGTTGTTGTTCCAGGTCCTCGGAGACTAGCTTGGCCTCCCACGTTTCCATGAGGTCTTCGCTTTGTCTGGCGTTGCAACAGTCTCTCGGTGAAGGCAATGCGTCTTTGTCCATATGCCATGGACATTCGATGATCAGGTGCGCTAAGGTGTCCGGTACGCCGCACGTTGGGCAGTGGTATCCTTGTAGCGTTGGGTACAGTCTATGCATGATGATTCCGTGGATATAAGTATTACTTTGCAGTCTTCTGAGTGTAGTGCTTTCTTCTTTGTTGAGCTTTGGGTGAGGTGGTGGGTACACCCTGCGTTCCAGCCTGTGATGTTGAAGCATCTCTGAGTACGTGATGGGTACGGTCTCTGCCTCCGCTGGCGCAGACCGGACGTCTCGAGAGTAGGAAGGGTTGGCCCGGCAGGTGTGGCCTCGGGCCGCGGCGTGTGCCGCTTCGTTCCCCTCCAGCCCCTCGTGCCCAGGAACCCATGTCACGCAGGTGTAGGGGATCGGAGCACTGCGGTGCTTCAATAGCTTCAGTGCTTGTGTTGACACGCGACCCTTAGCGTAGTTTCTGACGGCTGCTTTAGAATCGGAGAAGATGACAGCTGCGTCCATGCACGTGGTAGTCGCTAGGGCGATCGCTGTCTCTTCTGCAGTCTCGGGGTTTTGTGCACGGACTGTGGCAGACGCTAGCTCTCTGCCCTGAGAATCTACGACGCTCAGGGCGTAAGCGTTTCTTTGCGGGTATTTGGCTGCGTCGGTGTATCTGGCGTCCGGATCTTGCCTGTGTCTTCACCATAGTGCATCCACTCGGGCTTGTCTTCTTTCCTTGTGGTACGTGGGGTGCATGTTGCGTGGAATTGGGGCTATGCACGGGGATTCGCGGATGTTCGCAGGAATTTTTTCTTTTCGGTCCGTGGTGGCTATAAAGGTTTCACCGTAGCTCAGCCGTTGCATCACTGATCTTCCGGTGGGCGTGAGCTTCAGTCGTTCTAATTGACTGGCTTTGTGAGCTTCAGCCAGCTCTTGCCAGGTGTTGTGTACGCCCATCTTGAGAAGCCTCGTAGTCGAAGCCGTAGATGGTAGGCCCAGGGCGATTTTGGTGGCTTTCCGTATTTGAATGTTAATTTTTTCTACCTCTACATTCTTCAGCGCGAGGTAGGGCGTGCCGTATGTTATTCGACTGGTGAGGAGTGCTTGCATCACGCGTAGCGTGTCCTGTTCTTTAAGTCCGCTTCTATGGCTTGCAACTCTCCTGACGAGATGCGTGAGCTGTGATAGCGTTCGCTGTTGTCGCGGGAGGGTGGCCGCCCCGGACCCGTCTTTGTGTATGTGTAACCCTAGAACTCGTAGGGTTTCCACTTTTGGAATGGGCGTTCCATTGAGGGTGACGTTAGGATCGGGTTCATCGTAGCCGGGTGGTCTGCCTCTCGTTCTTGACTTGAGGACGAGGTGTTCGGACTTCTCGGGAGCACAGCAGAGGCCGAATTTGTGCAAGTAGCTCTCGATGGTATCTACTGCTTCCTGTAGGCATGTTTCTTGTGTTCCAGTGTTTGAGGCCCTTGTCCATAACGTGATATCATCTGCATAGAAAGCGTGTCTTACGTCTGGTATCGCGTCAAGGAGGCCGGGTAGTTTGATCATTGCGACGTTGAAGAGCAACGGCGATATGACCGAACCCTGCGGGGTGCCTTTTCTCGGTAGTCGGAAGCTGTCGCTGCGCAGGTTGTATATTCCAACGGTGGCCGTGCGGCCCGTGAGGAAATTCCTGACATAGTCGTATGTCCGGGAACCGCAGCCCACGTCTTCGAGGTTGCAGAGGATAGCTTCGTGACTGACGTTGTCAAAGGCTCCCTTTACGACGATGGCTAAAATCGATGATTTGCTTCTGGTACTCAGGTGGTCGATGAGGTCTTCCTTGAGTAGAAGAAAGACATCTTGCGTTGACAGGTTCTGCCTGAAGCCGAACATAGTGTTTGGAAAATATCCGTTGTCTTCGAGGTACGAGGTTAGCCAGTTGTGAATCATATGCTCGAAAAGTTTCCCTACGCACGAGGTAAGGGAAATTCGGCGCAAGTTCTCGATGCTGAGCTGTTTATTTGGTTTGGGGATCATGGTAATCTCCGAGTGCTTCCATGCAGCCGGTAGCTTTCCTCTCTCCCAGCATTCATTGAAGTACTGGAGCAGGGCTGCGGTAGCCTGCTGCGGAAGGTTCCGAAGATGCTTGTTCATGATCTGATCTTTGCCCGGGCTGGTGTTTCTTGTGAGCGTCGATAGTGCTGCAGAGAGTTCAGCATGCGTGAAGGGTTGGTCAAGGTCGGGGTTTGGTTTGCCACCGTAAACTTTGTCATATGCCGTCGTATTAACGGGTGGGTCGCCGCACAGCTTCTTCTGAATTTCGAGGAGGAGGTTCTCTTCTGATCCGGCGTGGTTGTGCACGAGCCTACAGAGGTTCTGTCGCTGCTGCGTCTTCGTAGGGACGTTGTCGAGAAGGGCGCGCAGGAGATGCCACGTCGTCTTTGTGCTCAGGGTTCCCTGGAGTTTGTCGCAAAATGCGTGCCAGTTCTGTCTTCATAATCTCTCCGCGTATGCCTGTGCTTGCTCGGTAAGGAAGGCAATTCGCTTCTTTAATTTCTTGTTTAGCTTCTGTCTCTTCCACCTCTTGAGAAGAGCTCTTCTGGCTTCCCAGAGGTGGAGGAGATGCGTGTCGACGGCTGGCACTACTTCATTCAGCTGTATTGTTTTCGTGTGTCGTTCTGCCGTGTCGAGGACTTTCTCCAGCCAGTCATCTATGTTCTCGATGGTGGTCTCGACATTGTTGGGTTCAGGACAAAAAAAAATATAAAGAAAAAGAAACCTAGTATTGCCTCCTAACAGGATTTTAATTTTGACCATTCCCTACACTCGCAGCAGCCTTCACTGTATAATGGCATTTGTTGGCCTTTAGCACCAGAAAGGTACAACTGCACCATTGTTCAGAGATCCTCAGAGAGGTCCAGGTTAACTTGCACCACGTCATGCTTCTAAAGATGCACTCATACTATTGACGGAACTACCCATTCAGTGCGCTGACGAACGTGGCGCCACTAAGTCGAACCTGATTTCACACAGGTGGAAGTTCACCGCTGTATTGATTGCGTATCGGCCGCGGCATGCGCTCTTCCGCGGACTGAGTCACTGAATGGGGACGCGATGTGAATCCAACTTTAGCGTGGGCTCAAGACCAAGTAGACGGACGCTTTTGTATTCTTCATCCATCAGAAGGTAGCCCCATGGCCAGAAATTGAACCTGCGATCTTAAGCCTTACCAGCAGCAACACGTCGTTGGTTCCAGGTTACTGTAGCGCAACGCTAAACAACTTCATAGGTATCGATTCGGTTAAGAAGTTTCCAGACATATCTTTAGTATATATTGCGTTGATACTAAGTGAAAATTTGGAACACTCTCGCGCAAATGTTTTGCGCACAGACTGGTCTTCTCTTTACAACAATAAAGAATGCTAGTGAAGCCTACGACGAATTTCGGTCCATATTCAGTCGCCTATACAATTTGTCTTTCCCGCTTAAAACAAGAAAGGTAAAATACGCATTCTAAAGCCATGGGTGCCGCTACAGCCTGTTAGAATGATTAACAAAAAAAAATAGGAAGTTCAATAAATTTCTGCGTACGCGTCAGCAAAGCGACCTTGTTGCATTTAGAAAGTTAAGGAATATACTAAATAAAGAATTGCGAAAACCTAAAGCCCTCTATTACGAGAGACTTCTTGCAGCCATGCAGAGCAAAAATCCAGAAAAGACTTGGACAATTATCAATGGTGCAATCAGACAGGGAAATGTGAATCGCAGTTTGCGTGAAATAACCTTGAACAACGAAAAGGTGTCGGGCGTCCTTTTAACCGAGTGTTTCAGTAAACACTTTGTGAACATGATCATATCATCAAAAAATGCGGTCAGTGGTATAACTGTTAAGTGCATTTTTCTCGAGCCGACTGACGATGCTGAAATTTGTCGTACAATTTTCAGCTTAAAAATCAGCAATGCTGTTGATGGAGACGGCATTCAAATCAGACCTATAAAACGTGTAATCGATGTCATCCCAGTCCATCTCGTATTTACGTTTAACCTTGTTATGGAATCTGGCCATTTTCCAACAAGTATGAAGAAAGCAATCGTGTCGGTTATTTTCAAACGTGGTAACCGAAATGACCTGAGGAATTATAGGCATATTTGCATTTTATCCACATTTTCTAAGGGTCAAGAAAAACTAATTTCTTCTCACATTAACGATTTCTTTACGAAGAAGGACATTATTTCTGATTGTCAACATGGATTCCACCCGGGCTTTGTTACACAGCTGTTAAATAGCTTTGTTACGCCAAAAAGAGCTAATAATTATTAACATTGATACAGGAAAACTAACGTTGGGTATTTTTATTGGTTACAGCAAGGCATTTTATTGTTTAAGTAATCAAATTTCATTAGGTAAACTAGAAGGATATAGTATCCGTGGCATGGCGAATCAGTTGTTTCAATCTTATCTGTCTGGCCGGACGCAGTGCGTTGCTATCGAAAAATACAGCTCTTCCTATAGGGAAATGAAATCAGGTGTGCCCTAGGGCAACGCTACTAGACTAGCTTCAGTTTTAAAACTCGGCACCGTTGTGCGGAACCGCCATCCGCCCGCGCGTTCGTGGCGATGCAGTCGCGCCCGGCTTCAGTTCCTCACTAGCTTGCTACGCGGGCGGGCCGGACTAAGCACGTGGTGCAGCCTTGGTGTATTCTGTGGTTCGTTGTTGGCGGCGAATTTCAGCAAGCATGTCATCTGTGAAACTGTAGCCTTCGCCGAGTTTCTTAAGAATAGCAGCAGACGATGCCGACGTGCTTCGTACCTGGCTGCATAGGCCGCTATCGGAACGATGTCGACAGTTCGGCGCACCACTTTTTCTGTGCTTCCAGTAATGCGACGCTTCGCTCGGCGTGGAACAGAGCGATTCCTCGTGCCGACCGGGAACTCACTGCGAAATTAACGGCACGCGCTCGTGCCACTGCTCCCACGTTCGTCGTCGTCTTCCACAGCTGGCTGTGTGGCCGTTCATCTTTCCAGCGTAAAATTTCACTTCACTTCTGTCGTCGTAATGGGAAGGCCGCGTTTACGGGGCTATGAGCCATTGCTTAAGGAAGTATGAGCCACTCATGGTCATACGTAACGGAAAGAGTTAATTTTGAAGAAATTCAATTTCGAAGAATCACAAGCAGCAAATTGCAGGCGAAGGCTGCTAACCACGCCGCCGAGCAAACTCGAGACATCGAACGCAAGCGACAACTGCGGACATACCGTCAGTGACGTCGTTCTCTCTCGCAGCCGATTGTGTGTGCAACCTCATAACTGAGAAATACTTTAATATGGTATGGTATGAATAACTTTATTTAGGTCCTGAGGGATCAGTCTGGGACTGATGCGGGCCGCCCCCGCGTCGGTACAGAGAGGCCGAGCCACTCTGCCGTCACACGGGCCCTCTGGACAGTCCTGAGTTGGTCCGCCAGCACTTCACTGTGCAGCATCCGCTGCCACCACTGTTCACCTCGAGAACCATCACCGGCCAACGCCAAGCAGCGCCACAGCATGTGCTCTAAATCGAGCAAACCCCCACACTTACTACAATAGAGTGAAACCCCGCAGTCCGGATTAATTTTGTTCATGATGACCGGCTTAGGGTACGTATGTGTCTGCAGAAGCCTTAATGTAACGGCCTGTGGCCTATTGAATTTAGAATGTGGCAGGGGGAATGCTCTGCGCCCTAGGTAATAGTGCTTGGTGATTTCGTTGTAAGTTAACAACTGGTTCCTGTACTCAGGAGCGGGAGATCCAACCCCTTCAGGGAGTACACGGCACACTAATCCTCGTGCCTCCCTGTGTGCCACCTCGTTGAGGTTACGCGGGGCTCCCTCCACTGTCCCCATGTGCGCAGGGAACCAAGTAACTGTATGCGAAGTGATATCCCTACCCTGCAGCAGTCTGTTAGCCGGTTCCGCAACAAGTCCTCTCAAGATGGCTTCAATCGCAGATCGCGAGTCACTAAACACCAAAACTCTTCTTGAATCAATTAGCGCTAGAGGAATAGCCACCTGTTCGGCAACCCCGGGATCTTTGGAATGCCTTAAATACTTTAAAAAACTTTAATACTTTCATACCCTTTAAAAAAATACTTTAGTGAACCCTCGGGATTAACCCAGTGATAAACACAGGGGCCGCACGTTTCAGCTTCCATGATTAAGCATCTTCACGGAATAAAAAATCCGATTTCTTTTTTTTGTGTTTGTGGCTTGTGTGTACAAAGACCAACCTCATCTTTCTTTTTGTAACGCTTCTTTGGCGTGGTGAGAAGCTTCGGTGGGGATGAAGATCATCCTACAATCACGCACTTTGGCCAGATATTCAGGCTCGTGAGCTTAAACTGCGCGAAACGTTAAGACGACAGGAAGAAACAACATTTAGAAACGCAGCTTCTGCGCTTCGCTGTATGCGTTTCATCCTTTCATGCAGTTTACCCTTCTTTCAGTAGTAATGAACTGGCGCGATAAATCTTATTGCTGTAGGTGGATACCGCTTTCTCGTGGTATCACTAATTCGGAGAAGGGAGAACGCCAGCGAGCATGAAACACGCGCAAACTGCCCGTCCGCACGAGCTCAAGGCTGTGACGAGGCATCTGCAGTGGAGCCCGATGGAACAGCGTTGCCCTCTGGCGGCTGTCACAGAAGTGGCGACAGCGGCTGTAAGCGCGCGGGCGGGGAGTTTTACAACTGAAGCTAGTCTAGTAACGTTGCCCTAGGGTAGCGTTTGGTCCCGATTTGGTTTAATATCTACGTAAACGATATTGCTGAAATAGTAAGTGATATACGCTGACGATACGAGCCTAGGCTGTTTGTCTCTGGCAATGATCTTGATGATCTGTTACAGAGATCTCGCACTATCCGTTACAATTTGTCGAGTTGGTCTCGTGATAACGTTCTACCAATTATTAGATCCCAATCAAAGGTCATATTATCCAAGGCAAGAGGCAGACAGTCTTATTTAAACAAACAATTATTGTTGGATAGACAAGAACGGCACCGAGAGCGGCGCTGCTGCGCCGGCGTTGAGAGCGCCGCATGCGGAGCAAAATTCTATTAGCGGGTGGTACCCCTCTCCCATCTCTCGTTCGCGCCGCCTTGATTGCCTCCTGCACTGCGCGTGTTTGGGCACGTCTCGCGCCGCGCGCGGTGTGTGCGCGTGGACATTTCTTTCGAAGGGCGGTGTACAGTCTGTTTCACATTTAGGGGAAATCTCGAAGCGCATTGCATCGCGATGCGGCGAGCGCTTGAGTCAGGCGGCGGCAGCAGCTCGCGCAGACGCTCGAGGGGCAGGATCTTGAACGGCGTCGTCTGCTACGGCGGCACGCGCTGGCCGCATTGTCGAGAAACGTTCTACTGTCAGGTGCAGGGCGCCGATCACATCGTTACTGCGTGAAATGAGCCGGTATTCTTTGCTAAGCGTCGCGCTACGCCCACTGATATGCCTCGAATGTAAGTTCATCGCTGCATGGCAGTCATAGACGACGTACTGATTCCATACATTCTTGACGGCCCGTTTCTGGAAGGCGACTGTATATTCTAACGCGATAGGACGCCGATCCACACTGCTCGTGCTGTGCAAGTACTGCTAGAAGAGCGCGCAGTCACTCTCTTGGAGCGGCCGCCTCAATCCCCGGGCGCCAACATCATTTAAAATGTCTGGGGCTCGTTGAAAGTATCGCTGGCGCAACATCCCCTCTATCAGTCGCCCGAGGATAGGCTTCGATCCACCATCGTCAGCGACTGAGACGTGCTGCGAATGAACACATCCCTGATCAGGTCATTCTACACTTCACTGCCTTCCAGGATGAGCGCTGTCATCGCTGCCACTGGGGACATGACGAGATGCTAACTGAAGTTCCGAGCGTGACGTGTCCAATTCCCCACCGGCGGGCACGGTCTGTCTGGTGTAGCGAATGATTGTCGAGAAAAATCACTTCCAGCTCATTGTCTGAACCTAAAACGTTCATTTAATCGTGTCCGTTTGTTTCACCGTGTTCGACTCCCATTGTTGAGTGCTTTGTTTTCCTTTCGAGTCAAACAAAGACTGAGCACGTTGCGCGCACATCTTGGTGCGTTTTGTCACTGCTCATTACGGTAGCACACACAGTGAAGAAATGTACGTGCACACGCTCAGTAAAGAATATCAGCTCAGTTCCCGCAGTACCGATGAAATCGGTGCACTGCCCCTGACAGTACCACGCTTCCCGAAAATGCGGCCAGCGCGCGCCGCCGTAGCAGACGACGCAGATCACGACACCGCCCCTCAAGCGTGTGCGCCTGCTCGAGCTGCTGCCGCCGCACGACTCCATTGCTTGCCGCATCACGACGCAATACGTTCCGAGTTTTCCCCTTAGTGTGAAACAAACTGCACACGCTATATTTGCCTTTAAGAAGATCGGTACGCTTGACGATTATTTTTATGGCTGCAATGCGGCGAAAGGGCAGAGTCTCCTTAACCATGTAAGGGACGCTGAACAGGTAATTGGAAACGACATCGTATGTGCCGCCGGAAAAATCGTCAGCACTTACGACGCGGCACATACATACGGCACCTACGAGCTGAAGTCATTTTTGCAGTTTCTGACATTATGTTTACTACAAATCCGTGTTGTCTCTGATGGCGACAACGGACTTCTATCGACACTGTGCGGAAATAAACAAGATATATCGCTGCATAGCACAAGTACGACATGCGCACACAACTTTAACTAGTACGTCCCCTACAATATGGAATAGAGTCAGCAATGTAGACAGCTTGGTCATTTTTTAACAGTACTCAAGAGACGGAAGTTGAAAGCATTATTAATCATTTCTGCTTCAGCAATGCCGGCGCGACCAAGACGCGGGTGTGTATCGTCCAGTAACCCAATCGATCGGTGCAGTGGTGAAGCGGGAATGAACTCCGGTCATATTCAATGCATCATGCACATATTCAATTTCTCGGCACGCGTGAACTTCGGCCACTGCTAGCGCATACAACAGACGTGGTTTCCATTCTTCGACAGCGCACACACAAACGAAGCACGAGAAAGAAGACAGGACAAGCGCTCGTTGAACTAAAGGTTTTTATATGAATAAAAGGATTATGTACCGAGTAATTATTAATTTCACGTGGGTTACATATAGAAACCGTCATACACTCAGGAGTGATCAATGAACGAGCTCGCTTCGTTTGCCAGATGTTTACTTCGCTCGGCGCACCTCAGTAATCCATGTCTGTCGTCTGCTTCTTTCGTAGCATTTTCTTGTGAATCAGCAGAATTTCACTGGCGGCATCAACCTTTTCATGTTTACATTGCTGTCGTGGCGGTTAACCACACAATAATAATTTCCGGTCATCCGAAGAGGCGCCGTCGCAAACAAGAGACGTGTCGCGCGCAGCGCGAACTGAACGCGGGCGCGACCGCGAAGGGAAGCGGCGACGGAAACCTACACCCGTTGGAGATGAAATCGCTCCGCCAGGGGAAAAACGAGCGCTGGCGTCTAGGATGAAACTTGGCGTGCGGTCGTCTATGGCGCGCTCTTCGAGATTCTAACCAAATACAAAGTATTGGGCGTTACACTTTCAGAAGATATGAACTGGACATATCACATTGAACTAGTTATGATATCATTGTCATCTGCCGCAGGTGCATTATACTGTTGCCGTCATTTTTTTTTCCAGAGAAAGTAAAGTTGGAGATATATTACGCCTTGTTTGAGTCGCATCTGAATTATTGTGCGCTTGTATGGGCTACCACCACGAAACGTAATCTTTATGCACTTCTTCAACTTCAAAAACGAGCACTTCGACATGTAGCGAATGTACCTTATTTCCATTCTACTGCTTTTTGAAACTTTTTGAAACTTATAACGTGATACGTGTAACTAACCTTTATGAATACCGGCTACTGTATTCTTTTTCCTTCGGCTCCGAAAATGTTAATATATTTAAAAAAAAACGTCACGGCTTGAATATGAAAGTAGGGATTCGCGTATCCGCAGCAAGTACAGGTGGCTAGTAACGAACAGGCGTACAAATTACCTCATGCAGTCCCTAAGACACACGCTACCTTCACTGTTAAATAAATTTGGAAAAGAAAACGCTATCACAAGTACCTTGACTTGAAAACAGATTAGAGCGTATTTTTGTAGACGTGTTTTTGAAATGTGATCTTTGTAATAAATGTAAATATGACCCATTGTATTTGTATATCCTAATAATATCCGTTGACTGGAATCGTGTTTCCATATGTTGACTTACTGCTGCCATGTGAGGGCCTTCAGGCACATTCAAGCTGTATGTTGCAGCTTTTCGCCCGGAGGAGCCCTAGGAAGTTTTGTTGGGAATAAAACATTTGATTGACATTTGACGGAAGTGCTAGAAGCAGGTATATTGATGTACTGATGTAGATACTGGATGCTTTTTATTGAACGAGTTATTAATTTTGGTTCGCCAATAAAACTGGTAGAAAAGCTGTTCGCGTCAAAGGGTATCAAAAATCGGTATTCTAGTTTTTGATCGAGAATGAAGAAATTGGGGAAGTGCCAATCGTTGAATTTGTTCGTTTGTTCATCGTAAACACTACTGATGCATAGTTGTCACAGGATGCATTTAGAAATACAACGAATTACAGCTCGCGCGGCTGTGCAACTCTTACAGTCACCTTCGCATGGTTTTAAACCCACTCCGATGACTTAGTGGCTGTAGCCGTCTGTTTCTGACCACGAGGTTACGGGTTCAACTCCCGGCCACAGGCGATGCATTTCGATGGTGGTGAAACGCAACTGCACTTGTGTTCGTAGATTTAACCTCACGCTAAAGAACCCCAGCTAGGTGGTCAAAATTGTTCCGAAGCCCCCCGCTACGGCATCCTTCATAACTTACCCTGCAGTTTCGGGAGGTTAAATTTGACACATTATTTTTTTTTTACATTGTGCGAAAATTTCTTTTTTTTTTCACATGAGGTGCTTAGCTTAGTCGCGACATTTCGAGTGAGATATGAGTGACATACTCAGCCCCCTATTTTTTTTTTGCCGAGTTCGGCCTGCCTTTGGAAAAAACCACACAGTAATTGATGCCATTGAGAAGCACGTATTCCGTCATAAATCTTAATATCCGACACGAGACATCACTTTGTCCCTTTGAAGTAACCTCAAGGTTTCAACCCTAGCCGACTGCACCACCTGAGCTCTTCACTTCGCCTTCGAGTTCCGTTTAAACTTCCGCAACGGGAGGCGATCTTGCTTTGTCGGCTACGGCAGGAAATCAAGTCTATCTCCTTCCGTGTTCCTATGGGCGACAAGGGTGCTTGTGACGAGTATGGTAGCGAGTAGACAATTTAGCACGTGCTTTACGACCATTGTCCAAATACTGTTGCACAGATATGATCGCTTGCGACTAGAATAATTTGAGTTATTCAGAGACAACTTTCGGGCCGCTCCATATCGAAATCCTGACAGTACCACCCGTCGCACCCGCGGCCTAAAGGACTCTAATAAAGTTTTTCATCCATCCATCCACCCACCCATCGCAGAGAAGAGGACAAAAGGACCGTTGCGATTCTTAAGGGCAACAAACTGGTGTCGTTAATTTGTATCGCCGTCATGGGCTCGTCCATGTGCGTGATGTTTTACTCGTATTTATTTCCTTCAAATATTTCAGTATCGCCGTCCTCCACCCAGTGTGTGTAGGCAGCCGTATTTTTGGTTATGGGTCATTCCCCTGCGTTTCTTCTTCTATTGCGTAAACATTTTTCCGCGAGTGCCCCAGCAAAATCTGTCTGTCATGTGACGCCTTATAAATGCAATGTATATGCATAATTGGTCGCGTTACCACATGTAGTCCTTCTAAAAGTGTAATAGTAGATGCTTGGCAGCAGGTAGGCCGGCAGCGAACATTTATTTAGGTCATGAGGAGTGACTCCTAAGCCCCCTTACGAGGGAGGAGCAGTCACGGGCTCCTCTCATGTAACGCTTGGTAGCATTAAAAAAAAAAAAGGGACGTCCGAGCGGGATTGAAACAATGGACCGCCGCATCGCAGGCAGATGCCTTTGTGAGACGCATTACATTCATTGTACTGAAAGTTCCTTTACATCAGTTTACATCACCCCCTGTTCATATAAAAAGAGCATTAACAGGTTTTCCTCCGTTTGATTTGTGTCCTACAGTTCTATAGTAACGCGTAAGCATTCTTTGCCGAGTACCCAATCAAAACCTGTCCTTCCCGCGAAGCCTTATATCTGCGAAATAAATGCATAATTGTTTAAGTTCACATGTATTATCGTTGTAATAGTGTAGTAGCACATGATTTCGAGCCAGAAAACAAACAAACAAACAAAAAACTTCTGTCCGGGATTTGAACCACGGGCCAGAAATGCATATTGCTTGGCTAGTCGGTTCTTATTGCTGAGTAGGCAATAAATGTCACCGCTTGGGTGCAAACAAGGAAGGACGGAAGGGAACAAGGGGGCCGTACCCCTTGTTCCCTTCCGTCCATCCTTGTTTGCTCCAAGCGATGATCATATATATGGTCTAGTCAGCAATAAGAACCATGGACCGCAGCATGGCAGGCAGAGGTGTGTCTGAGCCACAGTAGAGTGACGTAAACAAAAAATAAATAACGTCATAACCTTTCCCTCCACATCTCTCCTGAGCAGGCTGACGGAGCAGCCTCATGCTACTCATTGCTTGTGCCTGAGTCTCTGTAAGAGCTGTGAGCCGTGAGTGCCAGGGCTGTGAAATGTGAAATGTGATGGTTATACTACAGGGGGAGGGGAAGCCTACCCACATACGCTCTTCCCAAATCACGCGCACCTCTGACACCGGGATCGGACACGCAAATTGCTCGCTATTTCAGGACGAGTGCTTCAGCTCTCAGTTCTTGCTCTCTTCTAGCTCCATTGCAGCGTAGCGCCTTAGCGAAGTCCCTTGCAATGTCTCAACGCAGCTATGATTACGAGCGGTTGTGCAGCCCAAGGGACTCACACTGTCATTCATTCGAGGTGCTCACACAGCAGGCTAGCCCTTCCCAATCGGCAGCCACATATTTTTTCCATTGCTGTAAGAATAACTGTGCCATTCCTGGAGAGCGGTGGCGGCTTCCATTGGGAACACTATAGCTATACCAAATAAGGAACTGCTTCGTTTCTGCAGCGCGCCTGCTTATACGGTGTGTGGAAAACGGCTGAGGCGGACAGTGCGCTGTTTTATTAGACGAGTACTGAGTTGCCGGAAGGTAGGTGTAAAGGCTGTTATTCTCTTGCAGCATAGCATATAGAACAGCGCGCAACTGCTCTCGTCACAGTCCAAGGTGCAGAAGGCTTTTCAGCATCCTGGAATGGACATCAGTAGCGTCTGTATGATTGAACTTCAGAACATACTGCAATTATAGCGTAGCTATATGTTTACGACGGAATACTGCACGTTAGAGCCTAGTATTATTTCGCAAGAATCGTCCTACCTTCCATTTAGCTTTCTCCTGTGAGTGTTGTTTTTCATTGAGGGTGATTTCGTTTCTATACAATGCTCGCATACGGCAGCAGCTCTTTGCGAGCCATTCTTGTGCGCTTATCGCTTTTCAAGTGCGAGCCGAAGTCCTCGGTTCAAAAGCGCATTTCATATCAAGGGTTCGCACCCAGCACTTGGGTAGGTAAATAAAACGATAGCGAGAATTCTGAAAAATATACACATGAATGAAAATATTGGCGGCTGAGCTGCCTGGAACATCTCTTAGTTTTCTTCGGAACAGAGCTCGTATTAAGGAAGCACTCATTACGCCGTATCGTGGCGGAAGAACAGCGCGACTTTACAACGACCAAGAAAGAATACGCACACACCGATGCGCTGACTCGCAGCTACACGGTTGTTGGATATAGCAATAAGTCCATAAAAATATAAATAAATAAATAAATAAACATTAAAAGCAAAAGATAACGAAAAGCGACCCCCCCCCCCCCCTTGTGCACTCGTAATAACGATTCCTACGGTCACGTGCGCATACGATGACGAGGACTGTCACTTTTCAGGGCCGGTATTTTGTAGCGATGCCTTTTCTGATTCTATGCTTTTTCAGGCTTTTCGCGCTTGGCCAGTGGTCAGAGCGACGGCCTGCCCACATTATCAACGGGATCAGGCGGCCGTGTGTGGTGGATGATAAGAATAGCATGGAATAAGGCATAAGGCATCGCTACAAAATAGCGGCCCAGGGAACGACATTTATTTCTCAGTTAATGAGTTTGACAGATGACGTTTGCATGTATCATTGGTATTTTGAATAAGATATGCTTGGATGATAAGGCGATCATTTTAATGTCGATGTGTGGCGCAATGATTCTAGCATTGTCATAGCCCATAGTGCACCCGCGTGCATGGCGGTTCAGATTGGGATATAATGTGTCGTTATAATTTCTTACATTTTCGTCTTCTTGTAATTTTAAATTCCGCTATCACACCGTACCAACACGCCTACATATCCGCATTCATGCTTGTCTTGCACCAAGTCAGGCCTTAACAATAAGTATCTGCCTGCAGTGTCCGTAAGCATGTTAACGAAATGCAGCCGGCCAATGACAAACAGTTCTTGAGAGCAAAATCTTCTCGAAATTTAACCCATGCAGAGTGTTTACCCTTGAATGTTACCTCAGTCAAAAACCAACCTTGCCAGAACGTGTTTTGTCAATGCACCACCACGTGCGCACATCCGCGTGAAAAGTAGCGTTTTTTTGCGTGACGTGTCAAGAAAACTAGAGAAAATCACCGCAGCTATACCAGGGCGGCCGAGGCGGTGCTTTGTTTTGCAGCCCCGGTCTCCAGTCATGGCGCCGCAGCCTATTTTCCGTGCAAGCGGCAGAACACCAGCGTGAGCTGAACTTCAACCACCAATAATAAAAATAATATTTAAGAATAAAGCAACAAAATTCCGAAGGGTCCTTCCTATCAGAAAGTTTGCAGTTGCTGAAATGTTTCTTGGCGTAAGAGGAAAGGGAAATGAAGCCGAACGACAGAGTGCGCTAAGCATAGAAGTGGCCTTGGTCGGTATACGAGTGCACGGCACATTGGCGCCGGCAGTCACTCCTGACGAGACAGAGACGGCGGAGAGGAACTGACCACTCGCAATCGATACCTACATTATGCTACGTAGCCATCGATGTAAAAAGAGATTGGGGCCTCACCGCACGTGGAAGGCGCTTTGTTCCGCACTGGCGTCCTGGGAAGTAAGGATATTCGCGTCTCTCCGAGAACGCGTTCTTCTTGTTCGACGCGGCTCTTGGACGCCGTTTCGCGCAGGTCGAACTACTACGCTGTCGCTATTCTCGGATGTGCGTGTGGCCTGACACAACATCCAGGCCTTTTCGCGTTGCCGATCTAGCCGGGAACGGCGGTGGCGGCTGTAGAGTCGCCCCCTGCACTCCAGCCGGCTGTAGCCCCGCAGCGGAACAGAAACCAATATTCACGCACGTGGCTCACAAGGAACCATGTGCGCAGTTAGATCACGAGATAATTGTCGCCCAAGTGCAGCAACTTGAAAAGTTCACGTACTTGATAGACGAAAAAAAATAAATACGGTGAAATGTCCTGTCCTGTTAATTTTAACTAAACTATAATATCTCATCGAAGTTACGTCGTCCTTGCGTTTAAACTGCGGTTATAAGCTGCAGAATAAAAAAAATGCGGTACGCGTACGTTCGCACAGGTTCGAGTTAAGCTCGCCCTAGATTTCTTTATTCTTACGTTTTTCAGTGTTTGCAGCATTTTTCCTTTCAGCACTCTCGTTTCTCGAGTATTTGATGCTGTTTGGATACGTTGAAGCAATAATGTTGCTGAACTGCTTTGGAACTCGAGGGGGCCCGACATAGACTGTGATGCGCAAACAAAGGAGCTCACTTCCAGGCTACAACAGCCGCCGCTCTCCGTAGAAGCGGTAACTACCACGACGCCCACTCAACCTGAACCTGATGCTGGCCAGCTGAACTAATTGAGGAAAGGGACCAACGTCGAACGCTACCATGGGAGCAGCACCGGCCTCGGATTCCCAGATTGCTACACGTTTGCGCCGTATAGGGGGGCGAAGGTACAACATAAAAGGCGGAATGGGAGCGATATTGCGACCGATTCGGCGATTGGGATTGGTTGCGATACCGTAATCAGATGCCCCAATCTCCTAGGGAAGACGATGGTAGAAAAGGCGGAGACCTTTGGTGAAGTGAGGTAATGGGCTAACATGACCTGATATGAACTCAGACATATGATGTCCTCCTACATGGAGTGGGATTCCGTACCTGGAACCAGTGCAAAATGTAAAATAAACCCTCTTCATTCCTACTACTGGATGTACTCATCAGTGCGTTTCGTCGATTTCTGCCCCAACCCCACCTTGAGCCGCAACGATAGTTGATTACGTCATGGATCCTACGTGTCAATTTGTCACCGCCCTGTTTCAAAAGGGATGCGCGTAAATCACCATCATCACCATGGTGAAAAAACGTGTTGTTATGGGGAAATTTGCAAATAAACATAACACAGAGCTTAGTGGGACAGAAGGTAGTTTCATTTCAATGGTATGTCATTTAGGCTTGCAGCGGTGGAGAATAGAGATCAACCGACCACATATAACGAAATTGCGCAGCACTTTTATCTCGGCAGGAGAGAGTTTCCCCTTCCACACAAGAAGTTAAATAGAGCGCAGGCATTGACCTTCAGATTACTGCAAACAGGCTCATATCCCAGCCCGGCTTTATTCCACAAAATTTATCCCGACACCTATGCCACTAGTTCTTGCAGGCATTGCAATGACATCGCTAGCCTAGATCATATGCTCTGGCGTTGCCCCTCGTTACGAGGCACAGAAGAAATCAATGAAGACAAGTGGTTCTCCGCTATCAAGAGCCCTGATGCCGGGGTGCAACTATGGGCTGTCCAGAGGGCCCACGATGCGGCGGTCGGGCAAGGCCTGACTGTCCCAACGTGGGAGCGGCCCGCAGCGCGCTGAGTCGCGTGCCTCAGGACCTTATTAAAGTTTCGCATCCATCCATCCATCCATTGCTCCCACTAGGAAGGAGCGATGTATAGCGGCTTTCTTATTCTGCCAGGTTAGCCATTGCAGTGTCGTTGGCATGCCCTCCGTCGAAATTGCGTGCTTCATCAAAGGGGTCCATATAGCATGTAATTCTTAAACGATGATGAAATTTTTAAAGCTCGACTGTTGCATTCAAGCGAAATATACTCATACTAATAGATTACTCGATTAGGTGAAAATTATACTTGCAATAAATCCAAATGAATAATTCAATTACTAAGAAAATATAATCAACTTTTTAAATATGTACTTTATGGCACCATTGAAATATACGAATTGAAGGCAGTCGCATCACAGGGCGCATCCAGTTAGAACAAATTTTGAGATAAGTGCTTTCAAACCGGAAATAAAAATACTCTTGTTTCCCTTAGTTTCCTAACAAAAGCGCCTTTTTTTTATGCACTGACGAACAAAAATAACTTGAACACCAACACATTTCGTCGCACAATTTCGTAAAGCATATCTCAAAACTAGTAAAATTTTCAAAATTCGTTCCAAGTGCATTTAACTATCCGGCTACGATGCTTAAACTGCAATATGTGGCGTGAAGTAATTAATTTTAAAAAAAATTAGCAAAATTTTGATAATTGAGCAATTATGCATTTAGATTCCTCATGCAAATAATGTCCGCCTTTTAAAGTAATTCAGCGCAACAAGTAGAATTATGCGCCATGTTCACGAAATAGTTTAAACATTGTTTCTTAACCATTAAAACATTGGGGCTGTTTGATTCTCGAACATAAATAGAGAGAGAGAGAGGCGGGGAGGTTAACGAGAGGCGAATTTCTGGATTGCTACACTGCACTGGAGTGGGGCGTACAGGGGTTGTAAAATAGGTTACCGCAGAAGCTGGGAGCTCTGTTCAAATCTTTGCCGTCAATGCAGCTATCACTTTTGACAGTGACATGATGATTTTCGTACTTTTCGCTGCAGCATGAAGTGAAGTTTAGCTACAAGAAGCTCATGCATGTAGGGTGCGTTAAGGAATCAAGAATTATTTGTAAAATTCGTTTAAAACGTCGGAGCTTTGATGCCCGATCGAGGGGACCACATGTGCTGGCGTATGCTGCCTGCAGCATCGCCACTCGAATCCGAGGCAATGGCAAGTGCCTGTCATTTAAACATGTCGACTAAAAAGAAACGGCGAATTATCTGCAACGAAACGGGAGCACCATGCGTCGCCGTGTGGTGCGATCCGCCACTTTTTTTTCGTTATAGGGGTTTGAGATGGCACCACCGTTACATTGCAGTGAGATTGCGAGCTGCCTGCATGTGACCATCGGCTAGGCCTTCACCTCTCGATATTGAGAAACAGTCTGAAAAAATGCGCTGACATGACGTCGGCACTTTCCTGTCAAGGTGAGATGAAGGATAGGGCAAGTATACAACACCTGCTCACAATCCTTGACGCGGATAAAAGGGTTACAAATGGCTGTACGTTTAGCCTGATGTGGGCAGGCCTAGTTAGGCCGAGGTGCGGCCGTGCCAGGAGACAGCGAAATTTCCAGTACATTGTTGCAACGTAAGTCCACGGGAGACAGACAAAAAGCGCTGTGCGCTAAAACACCCCATACGCAAGATGCCGTTGGAATGACCGCAAACTCAGTGACAGCACCTTCACCCTTCTATGAAGCAAATGTTTCGGAACCACTCTTGAGGATTTCGTCGTCGCTCATTTCTTCACGAAAAACAATATCGCAGTCGGCAGCGATGACCACGCGGTTTGCCGGTACAGTGATGGCATTACAAATGGGAATTTCGTTTTTGTTTTCGCAACTGAAGAAACTCGGGAAGCGCGTTACGGCGCACTGTTGCCGCTAGTATAACATAACATATATTTCGCATGACCTATCACAATTAAAAGCAATCACGATATGGAAAGATTAACATGTAGTTGACCACACAGCTACTGTTCTTCCTCGTTTCTTTTCTTTTTAATGATTGCATTACATGCTTCCGTATATTATATAGAAGAAGATAAAAAATGGCGTGTTTGATTGGCTGAAGTAGGGAGAGGAATTCATTTCATAATTGGTTAAAGTGGTTATTCTGCCAGGTCTTCATACCGTCTGGATAAAGCAGCACACTAAACAAGACAATGCGGACAGAATACTAGGAAACACGTCGCTCGCTGAACACTGTTTTGTTGTTGCTGCATCGCGTTCCTTGTGTTCTCACCGCCTTGTCCCGTTCAGTGCGCTGCTTCACCCACATGGTATGCTTAGTGACCTGCTCGCCCAGCTTTCCACATTACTCGGGATTCTACCGGGTGATTTATATTATATAAACGATTTTAAGACCAACTGACCACAGCTAGCACAACTCTACACCTTGAGCTAGATGACTTAGAAAAGCGGGCACTACTTTCGCGCGAAATCGAGATGCATGATCAACTAATAATTAAAATTTTGTGATAGATGCCCGAGCCGTGAACGCGACGCGGTCTTACTTCTGGTTTGAATTGCACTGGTGGTGAAAGGCTGGAGTCAACAGTGGAGCTTGTGATCACCTAGCTTTTACGTGGCTTGCCTAAGTGTGTAGGTTTTGCGAGGTTGTTCTAGGTTTTGCTAAGTAGTTGTCTCGGCGGGCTTGGCGCTTGAAGTTTTCGAGCCGTAGGAGATTGGGATCGCTTTCTCAGCTACCTCGAGCGTTCAGGCGCCGACTCTCGCGTTCCCTGGACTGAAACTGGGGATCCTCGACTCGGCGTGGGCTCTTCTCAGCCACAGCTTCGGCTGAGAAGCTGCGGCTGTCATTTCGTCGAAAACGTAATCCTCTCCTGTTCCCTTATACAATCTCGTTCGTCACGATAGCATTAACACAGTCTTACAAATACCTAGGCGTAACGTTGCCTGAAGATCCAACATGGAACGCGCAAGTCACTAGAATGATATCATCTGCTGCCATAAGCCTTGGCTTCCTAAAACGTCATCTACGTCTAGCGCCACCAAACCAAAGATTGCTTGTATACAAGTCGCTCGTATGCTCTAAGCTGGAATATGTCTCAGCCATCTGGAGCGCTAACCAAAAATGTCTAACAAACTGTCTAGAATCAGTACAGAATCGTGCCACAAGTTTCATCCATTCATGCTATTCATATAGTGTCAGTATATCATCGTTAAAAGCAGAATCCGGCTTAACAACCCTGGCTTGTCGGCGTCGTATCGCTACTATGTACTTATTTCATGGGATTTTTTACAGCTCACTTCATCATTCAGCCAACATCAGTCCTCCTGCACGCATTTCACTCCGCATTGGTCATCCCTTTCAAATTGCCCGTCCACGTGCGCGCACTACCACTTTCACCACATCATTCTTCCCACGCTCAGCCTCGGACTGGAATGGCCTTCCACACGACATCGCCGCAATCACCTGCCCATCCATGTTTTTGAACTGTATAATGAACATAATTACCAGCGAGCAAACTTGCACTTAAACATCTTTCCCTTGTGTATATAATTTATTTTATTAGCTACCCACCCCTTATGTAATACCCCCAATCCTGGGGGCCTGTAAGGTAATAAAGTGAAATGAAGTGAAGCGTTGTTCCGGCTTAGCTCGGCCGCGACGCATCGCTTTTCGCTTGGCAGAACGGCGCTCTTCCTGGTAAGCCACTTCTTCGGGCGTCCGGACTTTCTTCGATCTTCCCATGGCAGTTGCATGTACGCACAGAGTAGAAGAGGCGAGAGGTGTCTCGCCGCGCCGGCTGTTCTGAGCTTTACCTCGCCTGTGACGTCACGACTCCGCCCTACCCGCGTGGGGTGCGAGGAGGTTACGCGGCTCGGTGCTCTCGCTGGTGGTTGCTAGGCAACGCGAGGCGGCGCACAGCCGGGCTGAGTTTTCTGGTAACGGCCCACGGCGGAACTAAAAGCTTAAACAGCTCTGCTGTCAAAATTGTGGTTCATCAGCGTTGACCTAGGGAAATTACTTGCATACGCTTAGGAAAATTACTAATACTTATACTTAGCGCAATCCATTTCAAAAAATCTAAAATTGGTACTCTTCTTCAACGCATTCTGAAGTTCACATTAATTGGCAATAGATATAAACGCGGCAAAACTGGACAAAAAAAAAACAGAAAGAAGGGACAGGCCTAACTGCATGAGTGCAAAAATTTTTCGTGTGTGCTTTACAGGACTGTGTTTTGATATGTACTCCATATTATAGGGTTGCACTTTATTGTTGTTGTACTTATTGACATGAAAGCAAAAACTGGCATCTATCCGAATGTAGCCCGAAGCTACCAACGAAATTGATACAGGTTTCTCGGAAAGAAAGCTTTTGCTATACAAGCCAAAAGCACAAGTTTGAAAGGTTCTTTTTTTAATTATAAAGGTAGCTTCACTCGGAGTCATTTTATTATTTGAGATTGGTAGTATTGAACATAGATGTTTGGCGACAAAAGCTCTGGAATACAACAAAGGACAGGTGCACGAGAAAGCTGGCCGTGAAATCGAAAAAAAAGGACAGTTTTGCAGTGAGCCGTTTTAGATTATCATAGTTATGCTTCATCTAAAGATACGAATGATAGTGCATTTGGTAGCAGGAGACGTTACAGCTTATTTCAGTAAATTCGATTGATGCATCTCTTTTAAGAAAGAAAAGAACATCTTGTAATGTATGCCCCTTGTATGCTCGTTGACTCGCCAAGTGTATCTCTCTGCATTACATCATTTGCATCTATCTTTAAATCCCAATTGCAAGTGGAACGCAGGGATCAGGGCTTAGATCTGAAATAATTGTTTCTAGGCGACCTAAAAAATCAGGTATGCTTGCATGCGGTAGGCGGTAGACCAGGTATACATTTCAACAGTTCGCAATTTTCCACACAGAGTGCTTCAATGTGACGGGAAATCGACGTAACTGTAGCCAAGATAGGACAACCACGTTCATTCACCACAACAACGCGACCCCCACGGAAACCTACTTTTTTCGCTTTGAGAAAAATAATTATCGCTCTATTAGTGACACTAATGCATATACACGTGTGTTAGGCAGTCGTCAAAAGAGAGAGAGAAGCGAAAAAGATCGAAGCCAGGGACGTTGACCAGACGTACGTTAGATTTGCTACCCTGCGCTGAGGGAAAGGGATATAGGGGTCAGAAAAGATATATCGGCAGAATATATGCACAAAAAGCATTGCCGTTCTATGGTGAATTAGTTTGCTCCATAATAAGGCAGTCCTGCAGTGGACATAATAAAAGCTAGTGATGATGACGATGATAATGAGACTATGGCAACCATTCCCATGTGCGCTCACGTGTCGTTGTGCGCGATTAATGTCCTTGCAATATCCCAAGCACATAAACCAATGAAATGTGTATGTGCCCATTTCAAAGGATGATTCCTGCGTACTCCTGCATTGAGATAATTTTATACGTTGCATGCTTTCTGCCACCTTCTTCAAGTCAATTCAGGGTCATCCTTGTAAAATGCAGTCCAGAAGAAAACTGCACGAGTTTTCGCAGTTCTTGACACGCGTTCCAATTTGTTTAACTTGGCCGCTGCAATATTCGTCATAGCGCATATGGTGCCGAGTCTAAACCACGGTTTGAATAGAGTAATCACTTCCTTCTGAGAACTGAGAAGGGTCATGACAGCAATAAAAATGAGAAAGCCCGGAAAGTATGAGAGAAACAAAGCAAAAAAGATGAGACGAGAACGGATCGAGCAGGCGGGTAAAAAAATGGATTAGCTCGTCTCTGAGAGGACTGCCTTTTTTCTTTTGCAACGATGCCAGTCGAACCGGTCGTTCTCCCAGAGTGCGTTCTCTACTCTCAACGCACGCACACAGCCGTTCGTATTGAACAATGTGTGCGACAACTCAGAGAGGCTGACTCCAAGGCAAGATGGATCAAAGGCAAGGTCGGCATCCGAACTTCCGAAGTCGAAGTAGCTGGGAGGGCGAAGGTTCACTTTTTTCTATGGCTTTGTGGAGGGCACACTTTCGTTACTCCGAGTGCTATTATCCTCTCAACGTCCCTCCCGCACAATGAACGTGAAAGAGGTCAACTCAGCAGCGAAAAAAATCTTCTTGGCAGCTGAATCACCGCATATAGTGAGCCCGGGTGCAGGAAAAAATAAAAATGAAAAGAGGCCGCGTTAAACGTATAAATCCCGAATTACCGCTAACTCGGAGGAGAGCAGTGTTTCGTCGCAGCCGCTGACGTAAGGATGTCGCGCTATACGTCTTGTGCTCCTCATGAGAGGTTGAAGGGGAAGAAAAGAGCGCTACGGGTCGATGAAAAACTATAGCAAACAACCGTCGGTGAGAGCAGATAGACAAGACTATGAGGTACCCATAAAAGAAAGAAAAAAGAAGAAAGCCAAGGCACATGACTGGGTTTCCTTGCAGTTTGTTGTAAAGCGGTGGGAAAGTCCTTACTCTGTGGCTTGCTCATCAAGAAAAGCACAAACGTCATTACGCTGTCATAACAACACATCGTATGAGAACTAGTTAGCTCAAGGTCCAATTGACCGCTTGCGAAGGTGTAATCCGTGTTGAGACGATAGTGAATTTCCCGAGTGGCCTCTCTCTGCTGCTCAGTATTGTTACTTAGGAAAATCCTCCTAGAACTTTTCCGGAACGTCAACCCTTAACTTCGTTAAATCATGAAGTACCGATTAGCGCTACAGACGCTTATTTTTGCAGGGTGATGAGCATAGAGAGATGAGGACGGAAATTAAGCAGGGACAGGGTAGGCCCAAATATTTCCCGGAGGGCAGTGGCTACGATCTCTTCATGCAGATGAAGATTAGCCTGTTTCGTGTGGCATGAGGAGTACGTCGCACCCTCAGTGTGAAACAGGCATAAGTGGTGCAAGCTGCAGCTCCTTCGAGATGGACCAAAGCAAGCGCCTTGTCTTAAGCGGCGTTTGCTTCATTTATAAAAAGAAGAAAAACCTGAATGAAATGAACGTGGGCGCAAGATGCTGATGTATAGAATGAGAACCCCAGACAACATATGCACTTGAACACAGTAGAGGCGCGGAAGCGATAGCAAGAGCATACGTATGCAATTACCTAGCGACATACGCTTCAATTTCAAAACGGTTTCCAGAACAACAAACAAACATAACAGAAAAGGAACACATGCTCAAGAAGACATTTTCTCGATCACGTCGACCTCGCCCTAATACGTGGGGGAAGAAGTAGGTCGCGGTATCGGTAAGGTTTTCACGTTTCTATCGAACGTCGTCGTTCGTAATACTTATCTCCGCGTGGTCATTAATTTACAAGAAAGTAGAAAGCCTGGGAAGGGAAAGAACAACGAAGAAAGAGCCTGAAAGCAGTGCTCAGTGTTCGATTACAGCGTCGAGCGACTTAACGAACCTTTCTTCGCGGCATTAGCGTATCGGGGACACGTACACGCGTTCCAGGCCACCCAGATGTGCCCAGACTGCGTATCCCGGCCCTCGACGGCGAACCTCGCCGCCGACTCTTTGTGTCCCACTCTCTGTCTTGATCCTTGCTCTCAACGCTAAGTACAGAACAGAGAGTCTCGAATAATGCGTGGCAATCGCTTTGGGTAGAATATAGCCTGACATGACGCACCTAGGCGTGAAGCAACACAGTAAAATTTTGATACCTCGCACATCTTTGACCGAACTTAGAGCAATTTTAATCCTTTTCTTTTATTTTGTCATTCGTTTAGATAGTTGACATCATTACGTGCCGTTTATGCATATAAAAAGGGTCCTAATGTGTGGAATGCACTGCGTTAAATAATATTTATTTTAATTACTCGACCAGTTGATTGGTCCAAAAATCCTTAGGGGATGACAAAAGTATGTTACTTAGATAAAGAGTGTTAGAGGCTGTAATATAAAAAGTCCATCGCCGAGCACGCATGCAACCTCTGTCTTATCCACAGAGCGACAACTGGTTCATATGACACTTCAGTGGCCTTATATTTATACGCGCGCGTAGAATTCATCGATACGTCTTTTGTTAGCCACAAAGGAGGAATTATTACCACGGAAGAAGTAGAGGCCGTGAATGACCGAAAGAATCAGATGCTGGCACTCAGTATGAGCGAATACAGGGATTCAATATTTTTGGTGAGAAATTGTTTTCTATAGATAGTCGCTGATTTTACTTGCGATAAAGGTCAAGAACAAAAAGCTGTAGCAGTACATTATCATAGTGGCACATTAACGCACCGATTAATTGCATTTGATATGACAGCACGACTCTTGTTTTAGCGCCTCGTTAATACCTACTCTGCATCATTCTCAGCTGATACTAGGCAAGTCCTCCCTTTACTATTCTTCAGCTGCTTTCGGTGACCACCAAAGCTTAATACCTCTGTCACACGGCACATGTAATGCCATTTACAGTAAATGACATTCATACCAAATGTCATTGCAGTGTTGCGTTCCCTGTCTACATGGGTTTGCAAAAATGCATTCGCAATTGATGGCGATGTTTATCGGCACCTTGAGCTCGCCGGTACTCGGCAATCGACATGTATACTTTCAGGTTGCGCTTCGCCCTGCGCAACTTGGTGAGGCGATATTTCCCACACTTTCCCTAGCGCATGCATCTCGTCGTCGGTCCAGTGCGCTTTCCAGTTCTCATTCTCCCCTGACGAAACTTCAGAGCTGGCTTCCGTGGCTGGTGGAGAGGCTTTAGCGTGGCTTCACTTTGAAAACAATACGTAGAAATGCAAAGCATTCTTACATGTGGCCAAGAAGAGGTGCTAGCGTCCAGTCGGAGACTGGGAACAAGAATATAGCTACACAAACTACTTGAACTGTCGTGCTGTACGTCATAAAATTATTAAAAAGCTCACAACAGCGATTAAGACAAACGAAATGTAACCAGAAGATTACATTTCGCTTTAGCCTAACGACTTCGTAATGTTTGCCAAGCACCTGTCGTCGAGATTACGCAAATCTCGCTTGCATGAGCTCAGAAAACTGATTCAGTGGGCGAATGTCACTACCTGCGAATTTCATTCACTATGCCCCTGTAGAAACAACAAAAATTGCATGAAGACGTTATCTCATTCGCTGCGAATGACAATACACGTACCATGTGACAGGGCTATAAAATTTAAGTTTCTTCGACCACCAAAGTGTACAGTTTAGCACTGTCAAGACAAAAAAATTTTCAGTTTTACATGTATCTTAGACTCTATCTTAGATGCTCTTTCGGTATCTGCTATCTGTATCATGATACGTCTGGTAAGACGTGTATTAGTATCTGTATCTCCGGTACATGAAAGAATGTATCGTGTATCTTAAAGCACCAGATATTGGTGAATATCGCCACATGACCGTGCGAAACTCTAAACGTTGGCTGAACACAGCTTCTCAAGCTGATACTGCTGCCACTAAGCCACCTGAATAAAACTAAAGGCAACAGCATTCTTTTATCTTGCCGCTACAGCCCTCGGGAGAGAGGGAGAGAGATAAAGAGAGAGTGAACTTTTATACTGAGCCCTTAGTAATGCTTGGTGGGCGCTGGCACTAGATGGGGTGGAACCTTCATCTAAGTTCCCATATGTGTCCGGCAGTTACAGGCCCCTAGCCGCCAGCGCGAGCTGAGTCGGGGCTGAACAACAAAGTCTTCCATCGCTCGGGGGGGGGGGGGGGCGGAGGTTAGTGCACTCTAAAAGGATGTGTGCTAGAGTTCCTTTTGATCACCTGCAAAACGGGCATGAAGTGGCTTGCTCTGTTGGGCACATCTTGTGCAAGAGCACAGGATGCGCTAGCGGCCCCGCTTGCGTGCGTCTCACGATCGTTTGCTACGTTCGGCTGAGCTGCGGATGCGGACGAGGAAGCCTACATCTGCCACTTCTGTACATTTGTGTGATTTCTTTGTAACTTGTCACGGGGTGCGGTAGCTCTGGCTCGATTGACAGTTCTCGGGCATAGTGGCCGGCGAGTGCGTTGCCTTCCACTTGCGAGTGAGCCGGGAGCCACACGAGCTCAACGGCCCGCGCCGTGAATGGCATTTGGTGAGGATCGCTAGTGCCATGGGAGAGATGTTGCCCTTGTGGTAGCTTGCGTAGGTCGTCTGTGACCACGGTCCTCACTCCCAGTTGTGCGAGTGCGAGGGCCACGGCCACTTCTTCTGCTTCGGCTGTATTCGTCGTCCGTATTGACGCGCCTGTGACCAGTTTATCGATGGTGGTGACGACCGCCGTTGCCCTTGTTCCGTGCTTGGGAAGCGAGGCGTCCGCGTAGTGAACCTCGCGGTCCTCTTCCAGCTGTCGAACCAGTGCCTTGGCCAGCGCAGAGTGACTCTTCGTTCCTCCCCGGCTGCATGTTCCCGGGGAGGGGCTTGGACTTAATAATGTCTCTCCACGTTGTGGGGAGTGGAACCGTTGTCGTTTGCTGTTCAATTTGCCATTCGATCTTGCGCAGGACGGCCCGACCGTGCTCTGTCCGGCTCAGCCTTACTCTCTGGTGGGATAGGTGTGCTTCCACCAGCTCTTCCACCATGTTCATCATCTTCCTGGTTACGCCCACTGCAGGGCAAAGGCCTCTGCCATACTTCTCCAACTACCCCGGTCATGTACTAATTGTGGTCATGTTGTCCCTGCAAACTTCTTAATCTTATCCGCCCACCTAACTTTCTGCGCCCTCTGCTACGCTTCCCTTCCCCTGGAATGCATTCCGTAACTGTTAATGACCATCGGTTATCTTCCCTCCTCATTACGTGTCCTGCCCATGCCCATTTCTTTTTCTTCATTTCAACTAAGATACCATTAACTCGCGTTTGTTCCCTCATCCAATCTGCTCTTTCCTTATCCCTTAACGTTTCACCTATCTTTCTCATTTCCATAGCTCGTTGCGTCGTCCTCAATTTAAGTAGAACCCATTTCGTAAGCCTCCAGGTTTCTGCCCCGTACGTGAGTACTGGTAACACACAGCAGTTATACACTTTTCTCTTGAGGGTTAATGGCAGCATGCGGTTCATTATCCGAGAATGCCTGCCAAACGCAGGCATATGGATCAACATTATTGCTACTCGCTGTATAACAGTTGATTTGGCACCGTGATCTTAATAACTGCGAAAGTTGCTCAGTATTTGGCAGAAGTAGCTCTATTGCTGCTGTTCATTATCTGAGAATGCCTGCGAAATGCACCCCAGACCACTTGTTTTGTGGGCACCCATTTCCAGCAGCTTCTGTGTTGACGAGTAGACTGGTATGACCATGGCGTGTTTGACTGCTTTCCTTATCGTCGCGTTCAGCGTCTCGCGTTTCACCTTCGCAAGCTGGAGGTATGGGGCAGAGTACGTTACGCATGACACGACGAATGCCTGCACCAGGCGCAGTGCGTCTTCTTTGATTTCTCTGTTCCGGTTGGTGACTTTCCGGGTCATGCTCAGGACCTGTTCCGATGTGGTCTTGATTTTGTTCACGGCTGGGTGCGCCTTGCCGTCGCTGCGCAACAGCAGGCCCAGTATCCGGATCTGCTGCGTTGGCTCGATCTCTGTGCCGTCGATGGTGATAATTAAGTTCGGCGGCGGCTCTTTGTTTGGTCTTCCGGGCTGCGCCATGAGCAGCTCCGATTTCTGTGGAACTCAGCTCAGGCCACAGGTCCTGGCATACTCGTGGACGGTCGTTGCCGCTCACTGCAGGGCTTCCTCCGCCCAGGCATCAGACGCCGCGCGGTTCGTCCACACCGTTATATCATCGGCATAGAACGCGTGGTCCACGCCTTCGATCTGATTGAGTAGTTCGGGCAGGTGCCGGAGTGCTAGGTTGAAAAGCAGATGCGACAGGACAGACCCCTGTGGGGTACCCCTGTCTCCGAGCTCCACAGGCTCTGACCGTTCCTTTCCTATCCGGATAGTTGCCGTTCAATTGGTTAGGAAATCTTTATATAGCCGTAGGTCTTGCGGCCACACCCCGTCTTGCGCAGGTTCTCGAGCACGCTGGCATGGGACACGTTGTCGAAGGCCCCCTTGAGGTCCAAATCCAGTATACCCCGGGGCGCATGCCTCGTTGCTCTTTTAATCACTAGTTCGTGTAGTTGCATTAGGAGCTCTTGGGTGCTCAGGTGCTGGAAGAATCCATAAATGGTAGCCGGCATCTGATTCGTCTCGTCCAGGTGTGCTTGAAGTCTTCTGAGAACCATCCGATCCATGAACTTCCCCACACAGGACGTGAGCGAGATTTGGCGCATGTTCTCGATCGTCAGAGGTTTGCTGGGTTTAGGTATGAACTGAACCTCGGCCTCTTTCCATTCTGCGGGAAACTTTGAGCGTTCCCCGAATCTGTTGATGTTACCCAGGAACCCGCGTGCCGCCGCATCCTTCATGTTATTGAGCAGCTTGTATGTAATGGCGTCCGTTCCGGGTGCGGTCGTCCTATTACTTTCGTCTATGGCTGTTAATAACTCCGTGATGGTGAATGGTTCATCCAATGCCGGATTTTCCGGTATCGGAAATCGCCCTCTCTCCATCTCGAGCTAGATCGCTTTGAGGTCTTCAATGAGCCTTTGGCCGTTGCCACTGTAGGCGTTCAGAACGTATGTGAAGTTGCGGTTGGTTGCGGTCTTGCTGCTCAACGGGGCGATCAGGTGTCTGAGCAGGCACCAGGTTCTCTCGGCAGAGCTTGGTTGCGTATTCAGCGATCTGTTTGTTGAGGAGCGCGATGCGTTTGACGAGCTTCTTGCTTCGACGTTGACGCTTCCATCTTCGCGTGAGCGAGTGCCGCGCCGCCCATATGTGTGCTAGCTTGGCGTCGACGAAGGGCGTCTGCATCGTTGTCAAAACTTCTTGAGTAAATCTGTCGAGCACGATCTTTTGTTCTCGCGCCCATTCTGCGTACGTTTATATCTGCCCTCCTCCGCGTTTTCTCCGTAAGTCTCGTTTTCTTCGTCCATGTGCTTGCGCATTCAGTCCCAGTCGGTGATCCGGGCTTTGCCGAGGGCCGCCCGGAACCTTGGTCCCTTGATTGTTATACTTATGATGCTGTGGTCGGAGCCCAGGTCTTCGTCTTCATTCCACCAGGCCACTTCTAGGGAGCCCACCATCCACCACAGGTCAGCGGTGGTGTCCCTGTTGACGCTGTTTCCTTTTCGGGTGACGACGCCCGGTTCATTAAGGAGCGCCATTTCTTGGTCCTCCTTTGCCTTTGCTAGAGGCTTGCCTCGTTTAGATTGGTATTTGTAACCATATGTAGTGTGAGTGGCGTTGAAGTCGACTAGGACCAAGAGCGGCCTGTTCCCCGCCAACGTCTTCACCTGGCTCACTGTTGTTTCAAAGTCGTACTGCCTTTGTGACGGCCTGCAGTATGCATTCATCACAAACAGGTTTCCGGCACTGCCAGTTGTCCTTGTGTGGACCTCTACCAGCGTGTGTTCGCAGCCCTTTCGCGCCGTGAGGTGCTGGGTGGCTGCTTTGTTGGTGCGCACCAGAAACGCCGTGTCGCCTTCCGTCGGATCTGTGTAGGTCACGTAACCTGGGAGTCGGGGTCTGCCGTGTGTCTCTTGCAATGCGATCATTTCCGGTTTCTGGTCGAGCCCATCTATGTAAAGTTGTAACACGGCTTCCTTGGTGCGGATGCCCCTGTAATTCCACTGGTAAATGAGCGTTGTTTCTGCCTCGCGGATTCGCTTTTTACTGTTCGGCGTCTCCGCCATCTTCCTTCGACGTTTTGATAAGACTGCGCCTGTACGCGATTGATTCCTTAACTTTATTGGCGCGTTCTCTCTTTAGCGCTGCGAACTTGTTCTTCGCGGTTGTCGTCGCTGTCTACGCCGCCAGTCGTTCGTGCTTGACTGACACGACCTTTATTTGACCCTCGAAGACGGCTAGCCTGGCATCCATGTTGCCGAGATTCTCGTTGATTTGATTGATGGCTGCGAGTATCGCTGCCAGTTTGCCCTCTTGCGGCGATTGCTGTTGTTGATGTGACGTCTGTGGTGCCGCTGCTGCCATCTCGCAGGCAGCGCTGGTTTCAGCGTCCATCGCTCCTTGAACATTCAATGCTTGTTGCATGGGCTGCGCCTCTCCTGTCTGTTCTTGGCGGGACGATGGGAGGTCCCTCCGTGGCATCTTGCGTTTCTCGTTTGCGTCCTCGGGAGCCGTGCTCGTTTTGGTTATTTTAGTGGCTGAGCTGCCGCTAGCTAGCGCATCTATTTTACACATGAGTGCTCTGATCTGCACTTTCTGTTCCTGAATCTGGGCATTTTGCCTTTCGATTAGTCTTTTAAGTTCTGTACATTCGCCGCACTCTTGGCGTGTTGCGGCGTTTTGGTTAGAGGGGGGAGGTGGGGTAGGGTTAAGGGGTGGAAACTCTCTGTCGTTCCCTAGGGCGACGGAAGACCTGTCAGTCCAGCCCACCCTTTTCTCGGCGAGTATCACTCATTAGTTGGACTCGACCCGGGTTCTCGATCTGGTCCGGGACCTCGAACGGGATCCCCGGCATCTTCCGCTCGAGCTGCGACTGCCTCCTTTCCCCATTGTCTCCCAGTGGCGGCCGTCCTTGGAGCCAGCCGATGGCGCCTGGTCGGCCCCGTTCGGGCCGCTGCGGGAACGCGATCTCGATCGTCGGCGGCTTTGATGGCTGCCTTTGAGGGCCGGCGTTCTCGCACGGCTCCGCGAAGAGATGCTGCGTTGGGGTCGGCCTGCAGGACCTCTTTCTTCTTGGCTGCTGTCGTCGATGGCCCGGCGCCGCTCCCAGCACCGGTGCCGCACCACGTACGCCGTCTTAAATTTTTCCTCGCAGACCCGGTCGGCAGTGAGATGCTTGCCGCCGCACAGGCCGCACTTGGGCACGCACACATGCTCTTTGCCCGGGTTGGCGATGCCGCACCCCCGGCAGATGCGATTTTGGGGATTGAGGCACACGTCCATTCGGTGTCCGACGCGGCCGCACTGGTAGCAGACGTGGATCTGCTTGCGGTGCAGTGAACATTCAACGAGCAGGTTCCCGTAACGCACGTAATTGGGAACCTTGGGTCCCTCGAAGGCGATCACCACGGACCTGGTATTGCCACTCGGTTTCGCCTGCAATGCCATCGGGTTGTGCTTGTGCACCACTAGGCCTAGAATTTCTTGGGCGGTGTCCTCTAGCGTGATGCCCCGTATCACTCCTTTTACTGTTCCGTGAGGCGCCTCTTCGTAAGCGCTAACCTCGTGGGACGCTCCTCGAATGTCGATGCGTTTCACCATGGCGTACTTGTCGGCATGCTCCCTCTTCGAGGTACTCACGACGATTATGTTCTGTTGATGGTTTGGACAAATAATATCTTGTCTTGCTCAAATTGCATCAGTTTGGGCCGCCCCAATAATGGCTCAGCTTATTTCGACCCGGGCCACATCGCTCACTTGAAGCCCGCCGCGTCGCCGCATTACAATCTTCATGTCTTCGCGCTGGATGTCTGGCATTCTCGCGCCCTTGAGCAGCGTGCCCTTGTTTACTCGCTTCATCCTGTGACGAAGGCTCTTGTCGGTAATCCCATCGATGGCATCGCCATGTCTGTTGCTGGCGTCAACTGCGACTTCGGCGCCATCTTGGCTTGCGTGGCTCCTTTGCTTTAACTTCTCGCTGGCGGTTTTCCACCCCTCAGCTCTCGTGAGCTGATCTGGCGAAATTTCTTCGCCGTCGACCTCGATTCTCATAGCGGTCGACATATTGGGTCACTGTTCGCTTGACAAATTAGCGATTGGTCGGTAATTGGCTGCCGCTCGATGCGGCCTGGGAGTAGGCCTACCACTTCCCTCGGCCGAAGCCGAGGCCGGTGGGCACTCCTCGTGGGTCACAAAATCGGCTCTAATTACCGAAGAAATGGACCCCTACCAAGGAATTGGGTATCCCGGTGGTCCACGTTGGTTCATACATCCGATCGATGCGCTTTCATGAAGATTCGAGTTGAATAATTGCCGCAATTAGTGAAAATTCAGAGAGCCGACGTGGAATCCCACAGCCCTCGAGCGAAGGCCGGCATTGAGGTCTGCGCGTCCGTGTTGGTGGAGTACAGGTGGCGCTCGCACCGTCTCGACAAAAACAAGCGTGCGAGCGTCTGTGCGCACCGACCTTTTGTTTCCTTTGTTTTTTGTCATTAGTTGCATTGGTGCCATGATAGTTGCTCGTAGCCACCGTACTGTGCTGCGCATGCCAAGACGTGTGGCGTTTTTCGCGCAAATTCATAATGCCGCGATAGTGTGGCTACAGAATTTATAGTGTGGCTAGAGTTCCACGCATTTTCCGTGTCCGCTAATGAATATGCGTGACCAAAAACTAGCTTCATCACAATAATTCGTGCCACTGCTCGCGCGTTCATTATCGTCGTCTTTTCCACTGCTGGCTCCGATGCCGCTCATCGAGCTAGCGTTCCCGTACTGCCCCTCCCTCTGAGAAGACGCTGATGGCACTGGCCCACTGCCAGTCGGTGCGGTCATTTCGGTCTCATTCTTCGCCTCAGTGAAAATAAAGCACGAATATATATATAACGAATGTATAACACGAGTGAACGTGGATGTGTAAAAATAAACGTGCTTGCGTACCTTTCCTCACTATGACCACCGATCATGACAATAAATGTGTTCGTACCTTTGTGACAAATTCTTTGTCACTTCTTTGTCGCGTGCTACACAGCTTCGCTTATCATCCCCTTTCACAGATTCCAATGGCTCATGATTTTCGTTTGCCTGATGCTTTGTTACGATGTCTGTAGAAAACAAGAATGACATTGACTTACGTCTATAGTGGCTTTCACACATCAGCGATTTGAAAGTTCTCGTGCATGTAAGTTTCACTGTTGTGAACCAAAGTGTGCATGCTGCTGCTTCTGGGAGAATTGTACGTAAGGCGGCAGTTTTGTATACATGATTGTTGCTCGTAGGCGCCAAAAGCATTTTTTTTAACTGCGTTACATTAGGCATTGTTGGGCTGCACCAGCTTTCTCGTAGAAGAAAACTCGTAAAAAGATTGCATGTTAATGAATATGCCGCAAACGAACGCTTTCAGCCAGCAGATAAGTAGAATATGAAATGTCATTGCCGCATTATGTGATCTCTGTCGATACGATGTGTGACAAAAAAAGCCGCTTCCAGCGTTGTTGCTGCTGTACTGCAGTAGTGATCCAGTATTGTGGAAACAGTAATACGCGTTTACGGACAAGGTAAAACTCCCCAACAGTAGTTGCGCCATCGCGCAGAGGGTTCTTATTGACGTTCTTGTAATTAAATAGCGACGCGCTAGCTGATCCGCAGGCAAGCGACTGCTATCCATTACAAAAGTGAGAAGGAACAACCGCTGACAGCGCAGCGTATGAAGAGATTTCATGTTAAGCAGCTAACGCAACCCCAATAAATTCTTTCGGAAATAAAATACCATACTTTGAGCAAAGAAGAGAATAATTTTGAGATACTAACCACCATTTCGTTAAAATGAAACCAGGTTGGTCTGCGTTAAGAAATTTCCAAACAAAAAAATTTTTGCATACGCGTTTGCTGGTGCATTAAATACATCTATAATAAGAAATTAGCGAATGTATCGTAGTATCTTAAGCTACAGATGGTAAGTATGGTATGAAATGCAATACCTGCGGTAGTATCTTGTATGTGTTTCTCAAATACTTGTTTCCCCGAGTGTCTTGCACCGTATAATGATTGCAAAGTATCTTTGTCTAGTCCTGGCACCAGGGTCCGCATTCACAAATAGTTCATGTGCTAGAATTCTTCGCAACACAAAGATTCAGCCAATCCTTATGGTAGAGTTATCATTACAGAAGCCAGCTAACCAATGTCAAAAAGCACTTACGAACGAACAGATTTGTCAAGTATGCCCGACTTCTACAAAATAAACGTATGAAGTAGGACTAAAACGCCCACTGTTCTGTATACGTGTGAAGTAGGCACATCGACTTTGCTCGAAAATTTCTGCAGTGTGACACGCATATGATTGCGCTTAAGTGGCGGGTACAAACCAGAGTACATGCAATGATGCAACTATACAGGATGCTCTTTCTTGGGTATTTGCGATACACCTTGCCTGTGCTGACCAACACCTCTAGAACTAATATCCACACACTCGAAAGCGTCCAGGCCCAGACACTTAGAGTGTGTCTTGCATTGCCGCAGTGCTCGTCAACAGCTGAAACAATGGTTTTTTTTTTTTTATTGCGATGAAGGCTTGCCCTTAAGGCATAATTATCTGCACCAGCTTTCTCGTAGAAGAAAACTCGTAAAAAGATTGCACGTTAATGAATATGCCGCAAACGAACGCTTTCAGCCAGCAGATAAGTAGAATATGAAATGTCATTGCCGCATTATGTGATCTCTGTCGATACGATGCGTGACAAAAAAAGCCATCGCACAAGATTTTCCAGCCAAGACCCATATAGTCAGCACGTTACAGTGGTTTCCAAGCCACTGTGGCATAATGGGCAATGAACATGCCGACGCAGCAGCACGATTTGCACATGAGGAGGGCTTGCAAGACTCCATTCCATTCTCAAGAACAGACGCTGCACTGAACGTTCGTGTGTTTGCAAATGAAGCCATCCGAACGATATGGAACACACCAAGCTTGAAGCACACACGTCTACACCGAGTGGGCCCATCCCTTCGACTTCAACCCCTATCTGTACTCTCTCGACTCGAGACATCAGTACTTTGGCAACAGTGGCTTGGTTTCGCACACAAGATCATTCGCCTTCCAAGTCGGTATGGACGACAGCGCGGCTTCCAGTCCCTGCTGCAGTGAGGAGACTATCGAACATGCACTTTGCCACTGTGCTCGATACAGCGCGGACTGGCTGTCACTAGCGACTGCATTGGCACACCTTGACCACAGGCCACTTTCAGAACAGTCAGTTTTGTAATGCCGACATGAACCGTGATCGCAGCGAAATTCGGTCAAGGCTTTGTTGACCTTTTTACGTGACAGTGGCCTATTAGAAAGACTATAATGAGCCCATTCCATCCCTTTTCACATTTTTTTCGCGCTTTTATGTTTGTCATGCTCTTCTTTCCATCTTTACTTCCCCTTTCCCTTCCCCTTGTGCAGGGCAGCAAACCGGAGGTTTTACCTTTGGTTAACCTCCCTACCTTTCTCTCATTTGCATCTCTCTCTATCTCTCTCTCAAGCGTCAGTTCTCTGCCGTCTTGCTGGCTTAACGATGGGAGCTGCTGGGCTGATCTCTTCTGCTTCAAGCGAATGTAGTACGCTTTTTGCCGTCTTTCGAGTTGTTGTGCAACCAAAACCTGAGTATGCGGAAACCGCCGCACCGAGTCAGCCTGTATACTTATCACCTTTTATCAGTACTCAAGAAAAAAAAGAAACGAGTCTCCTTGCTCCTAATTACTAGCGTAACAAAGTTGTAGCTGCTCGTTGTAGCTGCTCTACAATGAGAACTCGACAAAACAAACATGTATCCTAGAAACAATTGTTCATGTAGCTCAATCCGTTCATGTAGCTCCCTTGCTTGTAGCTGCCTCGTCTGCTGGAACGCTGTTTTGTCAAGTATATCACTGCTTTCGCATTATGCTGCTTGGAGAACGCGTCGCGAAGCAGACCTCTGGGTATGCATTATAAGTCCTCACGACTGCCGCAACATTATGTTAGTGGCTCTTATTTGCATGTATAGTGCTGGAACATTGCATATTTGCTTTCCCCCTAAAGCGAGAGAGAGAGAGAGAGAAAAGAGAAAGAACTACTTAACGAAGGGTTTATTATTCAGCCGGCATGTGACAGACCTCTTACGTGCAAAGTCTGTGCAATCATTGTGCAGCATGTGGAACCAGGAAATAAAATAGAAGTATAAGAATGCAAAAAAGCAAGGAAAATACAATGCACAATGAGTACAAAGATGGAAAAATGATGACCACGGTCCGTCAAAGCAAAATAGTATGGAAAGCATGATACCGGGACAACGGCAATTTAAAGCTTGTCTGTGGATACAACGTCCCGAAGCAATGAGAAGAAACAGTCCCAATCCTGATATGACCTCCAAGAGCAAATCCTTAGACCTAGAAGCCTTCCAAGCTCTAGTGATTCCTGGAAAATCGCGTTCATATTTTAGGAAAATAGCAAGTGCTTACATCTCTGTATGCTGTGCATTGCATTAAAGATTACTGTACTGTTTCAATTGCAGCTAAGAAATCCCAGTGATGATTGGCCGTTACTACAAGACGGCACAAACATAGCTTTTCATAAATTTGGCTTTGCGCTTATAGATGAAGATAGTCTGGGATTGAGGTGGATATACTGAATTTTAAGGCTGCCTGATTTCAGTAGAAAGAATGATCGTGATGAAGCGCGAGTAGGTGCATTGGCTGCTGTTGAATTTTACATTATATATATATATATATATATATATATATATATATATATATATATATATATATATATATATATATATATATATATATATATTTGCTATCTTAACCTATGTCTTATCTTCCCTTTTTTTACTTTTGGATGATGCGTCTAATTTCATAAAATGCGTTAATTAAATTGACGCTGTGGTGGATGGGCGTTAACGGCGTACACAGCGCAAGCATAAATATACTTTTATTTACACGCACCTTAAGAGCCCTCGTGGGGAATTATGTATGGGCAGTACAGTAAGATATACATATATATTAAAATGAAATAACACCTTAACAAACTAAAGCATCGATTAGCACAGACAGATGCGGTTCAAGCGAAGCACTTCAAAATTACGTCATTAAAGAAGGGAAGTAACAGAAGCATTGAAACTTAAGAAAAAAAACAACGAACATAAAAGAAGCAAATTTAACTCAACGGCAACAGTGCTACGGAGAATGTTGGAACAGGTGGTGCCAAATCCCGCCGTCTGTCACGTGTTTCCTGCTCCCGAAATCGCTTCCGCCACTTTTCAGCCATCGAATGCGTAACCAACCTGTGCAACATTGACGGTTTACACATATGGCTGCAAGCATCCTCTTACCATTTAATAGGCGACAACAGCCAACAAGGTACAATACCAGTGTCAGACACTAAGAATTGTCGCAAGCGGGACTAATGCACAGTGCCTTCAAATGCATGGCAGACAGCAGGGCTCAAATGTATGCCAAATGTGAGCTCCGCATTCCCCCCTCAAACCAGGCGCGATACATTACGAAACTACTATTGTCGCTCTTCTTTTTTTAAAGAAAGCGTGCCTCAGTAGGAGGTTAATTCTGAGCTTTCCATAATCGGAAATGCCGACAAATAACTTCCTTTGCAAGGGCTTATATATTTAAACGGTATATAGTGAAAAAAATAATTTTAATTTTTTTTCTGATTAATACAACCGCCGGTGATGTCCCATCCGATTCACCGCGGCCCACTGATTGTGACAATGCCATACACCATGTAAAGCATGCTGCTGGCTCCCTGTTCCCTCCCGCTGTGATAAAACAGCAGCTTTACTGTAAACGACTTTGCGACGTGTTCTTGAATGCCACGCGAAACGTAAAGATTACTTTAACATTCCTGTTATTATTATTTTCATTTTTTGAAAATTCTCACATAAAAAAAGCTTCACGTAAATGACACTTGTCGCAAAAAAACCAGGCACGATTGACCGTGTGCTAGCTCTCCCGCCCTTGAGCAGTACGATGTAATCCACGTGTTTCATTTGTTTTTGTGGCCTTTTCCTGATACGTTTTTTGCAGCCGGCCACGCAGTACAAAGAAAACGTGGCTTACGCCCCGCCAGGTTTACTTGAAAGTCGGCTCAGATAACCAGTAAGATATATATATATATATATATATATATATATATATATATATATATATATATATATATATATATATATATATATATATATATATATATATATATATATATATAGCACCTTCGTCAGCCTCGAAATGGGGAACATTTATCTTTAAAGACGTTTTTTTTTTTCGATACTTGCACGTGCCTTGCCGCCACCGCATTCTACCGGCTGCAGATAACTCGCCAGCCCGGCGGTGGATTCTGAGACTTGGCTTGGGTTCGCAAAAGACGTGCGGACGGTCGCAGGAAAACGGCTCTTAAGGTGTTGTCCTAGCCTAGAGCATCACGAGGAAGCTTTAATGGCCGGCTTTTTTGCTTTTTTTTTTCTGGTCTTATAAGATCGGTGTGTCAAAAAGCACTGCGCTATCTCATACACAAATGGGCGTAGGGTCGAAGCTGGACGCGTATTCGCGAAAAAGCACTTACACTAGAATAGTTCGTAAGGCTGAATGCCAGACGCTCGCGATGTTGTGCCTATCATTAGCGAGGGTGGCTGGCCAGTGGTGAGTGGTACTTACGAAAGAAAATCGAAAATTCGGATCATGGTGTATCCCGACCACACTAAAAGGCATATGCACTAGGACAGAATTCACGAAGCTGCTCAGCCCACAAGCCAATCGCTATGCCAGGCATATTATTTAACGAAGGCAGTAAGAACTATTTTCCCTTTGCTTGCCTACTTCATTAGTTGTATCTTCATCATTAACATTGGCTGGAATTTGCTCTCACCAACATGCATAGCGTAAAATCCTTCGGGGAATGCAGGCCTAGAAGCGCAATTGTTCCTGATGTGCTCTCCAGGCTATAATTTAGGAAAGGTTTCACCCTATACATTATAGAACCTGCTATATGTCCCTTTGACCAAACGCGCCATTCTTGCATATCAGAACAATTTGGAAGGGATCGTGAATGTGTGCGCCTCTTAAACACACATACGACAATTGTACAAGCAGCGGGCATCCGCTACGTATACCGTACGTGCCAAACCTCGTAAGTTGCAATACCGGGGCGTTGGTAATGTAATCATTCCATGCCAACTGCTATTCTTTCTAACGCTACGTCAGTGACCCGAGAGGTGCTCTGCCTAAACTTTATCAGCAAGATCAGCCGATCATGACTGGTAGACGATAACAAAAGGAATAGAATAGAGTGAACAAATCGCCACATTAAATTGGTGGAGAAGGAGTGTCTACGCGTTCAACAGAGCTCCAGGGCTCATATACTCACAAAAAAAAGCTCTTAGGCTAGAATTACTCGCAAAAGAAAAATCAAATCAATACTAATGCTGGAGATGCAATTAACGAAGGCGGCCTGCAAATGGCAAAGAGTGATTACGAACAAAAAAGCTTTTATGAATTCGTCCCTAGCTTCTTTGGGCACCTAAAGAAGCTGCGAGTCGATCTATAAAAGGGACAGCTTGTAGAAAGGCTCTTGCCTGAGGGAGCAAATGTTTACAGCACTGACGACGGCATGAACAAAGGATGTACCACGAACTCTTGCGACTTGCTTCGCGAAGAAAGCCCCCCACTGCCAGTCTAGCTGTGAAAACCTACGTTAGTAAAATCAATGAGGCGAGTCGTCCATTTGTGCGTGTTGACGTGATCGCGGGCGAAAAATGCGAGGGGCCCCAACAGGCGTACATCGTTTAGGGCCGCTATACGAGCATGCGGCTGTTGTCTTTGCCTCTACTTAGAGAACGCATGCGATCCATGACAGTTCGACCATTCATTGCCGCACATCTTTAAACAGGCACCACTTTCTTTTTAATCAGCGCGTGTAGAGTATCCTGCAAACATAGTAAGTTCATCATCATCATCAGCAGCCTGGTTAAGCCCATTGCAGGGCAAAGGTCTGTCCAACACTTCTGCAACTACCCCGGTCATGTACAAATTCTGGCCATGTCGTCCCTGCAAACTTCTTAATCTCATCCGCCCACCTAACTTTCTGCCGCCCCATGCTACGCTCCCCTTCCCTTGGAATCCAGTCCGTAACCCTTAATGACCATCGGTTATTTTCCCTCCTCATTACATTGTCCTGCCCATGCCCCATTTCTTTTTCTTGATTTCAGCGAACATGCCATTAACTTTCAGCGAACTGGCGGAAGCCCTGCTCGAAACGCAAAAAGCCAGACTCAGAAGCACCCCTGCAGGGAGAGCGCTCCTGACTAGGCTGGGACGGGACACGAGCCGACACGTAGATAGATACGCAGACATGCCCGACTGCTTAAGAAAAACAATAAGCGTTAGGCCAGTACCTAAGAACATGGACCCCAACCTCCACGACAGCAGAAGGCAGGCGCGAGCCGTATATGTGGAAAAGACAATAGCGCTACTAGACAACACGGTATACACGGATGCTGCCACGTACCCGCGAGAAGGGAAGCGCACGGCCACGGCGGTGGTGGTGGACGGCGACGGGAATCTGATCACATGTGCGATGGTAAAGGCAGCCGACACAGCGGAGGCCGAAGAAATTGCCGTGGCGCTGGCGGCAGTAGAAGGATATAGGACAGGCAGGCCTCTAAACACCTTAACAGATTCAAAGGAAGCGTGCAGAAATTACACGAGGGGAAGGATTAGCAAAGCCGCCCTCAGAATTCTTGGCGGAGCCAACTTCACCGAGAGGAACGTTACGCACAAGTTAATCTGGATTCCAGCCCACGCAGGCATAGAGGGTAACGAAAGGGCAGACAGGCAAGCTCGAGAGACCACGTTCCGAGCAGAGCAGTCGCACGCCCCGGAGTATCACCCGCACGATTGTGAAGGAGGATACACAGAAATCGTAAACTTATACAGAGGGACGAGAGCCAAATATCCCCCACCGCACAAAGCTCTAACGCAGGAGGAAGCAACGAGTTGGCGCAGATTGCAGACAAACTCCTTCCCAAATTTATACATCCTAAACAAAATGTACCCAACACAATACAGAGACACCTGCCCATGGTGTGGGGCCACACCCGCACTATATCATGTCACATGGGAATGTAAACAAAATCAATCATTCCACCAACATAACCCGAGTGTAGAGCAATGGGAGAGTCGGCTTACCAGCTGTGAGCTCATGGCCCAAAGGGCCTTAGTGCAGCACGCTAGTGAGGTAGCTAGGCTCTGTGTAGCCCTGGAATAGGGGCCCACCCTTGCAGGAAGAGGCTCCAAGTCGCCGGCGCCCAAGACGACGACCGAGACCTCGAGACGCTAAATCCTTCAAGAAACCAAATAAAGTTTCACTCTCTCTCTTTCCCTAACCCAATCTGCTCTTTTCATCTCCCTTAACGTTACACCCATTATTCTTCTTTCCATAGCGCGTTGCGTCATCCTTCTTCGTAAGCCTCCATGTTTCTGCACCGTACGTGAGTACTGGTAAAACACAGCTGATATACACTTTTCTCTTCAGGGATAACGGCAACCTGCTGTTCATGATCTGAGCATGCCTGCCAAACGCAGCCCAGCCCACTCTTATTCTTCTGATTATTTCAGTCTCATGATCCGGATCCGTGGTCACTGCCTGTCCTAAGTAGATGTATTCTCTTACCACTTCCAGTGCCTCGCTACCTATCGTAAACTTCTGTTCTCTTCCGAGACTGTGAAACATCACTTTAGTTTTCTGCAGATTAATTTTTAAACCCACCCTTCTACTTTGCCTCTCCAGGTCAGTGAGCATGCATTGCAATTGGTCCCCTGAGTTACTAAGCAAGGCAATATCATCAGCGAATCTCAAGTTACTAAGGTATTCTCCATTACAACTTATCCCAAATTCTTCCCAATCCAGATCTCTGAATATCTCCTGTAAGCACGCTGTGAATAGCATTGGAGAGATTGTATCTGCCTGCCTGCCGCCTTTTTATTGCGATTTTGTTGCTTTCTTTATGGAGGACAACCGTGGCTGTGGAGCCGCTATATATATCTTTGAGTACATTTACATACGGCTCGTCTACACCCTGATTCCGTAATGCCTCTTTGACTGCTGAGGTTTCGACTGAATCAAACGCTTTCTCGTAATCAATAAAAGCTATATATAAGGGTTGGTTATATTCCACACATTTCTCTATCACCTGATTGATAGTGTGCATATAGTCTATTGTTGAGTAGCCTTTAGGGAATCCTGCTGGCTCCTTTAGTTGACAGAAGTCTAAGGTGTTCCTGATTCTATTTGCGATTACCTTAGTAAATAATTTGTAGGCAATGGTCAGTAAGCTGATCGGTCTATAATTTTTGAAATCTTTGTCGTCCCCTTTCTTATGGATTAGGATTAAGTTAGCGTTCTTCCAGATTCCGGCACGCTCGAAATTACGAGGCATTGCGTATAGAGGCTGGCCAGATTTTCTGGAAGAATCTGCCCACCATCCTTTAACAAATCTGCTGTTACCTGATCCTTCCCAGCTGCCTTCCCCCTTTGCATAGCTCCCAAGGCTTTCTTTACTTCTTCCGGCGTTACTTGTGGTATTTCAAATTCGTCTAGAATATTCTCTTTTCCATTATCGTCGTGGGTGCCTCTGGTACTGTATAAATCTACAGAACTCCTCAGCCAATGGAATGCTCTCATCGATATTACTAATGATATTGCTCGCTTTGTCTCTTAACGCATTAATCTGATTCTTGCCAATTCCTAGTTTCTTCTTGACTGCTTTTAGGCTTCCTCCTTTCCTGAGAGCATGTTCAATTATATCCATATTATAGTTCATTATGTCAGCTGTCTTACGCTTGTTGATTGACTTGGAAAGTTCTGCCAGTTCTATTCTAGCGGTAGGGTTAGAGGCTTTCATACATTGGCATTCCTTGTTCAGATCTTTCGTCTCCTGCGATAGCCTACTGGTATCATGTCTAACGGAGTTACCACCCATTTCTATTGCACACTCCTTAATGATGCCCATAAAATTGTCGTTCATTGCTTCAACACTAAGGTCATCTTCCTGTGGTAACGCCGAATACCTGTTCTGTAGCTTGATCCTGAATTCCTGTATTTTTTTCCCTCTTACCGCTAACTCATTGATCGGCTTCTTATGTACTAGTTTCTTCCATCATCAGCATCTACTAGGCTTAAAGAAAATTAGATTTTTATCGCGGATCGGTTTCTAATTATTAAATGCTTAGGCCCGCATAAACGGAGAAGGTCTTATGCTGAAATGTCTCGAAAGAGCGAATTCCAGGCAATCGTGATTCCGGAGATATTATTAGCTAATACAGTCAGCTAATAGTGAAGAGGACTTGCGATAAAAAAAAACTCGAATTTAGTGACTTTGTTACTCTGCAGAGAGGGACAATAAAACATTATATTAAAATTACATGACCAGCTCTGAACGCTCAGTTGGTGGCTGAAGGTTCTTTCTATTATAGTGAGCATAAATGACGTAAAATGGCGGTCCATGAAGTTGGCAACACAGGCACCTCATCCCGTCTCAGGAGAAAGCCGAGTCAGTGACTAAAAACTGTCAGCTATACGCGTGTGTCATCACAAACCTTCTTTTCAACATGCTTCTCCTACTGAAGGAAACTCAGCAGCGCATAAAAAGAAATAACAAAAAAAGGAATTGATGCCACGTTTTCGCAGCTGAAGAACTACGTAACGTAGCTTGACGTTTAACCGGAGTGTTGGCAGAATTAGATTTTTGTCTACCTTGTAAAAACGCCCAACCTATTCTAATGAAACTCCTGAACATTGCGGTTAGTAAACGAACATTCACGGAAGAAGTAAAGATCCGCCGCAGCAATAAGGACCAAACGAATTAAGCCCCCCTGCAGCCGCTGATCGTGACGCCCTGATAAAAGTTTAAGAAAATCGAGAGATTTGGGCGCCTTTGGACGGATGTTAGCGGATCAGGATGCCTTAAATGACAACCTAGGCTTGTTGCAGGTGGCCAAAGCCGGGTATATGGGAGCAAATGCAGCTGAATAAGTCGAGGATGAAACAGTCACAGGAAGTGTGAGTGCTTCATACTTGATTGTATTGACTATATTGTATTGACTATAGAATGTACTTAACTGTATTGACTGTATTTTTGCTGTACTGGTACCTCCTTCTCCAAGCGTCACACTTGTGAGTACAAAAAGACGAAGGTATTGGGCGTTCTTGCCGCGTTAGCAGTGCCCTTAGCACATTACACTATTTCTTAAGTTAGTATCGACTTTGTAGAGGTTAGTATTTAGGTGTGCTACGCATCAAGACCCGGGTATTACGTGTGATCACTAGCAAAGCTTCCTGCAAAAATGCACCGACTGAGGCTCGCTTGCGGTTTTCGTAGCATCGTTTGCCAAGCGAAGTATTAACAGGACAGCCTGAACCTAATAAATAAAATCAGGGTAAGTACGAAGCAACAATTATTTTTACTCTGCTCCTTTTTTATTGTTATTTTTTGTTATTGTCGGCCAATACTGGCAATAATCTAAGCGGAATGCGTATGTTATCACTAGCATTGGCCGGTGGACGCAAAGAGGGATAGCTTTTTACGATTTACAAGGCCCGACAGGCGCTATTGTTTCCTGAGCTTCTCACAATTGCGATATTTCTGACAAACAGTATTGGCCTCGAGCTCCACCACTGGAAAAGCTGGCGCCACCGTCGGCGTGACGTGGTATTAGGGATCACGTGGACATAACGGCCGCGTCGGCTGCTTCGGGAGCGCAGAAGAGAGCTGAAAACGAGAGTTTCAATGCAATCGTACACTGCGGTTCTCATTTAGACGCGAGATTTTCCCGCTTCGAGTGTCTCCTTTACAACGCTTGAAAGCACCACAATAGGTAGTGGCTGCCATTGAAGGCGCGCCACATGGTAGGCTACTGCTCGGTGCCGCAGTGTCGGACGTACGCAATGGAGCCCGTTGTCAGCCTTATTCACACGTAGCCTCTGGACATGAAGCTGTGTGAAGCTTGGCTCGCGAAACAAAACCGGTAAACAGTCATCGGCTACAACTCGGGTATGGAACAAGCACAGACGCGAGGAAGATTTCTGCTACGGCATCGGGTCTGCGATGTTCGGAAAACTCGCACTGAGACGCTCACCCGAGTCCGCTGCCCGGCTAATGCCATCACGGTTTGGTCTATGAACTTATCGATGCTATAGATACTGGCAAGTTCACTGGAGCGGAAAGGGAGTGGTAAAAATCACATAAAAAAAGCATGGCATATGGTCATGTTTGTGTTATCAATAATTGCACTTTATTACAAAAAAGAAGCAGCGGGAAATCGCACGCTGACAACGCTGATAAACATACAGTGCGACGCAACTCGATAAATTATATTGAAACGTCCAAGAATTTAGAAGAAAAAAGAAAGATTGAATCGTCGCGACGGCACATCACAGTGCCGTCGCTACGAAGTCTCTACAGGCGCCGAAGTCTCTACAATGAAATTATTTTTGAATAGCTCTGATAGCGCCCGCGCAACAATGGTTGCTTGTATACTGTCAAATGCTCATATTCTGCGGCCTAAAGCTCACGGCACGGTGCGAAAACACAAACCGGCGAAAGCGAAACAGAGCGGGGACAAGAATGAAGACGCGCAGTCGGTCGCAGCGCATCTGTGCGATCACTGCATTGAGGCTTCATTCTATTACGCTCCATTTACAGACACTATAGAAACACTATAAAAACCCATTTCTCATAGTGCTCTTAGCGTTTACCTACCTTTCACGCAAGAAGCCGGTTTGGGAGACTCCATCGCGGCGACCGCGCGCAGTGGCGTTCACTGTACGTATTCGGTAAAGAGATAGCGTCTGTAAACGAATCTGTGCTTTCAGTTGGCCCATGATTATTATTTAGACAGTAAAAAACTTCTCTCGATTCGAAAGTACTTGCAGATGTCTGGGAAAACTCTCGCGTGGTTATTTCACTGATCGCTGACAGCAAAACCTATGAGGAGCGCGCCGCGTGATCCCTCATACTACGCCAGCGAGGCGCTTCCGATAGATGGCGACTCCGTAACTCCTCGCCGCCAATACGACTATTGACACAGCAGCCTTTCAAAGCGAAGCTTTCTTTTCCTACTTCCCCGAACCCCTTCCATTTATAAGCCTTGAACGTAGCTTGATATGTGTGTCATGCTTCTCTGTGCCTACACCTCTATTCAACATTGTTACTTTGACAAACGTAAAACAGCGCCGTCGTCCTCCTGACATCGTTGAATGGACGTTGATCTGGCAGTCTACGTCTACCTGAACGGTGTTTGGATATTAGGCACAGCTTGTAAACGATGTATTGCGTAAACATAATTATTGCACGAGATTACACGCTACTAGGCCCGAAAATAAGCGCCACTGTACGCACCAAATTTAGTTTTACAGAATCTATATAATTACCCGCTTCGCGAAATATTCGGGTCGTATACATTGCAATGCAGGTCACAACGCTTCTTCTTTATGAGTGTCATTTGCTAACACACGCAGCCTGATGTCGAAGCACGGTCTCATTTTAAGTTTTGTCCATGATGCCGACTCTGACGTTATTGCTTTCACCGAGACTCGGTGGTCTCTCTCAATAGCTTACAATGACATTATTGCCTTAGCAAGTATCTACAATACATATAGGTGTGATCGTACTTGCAAAATAGGAGGTGGTGTCATGATAGGCATACAAAGGGCCTTACGTCATTCCTCATGAATTGTCTGGGTTCGCTTCATGGCATTTTCTATCACAATACTGAGTTACTAAGTGCGAATCTGTTTGGATTGAAATCAGTAACTGCTTTTTTGCTCAAGATAACAAGAACTTCATATTTGGCTGCATTTACCGTTCTCCCTCATCGTCAGTCAATGAATCCTGTACCAATCTCGATCATATTTTACATACTATATCTCTAGAAAAGAAAAATGTTGTTATAATAGGTGATATAAACATTAATTTACTCGATGAAACACCACCCATCTGTATTAACTACAGTAGTTTATTCCACAGCTACGGATATGATTGCTTAATCGATGTGCCCACACGCGAAGTCTCTTGTGGTACAGGCTCACTTATTGATCATGCTTTTTCTAACCTGCTTCATTCACCAGAGGCAAAAGTTTTGCACATCGACATCAGTGATCATTACCCCCTGCTTTTACGTTTCAATTCTAATGTACGACCTTACCCACTTTCACACACTAAAGACGTTCTTGATAAAGATGGCTTCATAACTGCTGTTGCTAATACAAACTGGTCTGAAATTAAATCACTACATGACCCACAGAAAGCTTTTTCCAAATTTTTTTCTCTAATTACATCATACTTCCGTAAGTTCACCTCCAAAAAGAAATGCAAAAAAAATGTGTCATTTGTTCACAATCCATGGCTCTCACAGCAGTTATTAGCACAAATGCGCAAACGGGATAACTTATATAGGAAAACTAAAAGACAACCATTTAACATGAACTTACGTGCGAGATATAAAAACTTCTGTAACACCGTTAACTGTAAAATAAAAACAGCTAGACATTTTTATTTCGAGCAAAGAAGTTTACAGGCAGGTAATAACACTAAAAAGAAATGGGAGGTTGTCAACTCCTTTTTAAATAACACACGACAAAACCAGGTAGCCAGAATTTTAAAGGATGGAGTAGAGCTCGATTCCCCTGCTGAAATAGCTGAGGCTTTTAGTAGTTTTTTCTTTCCTAACAATCCACCTAAACTTGCAGAAAACATTAACATGAACCGTCTACCTCATTCATTCTTTTTATTTCCTACAACGCCAGAAGAAATAACTGCCGTTATAAATAACCTAAAACTGACAAGCGCTGGAATTGATGAGGTCCACCCTGCTAACATTAAACTTATCTCGCACCTAATTTCAGACATACTTTCTTTTATTGTTAATTTATTATTCAGGACTGGTTTATTTCCCTCTGAACTGAAGCGCGGCAAAGTTATCCCAGTTTTTAAAAAGGGCGACAACTCACTACTGCACAATTACAGACCTATTTCCATTCTGCCGTTCTTTGGGAAAGTTATTGAGAAACTAATTGAAGTACGACTAACAAAATATCTTTCTAAATTTAATATCATCTCTCCATGTCAGTTCGGTTTTCGCCCTGGGTATTCCACAGAGCTGGCACTTGTTCATCTTACGGACCAACTAAAAAAATTTATTGACGAGGGATTTCTCACCGCCTCAGTTTTCATCGATCTAACGCAAGCATTTGATAGCATTAATCATAATATCCTATTTTCTAAGCTCGAAGCAATAGGCTTTTGCGGTCCCGCCCTTTCGCTACTAAAAAGCTACTTATATAACCGGGTTCAAATTGTTTCAGTTTCCAGTGCTTATTCTCGACAGCGAACTATTAACATCGGTGTGCCTCAGGGCTCCATCCTAGGGCCACTCCTGTTTTCATTTTACATTAATGATTTGCCTAACTGTCTTTCTTCGACAAAATGCATTCTGTACGCTGATGATACCACTATATTTACTTTTCATAAAGATATCTCATCTCTCGTTAACAAACTAAATGCTGACTTAGAAAATATTCGGAGGTGGTGCAACGTTAACATGTTATCTATTAATGCAACTAAGACTAAATTTGTTGTATTTTCTTCACATCAGCGAAACATAGCGTCCACTCCATCTATCAGTCTTGGTCCCCAATGCCTTCATCCAAGTTCATGTTCATCTTTCCTTGGCGTTCTACTTGACTGTAATCTGAAATATCACAATCATATTGCTCACATAAAAAAGAAAATAGCTTATGGTATACGCATATTAATTAAAGCACGCCCTTACTTCACACGTACCACATTGCTCTCACTTTACCACTCTTTCGTCCACTCTCACATTACTTATGCGATCATATGTTGGGGAAACACCCATAATACTCATATTAAGTCTTTACAAACAATTAAGAACCGAGCCATCAGAATAATTACATATAGTTCATGGTTTTCTAATGCCACTTCCCTACTACACGAGAATAACATCCTTACTATTTCCGGGCTCACTACATACAACCTAGGTATATTTTTCTACAGATTTCTACATAATGAGCTACCGTCGATCACATTTTCACCATCTAACTTGACAACTAATAGTACCACCAGATTCGCGTTAAATAACAATTTTCTTTTACCACAAATCCGCACTAACTACGGTAAACAAACCGTGGAATTCACTTCCATATCAGTATGGAACACTCTTCCTCTCATCATGAAAACTACAAGATCTTTACACCAATTCAAAAGGGAACTGAAAATGCATTTATTATTGACAAACTAATGAGAAAATTTACTGTATCCGTTTTTTTTTCGTTCTTTCTTGCTTTTTTGCCTTTTTGTTTGTTTTTGTTCTTGTAAATAAACTACTGGTATATTTTTCGCATGCAATTTTTTATGTTACTGTGAGATAAGCTAAACCTTGTTATTATTTGTAATGAATTCTGTATTTTGCTCTGTTAACGTTCATTTCCTGTTGCTTGTATAATACCTTATTATATGCTACTGATGCTTTGCGATGTCAATTATCATAACTATTTTTGTACAGGAGGTCCCGATACAGTCTTTGACTATGGGACCTCCTCCTGCATACTAAATACATGCAATTTGACCCAAATTCTAACAATAAATTCTGATTCTGATTTTGATTCTGATTCTGATCGACTGCTGCTACCACCTACCAGATTTGAACACCTATTTTATAGATCAGTCGCGTATTAACATAGACAAGGCATCTGAGCTCTTCCCCGCTGACATTACCTATCTGTTTGGTGACTTCAACTGTCCAATAATCGACTGGGACAAGTTTTCATCATCAGGCAACATGTCGTTTGAATTCGTTAAATTGACCCTTGACAACAACCTCTCCCATACTGTACTGCAGCCAACCCGTGGCTCTAACATACTAGACCTTATACTTACAATCCTCAAACAGTAGTCCACATAGAACATTTAAACGGTTTTTGCGATCAAAATTTGTTTTAACCCTCCTTAAATAGGCGTTCTCTTGTTTCTAATATATCGCGGAAACTAATTCGCAATTATAATATAGGAAATCACATTCTCACCACCACTGACCTAAAAACATTTTGGGAGAATGAGGTACCTCCATCCTTTTACAACAGATCAGTTGAAGACGATCGGTTAATGTTCAAGGAAAAGAGGTCCTCTTTAATTGACATATACTATCCTGGTATTAAAATAAGTAATAGTATATTGAATCCCTGGTTCACGAAAACTCTTACGTGCATTAAGAATAAAAAAAGTGGCTGTGCAAGTGCGCCAGGCCATTAAGAACGCCTTAATGTGGATTGAACAGGAAGCCCAAGTTAAGGCATAATGCATTGCCTACGCACAGCAAAGAGAGAGAATGGCAAAGGAAAGACAGGGAGGTTGACCTGTCGACCTCCGCTTACCTGCGCTTGGCTACCCTGTACTGCGGGAGGGACAAGGGGATGCGAAAGGTGTGGGAGGCTCTTACGACCTTCCACAATTACTCAAAAATAATCCAACAAAATTTCGAAAAACAATAAGCCCTAGTGAAGACAGTAACCGCATTCTATCGCACGATGTTGTCGCAATCGCTCTTTCTCAGAGTGAGTGTTCAGTGGTTTTCAATTCCTTTTTCACAGCCGCATTCACACGGGAGGATAGCTAAAATGTACAGTTCATATCTGATTTCGACTAGGATTACATGGCACAAATAAACACCACCGTTGAGGGCTTTGCTTTGCTAATAAACAACCTTAAAATGTCGCATTCTTGTGACACTGATGGAATAAATTCTAAGATATTAAGGAATACCAATTCCGTTTCAAGCGTCATCTTGGTTCATACATTCAGGCAGTCCCTAATGTTTGGAATGCTTCCCTCCGAGTGGAAGATAGCAAAAGCTGTACCAATTTACAAAATGCGAGTAAAAACTTGAGTGAAAATTACAGGCCCATCTCGTTTACCAACATTTGCTGCAAAATGTTCGTACATTACATTCCTCCGCATATTTATAACCATCTCGAGTCTAACAGTTTCCTTTTTCGCAATCAAGACGGTTTCAGAATAGGCTTTTCGTACGTGACACAGTTATTCGAATTTACAAAACATATCCACCTTAACATAAATCACAACTGATAGACCGACTGCTTATTCCTTGACTTTTCCAAAGCCTCTGATCATGTTGCACATTGCCCGCCTCATACCGAAATTATCTGCGTTCAATTTATATTCCTGTACATTATCTTGGCTACGTCACTCTCGGTCTAATCACGAGCAATTTACCTCTGTTAACGACTTCAATTCCCCCAAATCTAACGCTACTTCTGGTGTGCCACAGAGAAGCGTTCTTGGGGCTCTGTTGCTTCTAATCTATATAAAAGATCTGCCTAACCACATATCGTCTTACATACAAATATTCGTCGACGATTTCATAATCTACCGTCCAGTAACCAACAGTGACGATCATATAGCGCTCCAACTAGACCTAGACATAGTAAACCAGTGGTGTAATACATGGCCCATGACCATAAACGTCTCAAAATGTAACACAATATGTTTCAAGTAAAAGTCTTGCTTGGGGTAGTTGGTTCATGCTTGAATCAGTAAAGGCAAGAAGCAGAAGACCAGGACCAGGCAAGGCCGAGGACCAGGACCAGGCGCCGGTCCTGCCGTTTGTGTTTTTCTTGAGTCCTGGTCTTCTGCGCCTTGCCTTTACTAATTCAAACAATGTCTTTCAAACTTAAATCTGTTAATTCGCAGTTTATCTACCACATTAAAATTGTATTACATCCCCGACAGCACAATGTAAGTATCTTGGCGTGTACCTTACACCTAACCTACCATGGTCAGGCCAAATTACGTGCTTCTCTCCCCATGCATCCAAATCATTAGGTTTTTTGCGCCGGAACTTGCACAGTGTTCCATCTGCCTTGCGTAAACTGGCTTAACGTTCGTGCGACCACAGCTTGAGTATACGTCTCCCATTTGGTCTTTACAGTAGCAATGCCTAATTGAAGCGCTGGAAATCATCCAGTTGAGTTGAGTTGAGTTGAGTTGTTGTAGGCTACTGGTGGGATTAGCCTTGCAGTTGCTGCCGGCAATTGCTCCACCGTAGCGACACTTAAAATAATTAAATCACGTAATCCGACACAGACCTCCCAATTACAAATGTTCACTCCTCAGTTCACCATGTTGAAGCCAAATCCGTGTCCTGTAGGTAATTTAACAGAAGGCGAGACACCTCCTTCCTACACAACCGGTTCCCGCGCGGGAAAATTATGTCCTGAAGCGAACTGTGAGGAAGTCCTGTGTTCTTGAGAGACCCGAATAACACCCTCCTTTCCGCGTTATACACAGTACAGCACATTAGGTAATGTTCAATGTCACCACACACACCACACGTTGAACATAATGGTGATAACGCCAGGCCAGTCTTAAACATCCACGCAGGGGTACGAGCAGAGCCCGTGCGAATGCGTAGCAGTAAGGTTGCTTGGTTTCTTTGGAGACCCTTGATCACACATGGCTTGTGAGGTGAGCTCCACAAAGAACTGAAGTGGCACGACACCGCTTCTCTGAAGAGTCTCCCGTCTTCTTGAGGCACTTTTCTCGAAGGATTCCCAGACAGCGCTCTATGGGCGAGGCTGTCCGCCATCTCGTTGCCTATGATACCTATGTGTGATGGCACCCATTGGAATCGTATGGAGAAGCCTTTGACAATGAGATTTTGCACCGAACGTAGGGAGCTTAGAGATAAGGCATCAGTAGGGAATCCGTGCTCTAACCTTTGAAGGGCGGATTTCGAATCTGTAAGAATGACCACAGGTTGAGGCGTACAAAACCGTAGCTTTTTGAGAGCTGCCTCAATGGCAACGCTTTCGGCCGTTGTGGAGGACACGACTGCAGTGAAGCGAACGGACCAATCAAAGTTCAAAGAGGGAATGTGAAAAGCAGCTGCACTAGATCCTCTGACCTTGTCCACAGAGCCATCAGTAAAAATTTGAAGGTGACGTGCATATTCCGTTTCAAGATGTTCCAGTACGAGCGAACGCGTTGCTGCCAAAGGAGAACTCCGCTTAGCACGAACGTGAGGAACTGCCAACGAACTATCGAGGCTCGCGAAAGACCAAGGTGGCTTCGACCTCTTAATTCGACCTCTAGCGTCAATACCCAGGTAACCAAGAGTATTAAGGGCCAAGTACGCTCGGGACTCGGATCTCTTTCGAAGGCGCTGTAGAAGGGCTTGGCCAGCTGCCGTCTGTTTGAGGCGGCCAATTTGCATCAATAACCTTTGTGAAGCGACTAAGCTAAGAGGTCTCGATAGAGATTCATAAAGTACTGCATTGTTAGGAGCAGTCTGCGGAACGCCAAGAGCCCTTCTTAGGCCCTTTCTGTGCAGAACCTCAAGTCGTTCCAGCTGTGATATCGATGGGGAAATTAAAGGGAGCTGATACATTATTCGACTCGTCACTAGTGCATCGTGCAACCTGATCATTGAAGAAGGGTGATTTCCCCATTGCTCACTTGCAACTCTACGGATTACATTGAGACGCGAAGATATCGATGTCACAACCG